>NW_027532747.1:12311030-12349564 GCF_008692635.1 Crocuta crocuta
ATTCTGTGTGGCCAGTGCAGCCGGGAAGTCGCCCTGACAGCTCCTCCCGCACAAGTCATACTGTCCGTCACTGCTTCCTAAAAAGCAAGTGCTGATACCAAATGGGCTTGTGGATCATTTTGATTCTCTTCTTTACACTCTTCTTGTTTTTTTTATCACATTTTTTACGGCAAACGTACCATTTTTCTAATTGGAAAGAAAAATATTTTAAAAGAGCAGTTTGGGAGACAGAAAACAAAAACGAGCGACTTTTTTTTTGTTTCCAGTAGAATAACAACAGCAAGGCCATAACCACCCAAGGTAAATCAGTGCAGAAATATGAGGCAGGCTTGCTTCTCCTCATCAAGTAATAAATGGCCTTGCACAGGTGAGATGGTGTGCGACATTATCATCATTATTACCAACCTCAAGTCCTGAGATACTTTTTTTTTTTTTTTGCAGAGCTCCTGGGTAATGTGCTACTCCGGTAGACATCATGGGGATTTATTACAAGGTTGTTGTGAGGCTCAAATGAGAAAATAGATGTGGAAGTACTTTATAAATGAAAGCTATTATTTCCAACAAAAAGTAGAGAACTCTCATCTGCATTGGGAACAAGGCAGACCGTTGTGAGGATGTATATACAATTTAACATGGAGATAGGCATGGCCCTTACAATCTAAGAATGTAAGTTCATCTGTTCATTAAATAAATATTTTGGGGAGCCGACCACGTGCCTTGAATAGGTTTGTGGGGCTTGGGATTTATCAGTGAAAAAACAGATACAGGTGCTTTCCCTTGTAAAGCCTTGTGAGGGAGGTGGATGAGAAGCTAGATGTCTAATAAATAAAAGAAAGTAGTCCATCAAAATAACAGTAGCTGTGACTAACACTTGAATCATGCTTATTCCGTGCGGAGCCTGGTTCTAAGCCCCTTACACGTAATCCCAAACACCCAGGAAGGTAGATGCTATTGCTAACCGCAATGGGGGAAAACGATCCACACAGAGGTGCGGTAACTTGCCCAAGGCCTCGCAGCTGGTAATGCCAGAGCTGGAATTCAGCCTCAGACAGCCCGGCCTTCGTCACAGAAGGTGTTGGCAGGGGTGAGACTGTGGGGAAAGACACAGAGCAGTAAGGGATCATCCGTTCAGCAGACATCCTGTGAGTGCTCTGTGCCTGGCATCATGTTGGATGCCTGGGGTACAGAACAGAATGGGGAGAGCGTTGGTGGTATGGTGGTGAGGAGAGCTGCCTTCCAGAATGGAAAGGGCAGCATCCCTGCATGGAGGAGTTGACGGTGTCCTAGGGAAGATGGAGGGGGCCGGGGTACAGAGACGTATTAGTGAACCACCTGATAACATTGTGGGATACACCTGTTTCCTTGGTTTCCTAGGACCGCAGAGACGCCATGTTGGAAAAGTATTGGTTTCGTGACCCTGATGTTTAGGGCTAGTGAATTCCTGGCATCGACCACCTCCTTTTTTTCTAAAGGCAACTGGTCAGTGCTGTCGTAGGCTCTCTTACCGCAGAGGCAGATGAAGCCAGTAGCCACTTTGGTTAGACTCTAGGCCACAAAGCCAAGGGTCTTGGCCAGCCTGAGCTCATATTCTCCCGTCTACACCAGCAGGGCCGGTTCAGTTCACTTTGACACCCTTCTGCTCAGCTGGTGTCTGTGCTGCCATCGTTGTTTGCTCTTTTGAATGTCATTCTTTTTTTTTTTTTTATTTTTTTTTAATGGTTTTTTTTTTATTTCTAGGAGAGAGAGAGAGACAGCGTGAGCAGGGGAGGGTCAGAGAGAGAGGGAGTCACAGACTGAAACAGGCTCCAGGCTCCGAGCTGGCAGTCAGCACAGAGCCCGACGAGGGACCCGAACCCACGAACCGCAAGATCATGACCTAAGCCAAAGTCGGACGCTTAACCAACTAAGCCACCCAGGCGCCCCTTGAATGTCATTCTTACTACCGTTCATCTGTCCTCAGTGTCGCACAGAGGGGTAGGCCACCCAGAGCTGGGTACACAAAGGCCTGTACCCAGCCCTGCACATGGTTCCTTGTCCCCTGACCTGCAGAGGACCGGCTGAGGGAGAACGCAAGCCCACTAAAGAAAAGCCCTCGGTAGTTTATTTCCTGCTAGTGAGGGGTCAGTAGCGCGTGGTTCCTGCCCAAACGGAGCACATTTGTTCCCAGAATGCATCTTCCCTCTGCAGCCGGCGTGTCCTGATCCCAGTTCCTAGCGGTCCTTTTCTCTCCCACTTATGTGGTCCCACGGCCACCAGGATAGAAGGATGTTCTGCCTGCTCTTCTGCTATAAGCACATGCTCACAGCTGAGGGTCACAAGGAATTCATAAACACTCTGGTGTTATAGGGGGTTTTGTTTGTTTGGTTAGCGGTTATGTTTGTTTCCTTGTTTCTTTCGTCTGACAAAGTCCATGACTAAGTCTGAATCGTCCTTGCTGTTGCTTAGGATTCGTGAGATCGGCATTGTCACGGGGGAAGATCCCCCTTGGCCTGTGATTGTCGCCGAGGCAGCCAGTCTTCTCTCTCTTCTTGTAGACCCGGTGCAGGAGAGTGACCATCTTCATGAACATCCCTCACAGGTCAGGGCCCCTTGCCCCTCTTGGGGCGGTTAAACCAATTCCCTTCATTGGGCCCATGGTGGCGGTTTTTGTTGCTTGTTAGAAGCCTGGCACTCGGCAGGGTTCCTTCATGACCAATGTTTCAGTCCTCAGAACAACTCATTTTATGGTTGGGAAAACCCAGGCTCAGAGAACTGCATTAACCTCTTCCCAGGCACACAGCTAGCAAGTACGAGGACAGGACTTCAGTCTAGGCTTTGCCATTTCACTTTGTTTTTCTTTCCAGTATACCGCCCCAGATGATGTTTGGAATAGAAAGTAAATTTCTTTCAGGCGTTATTATATTAGCTCTGAATCAATTCTCTTGTGTGGGGAAATGAACTGAGCCTGTCTTCCTAAAGTGTCTTCTTAAAACACTTCCAGGATCCTACAGGCCATGCCTTTTTCTTCTTTTTATTTTTTTTTAACTTCTTTATTTACTTATTTTTTTCAGCTCCTGTAATCTAGAAAAGGCAGGATTGAAGACTTCCTCCTAATAAAATAAGAAATTGCATTTTCTTCAAAACCGTGCTTTTCTGTCTCTAAGCAAGTTATAGATGATATGATATTAAAATGATGGTCCACCTTACAGATGAAGAATGAAATGGAAATTATTTAAAGTCACATTTTAAACTGTAGAAATGGGCTCGCAGGAGATGCTTATGTACTGTGACCAGTCCGTTCCCCACATATTAGCAAGTTTTGCAGGAGAGTTTATTGACTAGACAGGAAGAAAGGTTCATAACATGGTGTCCAAGAACGACTTGAGGCTTCATTGAGGAATTTTAAGGGTCCAGGCAAATCCCAGAAATTATATTCAAAACATGTGCCTTGCTGTGCTTTTCTAATTAGAGGTTCCTTCTTTTCCGTCAGACCCTCAAAGGACATCTTCTCTGTATCTGTGTTCGCTGTTGCATAACAAATTACCATGAATGGTGGCTTAAAACTGCACACGTTTGGTGTCTCGCAGTCACTCTGAGTCAGGAGTCAGGAGGGCACAACCTAGCTGGGTCCCCTTCCCAGGGTTTCACCAGGTAGCAAACAAGTGTCAGTGGCTGTCTGTTCTTTCTGGAGCTTGGGATCCTCTTTCAGGCTCGTAGGGCTGTTGTCAGAGTTCAGTCCTCGTGGGTGGAAGGCTGGAGGTCCCCGTTTTCTCGCCAGGTCTCAGATGGAGTCCACTCGCAGCTGGGTAGGCTCCCAAAGTCCCAGCCCCTCGGTCCCCTCGGTCATGCAGCTGATTTCTTCAAGGCCAGCAAGAGAGCCTCATCTCCACTCTAACCGAAAGACCCCAGGAGGATTTCCACTTTGACACACACACAGTGAGCTGTCAGGGGCAGGGAGCACCCCAAGCAGCGAGAGTGGCGCCACCCAGTGCCTTCCCCGCGAACCACAGGCAGCGTCTCCGCATCGGGCCGCCAGAGCGTTGACCTGTTTGAGCACCTGTGCTTTATCTCCCATTTATTTTGTGCGCCCGTTAGCAAGATGTGTCCTGAACTGTGACCTAAAAGGTATAACCTTCAAAAGGTTATTTTTTTGTTTCTGTCTGGGAACGCTCAGAATTTTGTTCATATAAATTAAGGGTGATTGCCTCTGCACTTATAAAAAGTTTCGTAGGGATGCCCTAGTTTCAGATGCTGGGGAAGCCTGTAACCCCGGGAGTGGCCGACCACCCATCACCGTTGCCATATTTCATTATTAGAAGCAAGTAACAGATTCCGTCTTCACTGAAAGGGAGGGAGATTCTATAGAGGAGGCCATGACCCACTGACGGGGAGTCACCTTAGTGATGTGTCTGCCCCAGTCACCTCCTAAAAGCTCAGAAGACCACTGCTCTGAAATCTTTGAAAACTACATGACCAGCATCTTCCAAACATTTCATTAGTTCACCGGCTAGTTATGTTCCATCCCTAGGAAGAGAAACATGATGGAATGGGAAGAAGTTGATCACCCCTGTTTTATCTCCGTGGAGTAGGGCACCGCAGAGGTAGACTAACTGGTGAAATATTGAGTGAGAGCAAAGAGCTTATTCTAGGTTGTGTGGGAGAATATCTGCAGCAAACACCGCATGACAGTTTATGTCAATATCATGGCCATGTTCGCTCTAATTTTTGTGACCAAAAAAAAAAAAAATCATGGTTTGGACCATTGGGAGGCAGCCAGACCCCAAAACAGCTTAAAGCTTCTCTTTCCAGGTGCCAAGGGGTAGCGTCATGCTGACTGAGGCCATTCTTGTTTTGCTTTGAGTCCGATTCAAGGTTGATAAAGAAGTTAGAAATTAAATGTGAGTTGGTCTGTGGGAATATTTAATGGAATATTCCCAAAGTTGCTTTTCCTCCCGGCTCTGTTTACTGAATATACCCGTTTCCTAGGGCCGCCCTAACAAGGTGCCACAAACTAGGTAGTTTTCACAACAGAAACGTATTCATGCACAGCTCTGGAGGCTGGAAGGCCAAGGTCAAGGTGCTGACAGGCCCACGCTCCCCAAAGACTCCCATCTAGGAAAGGATCTGTCCCAGGAATCTGTCTCCTAACTTTGGTGGTTCCTTGACTCGTGGTAACATCGTTCCATCTTCACATGCATGGCTTTTCCCCTGTGCTTCTGTCTGTGTCTGTCTACAGATTTCCTTTTTTAATAACACCAGTCATATTGGATGGGGGGGGGGGGGGGTCAACTGCTCTAGCATGAACTCATCGTACCTAATTATATCTGCAACAATCCTATTTCCAACTAAAGTTAATGAGGTACAGGTAGGGCAAACATAAGAATTCTTCAACATTAGAATTCAGAGATGGACACAATTCAAACCGTAACACTTAAAGAAGAATAATTTAAAATTTCCCTGGTAACCATTCTGTTCTAGCAAGTAAATAAAGTCTCCTTGGTGGATTGATGGTCAGAAACGGTTAGCTTTCCCTTTACTCCTCATGCCTCATTTTTGGGAATTTACTATTTTCTCACTAGAATGGCATCCTGGCCTTTTGAAGTTAATTTTAGAAGTAAAGCTCCTGTCATTCTGCATCTAAATTGGTCAGTCCTAAACCTATTTCTGTTAGTAGGATACATATCCAGGGGTCAGTTATCTGCTAACCCCACCTGTAAGTGGGGTAGGGAATGGAGAACCCAGGTCATAAAGGAGACAGAATTCTGAGCAAAGATACCACCCATTCATAGAATAAACCGCTTTCAAGAGGGCCTTGTGGGGGCAGCCTGCCTAGTTCAATTAGTAGAGCATGTGACTTCTGATCTCAGAGTCATGAGTTCAGCCCCCATATTGGGCATAGAGCTCATTTTGAGAGAGAGAGAGAGAGAGAGAGAGAGAGAGAGCATGCCCACGAGCACACTGTGGACTGTCACTTGTATCTTATTAACCTCTACTTTACACACAATTCTAACAGACTTTTAAAGTCTAACTTTCCAATTCACAAGATAATAGAAGCATGGATATATGTATAGGGCAAACTCAGAGCAGCAGGTAATAGCAGGAAGAGAATCTCACAAAGCTTAACGAGCAAATTCCAGGGGCACCTAGGCAGCTCCATCGTTTCAGTATCTAACTTGGCTCAGGTCATGATCTCACAGTTCATGAATTCAAGCCCTGCATCAGGCTGACCGTGCTTCCCGTCTCTCTTCTCTCTCTGTTTCTCCCTCTCTCTCAAAAATAAACATTAAAAGAAAAAAAGCAAATTCCAAACTAGATCTGGTTCAAATAGTATTTCTGTTATGATGTCTTTTTGTGATATCTTCCTGTGAATTCCAATATCACTTGTGAGTTGTCACCTGTTTTCATACTGGTAAACGTATTTTTAACTCCTCAGCCAGATGATTGTAGGAGCCAGGATGTACCCAGCTGTGCCTAGCACAGTACCTGACACAGAGGAAGAGTATCAATAAATCCTTATTAAAGACTGAATAACTAAAAAAGATCATGTCATATATCAGGACGGGGTTTCAAAGTATTTTGAGCAGGAGAGATTATTCTGTTTACTCTTCGAATTCTGTATTAAAATTACAGAATCTGAAACCTCACCTTTCCATAGACTTTTAGGAGTTGTTCAGCGATCTCATTATTTTATTTATAAGCCTGGCAGTTCTTAACAATCACTTTTAAGAGGGCCTTTTATTAATGTTTGGTCTCATTTGCAAACTTAGTTAATTAAACTCCTTTAAACATTTTAAACTGCATTTGTAAGGGAAATCGAACATATTAAATTTATAAGGACTCAATTGCCTGACTCAACAAACAAACCTCCCAGAGCACTTAAGCAATTCTTATAAATCTAATTAAGCTCAAAGTATGTTACACCTTATGGTCTTTTAACTTTTCTTAGACTGTATATGACCTTAGTGAGATTTCGACTTAAAATTTAAATGCAAATTGGTGATTTAATTCCACATTTTACTTGATGTCTCTTTGCTCTTCTTATAGGCCAGTTCTCTTAATTATAACAAATATTTAACATACTAGGCCTGCATGGATTTCTTATTTCAAAAAAAATAATTCTATAAATCTAATTTTCTTAAGCATGTATGTGCTTTATTCCGAATCTTCCTTGTGTCAAAAGATGCTCGCTCAAATTGTCCATGGGAAAGAAGGACACCGCTCCCCTCTGCCTTCCAGAACCTCAGAAACATCAGAGATCTTTGGAATCTTCTCTTCACCAGCACCCACTAGTGCCTCCCCCTTCCCTGCCCTTGACCATCCGGTGGGAGAATTGGCACAGACCCCCATCAGGTGCTCCTTGAAGGGACCTTGCAGGTGCCTTTGGAGCTATGAGAGAGAAAGTCTGAGCAATTTGAGACTTGGGAGGCTACCGGAAGGAGGACAGTGCAGTCCTCAGGCTTCTTCTAAATCTTCCCTACCCTGAAGGTGTTCACAGAGGTGGACGGACAAGCCCAACACACACCTGTGTCTGGACACCTCCCAAGACCTTCCCCACCCCTCATCTTTAGGACTGTGTTTGCGGTGAGCCCCAGTGGACAAAAGTCAGGGGGTGGGGGTCTGGCCATGGCACCGCGGTCGATGGCTTGTATCCTGCTCTCACCCAGTGCTTTGCCCAGTGGAGGCCGTACGTCAGGACAGCCTCAGCAGCTACCAGTTTCCTTTCTGACTGCCATCTTCCATCTTTCTCTCTCTCCCATGGAGAAATCTAGTCCACAGTGGCCAAAGGCTGAATTCAGAATGTGGACCTGGGTCAGAACCATTACAGTCACTCAGATTCCTGGAAGAAACAGACCAAAATCCTGCTGTTGTTCACGTTTTTAAAAAGTTGAGCCCAAATGTTTTTCTTACCTTGCAGAAACACTAAGGGCACATTCCATTGTTCACATATTTTCTTCAGAACTTTTGCCCCCAAATAACAAGTTATAAAAAGAGACAGTTGCCTACATTTTCTAGAAAAGAAAAAAAAGGAAGGAGGGGATACTTCTTTTGACTCAAGAACAATTGTTTCTTTGAGCTCATCTCAGACAGTGGGGGGCATTGCCTTCCTAAGTGAGTTTTGGAGGGTGGAGGAGGGGCGCCCTTCTCAGCTTACTGGGATTTCGTAATGACCAGTAGGTATCGGCCTACATTCCATTGAATATCTGTACCCCCCAAGCTGCTAGGCTGAGCCCGCCTTTTTTGAGTCACTTTGTGAATGAGGCCACAACCTACTGAAGCAGGTGTCACTTCTAGGCCCACATCCCCTTGCTTCAAGGCAAACAGTACCAAATTCTGTCCACTCACAGAGGCCTGTACCCATGAACTTCTGGCTGTCACTAGAATGAATTTTATAGATTCCAAACTTAGGTATTGGAGATGTCTTTCCATGAGAGTCCAAAGACCTTGCAAGTCTGTGGACTTGTGCATGATCTTCATATAATGCTCAGTGTTAAAATGGGCCTGTGGATGCTCACCTTTGACTAGCCAGAGCNGCAGGACCCAATGATGGGTTTCCATGGTGACGCCTAAGTCCTGACGCAAAGATTATATAGACAGGGCAGTATATGATACAGTCTTTAAATTTTGTTAAATACATAAAAGAAATATTTCAAAGAGCAGTGCTTCATGTGCTTGTCTTAAAGGAAATGTCGTATTTCCCAACAACGTGGGCTAAGAGAGTTCTTGCTGTATGAGACAAACATTTGTAAAAGTCTGATAAAGGCTCTTGGTCCAATGAGGAAGTTGCTAAAGCAAGTTCTTTAGAACTACAGGGAAGAAAAGCCAGAATAATACAATTCGGTTATCATTTATTTGTTACAAAATGCTGAGGGATTTGCAAGGCTTCCTGGCTTTTGCTACATGTATCTTGAACCTGACTGTAACCAAAGGTTATGTATAATATGGTGTGCTGAATAATGCATGGACAGTGATAACACACTTTAGAAGAGAGAGTGAGAGAAAAGAAGGTGGTTTTTAAGTACAGTATGGCATTTCCTTTCCTGCTATGGTGATACATGGTACAGTGCTCTGTGGTGTGCAGAATGTTAGCAGTTGTCATAGCGATAGAACACCGTCCCGGAGAAGGGAAGAAAGGCCGGCGTAAGACACTTCACTAGAATTAAAACCACGGTTACAACACAATGATCATTGTTACCCCACATTTACTGTCAGATAGTAAAATACATGCTCGGTTTTTTCCTCAGTGATAATTCCGGGCGGCCCTGGCGACCATCCTAGGGCTTGTGTTACACATCCAAGCTTCTGGCTTCACTTGAGAGTTTTGTACCTTTTGCACGGGCTGCTCGTTGGTGTAAAACCAGCTTGTGTTTTTAATGCCTCCCTGAATTCACTTGCAGCCACTGGCCCAAACTCCGTAAGCTTCAGGGTCTGAACAGCTCAGCAGAGTCCGTGATTAATTTCTCTGTTTCTCCTTGCCCTCGGGGTTGCCTCCTCTGGGTCGTTTGTCAGTCGTCGTTCTCTCTGGTTAGATCTTGAGTGAACAGCTCTTCCACGGACCCATCGACCCTGAAGCTCAGCTTTGCTTTCGGGTGGTTCCTTGGTGCGCTCTTCTTGCCGCGGAGCCTCTGGTGAGCTGTGTCCTGCCTCTCAGAGCATGTGCTCCAATACAGCAGCTTGTGGAAATTGCTCTGGTGCTCAGTTGCCCGGGGAAGGTTACCTCCAGAGGGCTCCTTGAAGGCCAAGGTCAGGAGTCCGTTGGGTCCAGGTCGGTCATCTTTGCCTTAGCCACGACTGCCTCTCTCCCAGTTGTCCAGCCCACGAATATGCATTCGTGATCCAGCCACGCGTGGGGGAGGTAGTGTGGCAAGGGTTGTGCGTGGACGCAGCCCAGAGGAATCCGTTCTACCACCTGAAAACAGAGCTTGAACTGCAGTCCTTGAGGGCGTGGGCTTTGGTTGCATCATTCTGGTCTGATGATGACGATACAGCGCGTAGTGACTGCCGGGTTCTCTCCTGCTTGCTCTCTGCATGTCGGCTCGCTGAATCCTTACACAGCCACTTAACGCACCCGGAAGCTGACGCCGGGAGGGGGGTGAGCACCTTGGCTATGATCACGTGAGTGGTAAGTGCAGAGCCGGCCCCAGGGCCTGTGTCCCAAACTGCTCTGCCACCTCCTGGGGTCTGAATTGGAACCAAGGGTGGCCTCAGATGTACCCAGGGGAACATGACTCCTCTTGGGAGAGCCTTAGGGATCCGTGGTGGGGCGGTGAGAAAGGAGGAAGAAGGGACTTTGAACCTCAGTGAGAGTTACTTGTACAAAGCAAGGTGTAACAGGCCAGAACAAAATGTGCACTCAGAAGTTGTTATCAATATGGAATTTGGTGTCATTAGAATAATGGAGATAGTACAGTGCAAGTAGATTATTAGAATGGAGAGGCCCCTGCCTCAGACTGCTTACCATTTCTGATATATTGGTCTCAGTTAATGTTAATTGACCGTTTCTCTGTACCAGGCATTGTGCTAAGGGCTTTACATGGACCAGCTTGTTTGACCAGCAGCCCGGTAAGGGAGGGGGGTTCTATTGCATTTTCCAATTGAGGAAACTGAGGCACAAAGTGGTTAAGTCAACTTACCTGGGCTACATCCCTGTTCATGGCCAGGCTGTCAGTCATCCATCCACCAGGTACTTGAGGGAAGCCCTCTGTGTGCTGACTGCACTGCCCTCGGCTCCTGGGAGGTAGCGATGAGCAGCAGACAAGTTCTTTCCCTCGCAGGGCTGCTGTTCACACACACACTCACACACACATAAGTTATAGACTCTGAGCATCTCCAGTGATACCTGTCAAGTATTAAGGGGAGGCAGGAATTTCTGAGGAGGAGGAGAAAGGAGTTTTCAAAGATGTATCAGGAGTAAGTGAATGTCCTAGACAAAAGCAGAAAGTAGGGATAAGTGAGCTCAGATTCTGGAAAACCTTGGAAGCATAGGGAGAGTCCTCGCTGGGGGTGGATTGGGAATAGAGGCTGTGTGTGGAAACAAAGCCTTCTCATGATACACAGTGTTGATCAGAAGTACAGCCACAGTGGACTGTTGAGACCCTCTTGCTCTGCAGATGAGAAAAGCAAGGCCCAGACAGTTTCTCTGAGACGCATTCCTTGGGAGAGCAGTCCCACACACCCCACTTTTCTTGTAAAAGCCTCAAATTGAAAACATTGTAAATAAATGTCCAAGGATGAGCTACATCTGTCTGTACCCTTGATGAAAAGAGGGGAAGCTTTAATGGTAGATGGAAAAAAAAAAAAAGACAAGTTATGAAACGGTGTACTCATTTGTCTCCATTTATGTAAGACAACAACAGCTATAAATAGTTTTGAAAGATCTAGGTTCTTGTCCGCTTGTCTGAAGAGAAGCAGCTCTGGACAGATACCAATCTTGTAGGGAAAGAAGGTTGCCTTCTGAGAAGGGGCAGGCTGGTAGAATCCCGCAGCCTGTCTTGGTAATGGCCTCATTTTTTAAAATCAGTGACTGTATTGTATTAGTCATGTAATTTAAATTAAGTTTAAAAAAAAAAAGGACAACCAACTTGTCTGGTGGGAGACACTGAGTTAATAGAAAAGGCAAGTCTGAAGCACCTGAATATTCAGGCAGGAGGGGTGAGGTAGAGGGGGCTCCAGAGCCCCATCACCAGCCCAGGAATCCCACGAACCATACAAATGCCAATGGTTAAACAGGGTTTTGCTAAATGAATGTGTGTTTTTCAAAAAAGACTCCAGTTTCTAATGGCATTAGTATTCCAAGCAGCCGAATCCCAGGCTGGAGAAAGGTACAAATGATGATTGCTCATTAGCAAATAGAATACAGATGTTCGGTTCATTTTGCCTGAGTGCCTCGGCACCTTGGGGAGCAACCAGCATCGTGAGCCGGCCCGGCAGCAAGGCTGCAGACTCAGCACGAAGGCGAAGGGGATACCGGCCATTTCATAATTTTCTGGGCTGGACTTTGTACGTTTCCATTGGTAGTTTGTTAGGACTGATGGGTCAGAGTGGGAAGCTAACATTTCTAAAGCAACTAACTCCCCCCCAACCCCCCAAATTTTTTAATATATTTTTTCTTTTGCATTTTTGGTTTCATTTGCTTCTTAACCATCTTATAAACTAGGGTGGCTGGCTTTGGAAAGGAAACTGAGGCTCAGAGAGGTAAAGTGATGTGCCCAAAGTCACACAGCAACTGAATGGTGGATTAGAAGCCAGATGTGTCCGGCTCCAGAACTCTGATGTTTTAGCGCCCTTTCGCACTAACCGTTGAGGGGAAGGGAGGCAGACTGCACAAAAACAGTTTGAGCTCTCACGCTCGTGTGCTTTTCTTACAACACCCGCTCCTCTCTCGAGAAGCTTCCAGGAAATACATCCCATTTCTCAGGAGCCTTTTAAAGCTAAACTGAGGTATTTTTTAAAAACCGGCACAGCGCCAAGTCCAAGCTGAAGCAGGGTAGCTACAAAGAATAAGTGAGATGCGAATTCAGCGTTCCTTGCCTGCTGGAAGAGCCTGGCCTTGGTCGTAGGGTAAAGAGCGAAAAACAAACAGGTCATGTAAGGTGGAGTGGCAGTTCCACACAACCGGGAACAAAGTGTGGAAGTTGGATTTCCATTAAGCAGTGGGTATGATTGCCTTAGGAAAAAAGGCTGGGGAAGGGGCTCCAGGTTGGAAATGACATGGATTAAAACACCCACGAGGAAACCCAAACCTGGCTGGAGGGGCAGGGCTGCCACAAGAAGAGTGACCAGCCATTTAGATTTGACTGCCACATGGGAAGGTTGGATCAGGTCTTACGGGGTTAAAAAGAGCTGATGGAGGTTTAGAAGGGACGCGGCTCTTGAGGGTGGTACCGTCTGGACAGGGATTTTGCAGAGAGAGAGAGCAAGCTTGGGACAGAGATTCTGACATCAGTTGAGCACTGGGGTTGGGGGTGTGGGAGGTAGTGGTGTGGATGCATTTTTTAAAAAGATTTTTATCTATTTATTTTAAGTAATCTCTACACCCAACATGGGGCTTGAACTCGGAACCCTGAGATCAAGAGTCACACGCTCTACCAACTCAGCCAGCCAGGACCCCCAGCCTAGATACATTCTAAATGTATTTTCAATGACTGTGTTAGAAACTCCCACCTTGACCTGTCTTTTGCAGATTATTTCTGTTTGGGGTAAAACTTGGGTTAAAAATTTTTTGGTGGTGGTGGTGGTTTTCGGTTTTTATCCAGCAGGAAGGATGGAAAGTTGGTATCTATTCAGGGCATAATGTCTTTTATTACTCAGGTGTTGTTGCTGCCTACCCGTACGTGTGTGTGTACACACACACACACACCCTGCTTACAAACCCTGCTTGTGTGCCTGTCTGCACTGAGTCCTCTGCACAAACCTATTAAACTGCCTTTCCTATCAGCGGAATGAGTAGGCCCAGGCACTTCTGGGGACGTGAGCCACACCAGCTGCCCATGGTCCAGCCCAGAAAGGTGTTTGGGTTGCTCATCAGCCAAAATGTCCCGTTTCTGACTTTTGGTCCGCTCAGGTAAGCGTGCCCCCAGTGATTCTCAGCGAGTTCGTAAACTTGATCCAGAGGCACTAAGGTTACTTGATTAAGAAGTTACCTGGTCAGTGTTCCAGGTGAAATAAAGGAGTTTTAGAGACAAAGAACCATTTTATTATTCCATCAGCATCTGCCCAGCTGTTAAAATTGTAAGACAGCCAGTCATCAAATTCAGCTGTCTCGCCACCAGACACACATATCGAATGTCACTGTAGGTCTCTTGGTCCAACAAATTCTCTTGACTCCCATACATCAGCAGCTGCACAGAGCAGCCCTGTTTTTCTGCATCTGGGCAGGCAAGGGTAAACAGCCGGCGGCATACCCTGTGCAGAAACAAAGCCAAGCTTCCAGAAGCGACCGACCTTAACTTCTTGTCCTGGTCTCTAAGCTTTTACTGTCATGTTTCCTAAGCTCCTGTCCTCCAACTTTGGTCGCCTTATTGAATGGCTAGAATTCCGTCTGGTCACAGATGCCTCCTGCCTTCGGGGTATGAAGTTAATTTAGAAATGACATTTTAAATAGTGGAAGCCTTTTATATAATGATGTGAAAATTGTACTGCTTTTGAAAATCAAAATCAAACATGAAACAGTGTGAGTCTCCATAAAGAAGTTAGATATCTTGCTGGGATATTACTTTGGCTTTCTGCCCAAAAAAAAAAAAAAAAGGCACTCCATTTATTCTTCTAACTCTGAAGAAATGAAGCAAAAGGTATTTGAGGAAAGAGGAGGGTTTGTGATTGTTTTATCCTCAAGTCTGGAAGCTAGATTTGCAAAGCAGCACTTTTTTTTTTTTTAAACTGTAACCCAGACATGAAAAATTGGGCACCTTCCCCAAATAGAATCTCTAAACCGTACCCGGTGAAAGCTTGAATAACTAGTTAGGATTTTGAAAGACAGAAGACCCTTCGCGTTGTTGACTGCAGTTTAATTACATAATTAACCAACCAATCCTGTTTTTATCTGCTTTAGACGCCTTGCAAAATAATTTTCCATAGAGTTACACTGCTCTTCTCATGCACTCTCTTCCCTTGTTAATCATCTGAAGGTAAATTCTTTTAATTCTCTTGCTTTTCTAAAGGGCTTGGCTCCCCTCACCTTACCTGATAAACAATTTACAGTCAGAAGCAGCGTCTGGCCCTCTGATACAGATCAGAAAATGGAATTGTGTTACTCCCAAGGAGCCTGTGGTTTTTTCTTTTAAGAAAATACTCTGCTCAGATAGAAGGCATTCACGTCACTCAATCCCCACTAGCCGGGGCGGGGAGGAGAAAATCAGACAAAATACAAAAAATATGGTCAGTTTCCATCAAAGTTAAACCACCTCCCGGGTCAAATCCAATGAAAGGGAACTTCCGAGAGGTGGGTGGGTTGCCTGTGAAGTGTCTGCTCTGGGAAGGGGCCTTTGCATCCTTCCTGTCTTTTCACAGCCATAATTGAGTGAAGAATATAACCAACTTGACTTACAAAAGCTGCTGTTTGCTCCCTCCTTATGCCCCAAAGCAAACAAAATAGGCAGATTCCCAATTTGGAGCCACTGGCTTAGGCGGGCCTCCCCCCGCCCCCCCCAAGCCCAGGCCTTTGTTTGCTGTGGAGTTGTCCTGGCCTGCAGAGCAAATAGATGTAAAGAGATTAACCAAACAGGAAGGCCCAGCACTGGCCCTCTCTGTCCCACCCGGAAGAAAGTATAACCCGAGGGTGGAGAAGGTAGCTCTCTGGTAGCAACTGCCAGTGACAGACCTCATCCTCACTCCACACTGGATGAAGCGAGTAGGATGGAACCTGCTTCCTAAGTGGTAGAATCCTCAGTTTTAGAGATTCAGTCCCACCTTTGTATTTTACAGATAAGGAAAGTCTCTCATTTAATAGATATGGACACAGAAGCCATTTCTGCTAAATAACCTGCCTGAGACCGGTTGGTAGATCATAAAAAGAAGTACATCATCAAAGTTGAACATACACTAATTGATTGATTTAATGTTTATTAATTTTTGAGAGAGAAAGCACAGGGGAATGGCAAAGGGAGACAGAGACACAGAATCCCAAGCAGGCTCCAGGCTCTGAGCTGTCAGCAAAGAACCCGACGCGGGGCTCGAACCCACAAACCACGACATCATGACCTGAGCTGAAGTTGGATGCTTAACCGACTGAGCCACTCAGGCGCCCCTACGCTGATTTATTTATTAATCTCTGAGAGTTTTCTAACTTCTCTGAGAATGTTTCCATAGTTTTTTGCTTGTGTGTTGCCCCAAAAGACTCAATTGTTTCAATCTTCAAAAATCCATGAGAAAGCTCCTTGAAGAAAGACCCATAATTAACAAAGTAGAGTGATAGTCCCATCATCCTTGATACTGACAAAGCAAGTATAAAATTTAGAAGAACCAGTTGCTTAATAAATTATTAGGTATGCTTTTGAGCAACTGCACCACAATTTTGGGTGTTGCATGCTTTGTTTCTAGAAACACGATTGTCAAATGTCCTCTGGGGGGCAGTCTTCCTGTCCCCTCTACAACGAAAGGAAAGGGCCTTTCTTCTTCAGTATTCTCCACTTGGGTGAACTGGAAGGGTCCTATCCTCAGACCCATGGCTTGCCCAAAATGTATGTTTTACTTTATTTATCTATATATACCTCACCTATCCAAAAAAAATAAAGAAGGGAAGTAGGACACCTGGGTAGCTCAGTAGGTTAAATGTCCGTCTTTGGCTCAGGTGATGATCTCATGGTTCGGGAGTTCAAATCCCATCAGGCTCCACACTGATGGTGCTGAGCCTGCTTGGGATTCTCTCTCTCTGCCCCTTCTCTGTGCTCACTCTCTCTACCCCTTCCCCGTTCATTCTCTCTCTCCCTCTCATAAATAAACAAAAAAGGGGTGGAGAGATTGATAACGATGAAAATGTAAAAAGTACTTGCACTATGAACAAGAAAAGTTGAACACTATTAAACGAGGAAAGTGCAATGTAAACGGTGCTTAATGTAGGGTGTTGTTTTTTTTTTTTTAAGTTTATTTTTATTTATTTTGAGAGAGCGAGCGAGCGGGACAGAGGCAGAGAGAAAGGGAGACAGAATCCCAAGCAGGCTTCACACTGTCAAACTCAGACTCTTGAGGTCATGACCTGAGCTGAAATCAAGGGTCAGACGCTTAACCGACTGAGCCACCCAGGCACCCCAATGTAGGATTTTTTTTAAAGTAGCTCTGTGGGAAGGAAAGGTAGAAAGAAGGGCACTCTGGAGAGCTGTGCTTCAGGAGTCCAGGCTGAGAAAATGACAGCAATTGATGTAAAACCCAGCTCTGAGTTTCCTAGCAACAAAGGCAAAGAGAGAAATAGGTTGGTACACGCAGCTCTCATTCCTAGTTCAAGTATACATACCATTGAGTTGCCTGGCTCTGAGACTAAAGGCAGTTTGTCAGGGTTTTACCTGAGAGGGGAAGACATAATGCCTTTAACAGAATTTAACAGATCCAAAAGTTGTACGTGTACCCTTTTCTTATAAAGCCCTTGGTGAAAAGGAAGGTTTCAGTGTTGACGAAGGCTGTCTCAAGGCTATGCTGTGTGGAAGGAAGGGGAGAGATGCAATCACAGGTTTATTGCCATATTTTGTGGATCTGCTCCGACTCGTTTTTTATACCTCAGAAGAAACTGTGTCCAAGCACATCTCAAAGATACTGCAGGTTCAATTGCAGACCACCGCAGCAAAGTAATATTGCAATAAAGCAAATCCTGAATTTTTTGGTTTCCCAGTGCATATAGAAGTTATGGTTACACCATACTGTAGTCTGCTAAGTATGCACTAGCATTATGTCTTAGGAAAAACAATGTATACTCCTTAATGTAAAAATACTTTATTCCTAAAAATCCCACCCATCATCTGAGCTTTCAGCCACTGATAATCACCGATCTGAAAATCATCCTGGCAAAAATAATAATGCTGGAAAAGTTTGAAATATTGAGAAAATGATCAAAATGTGACACAGAAACACGAAGTGACCAAATGGTATTGGAAAAATGGGGCTGATAAATTGCTTAATTCGGGGTTACCACAAACCTTCCATTTGTAAAATAAAGCACAGTGTCTGCAAAGCATAATAAAACGAGACCTGCATCTCTGTGGAAGATTGTGAGTGGCTTAGCTGAGTATCCAGGAGCAAGCCCAGGAGGCGCTTCCATGCTCTGGAAGAAAGCGAGATTCCCCCGCCTTCCTTCATAAAACATAGAAGTCTGGTCCATCTTGAGTATCTTTTGGAAATTGTATCAGTTAAAGATTGTTGTTTGTTTGTTTGTTTTTTTTAAGTAATCTTGACATGCAAGGAGTAGCTTGAACTCTCAACCCTGAGATCAAGACTCAACCAACAGAGCCAGCCAGGTGCTCTGAAATTGTATCCATTGAATAGATCTGAGCTTCCTGATTTCTCTCTTTTAAAACCAGAGAGCTACAGAATGTAACTGCCTCACACTGGTCCTGATTTAAGCAGTTGGCCCCTCATTGCCCCCAGTAGAGACAAGCAGCCTCCTGGGTCCTCTTCAGTGATGTCCTGGTTCTGCGGTCTGGGATCTAGAGCAGGGAATGAACGGTCAGGGCTCTCAGTGGTTAAAGCACACAAGAAGGCCATACGGGAATTAAGGGCTCGTGTTAGAAGAGCCAAAATGCGAGAAGCCAGGCTGGCCCTTTAGAAATGATTTCCAGGGGCGCCTGGGTGGCTTAGTCGGTTAAGCGTCCGACTTTCGCTTAGGTCATGATCTCGCGGTTCGTGGGTTCGAGCCCCGCGTCGGGCTCTGTGCTGACTGCCAGCTCAGAGCCTGGAGCCTGTTTCAGAGTCTGTGACTCCCTCTCTCTCTGACCCTCTCCTGCTCACGCTGTCTCTCTCTCTCTCCTAGAAATAAATAAATCATTAAAAAAAAATAAAATCTCTTTAAAAAATAAATAAATAAATACCTAAAATAATTTTGATAAAAAATATACCACCTGATTTTAAGATTTACNGAAAGAAAGAAATGATTTCCAAAATCCTGTAGAACTAACAACCGGAGAGGCTGCCGTCACTGCCTCTATGAGGTCAGAGACACACTTCATGTGTGTGTCCCAGAGATCATTGCCACTCTTGGAACAGCCCGTGGGAGGATGCTGGAGAACGGACACTGGGTCACTGCAGGAAAGCCCAGAGTCTCCGCACCCCTGGGTGCCTATCGGAGAGTCAAAGGGAGCCTCCCTCACCCGCGCCTGCAGGCAGTCTCGCTGCATCTACCTGGCAGGGTGAATTCACACCCAGAACCCTAAATGCAAGAGAGTCTGGAAAATGAAGTTTGTTTATTTGGGGTGTGTGTGTGTTGTTTGTTTATTTGTTTTGTTTTTAGCTTCCCAGCTTCTCCAGCCAGAGGCAAATGGGATAGAGGCTGTATAGTCCCCAGTGTCTGCTGCACACAGTCCTTGTGAATTGTCCCATTCTGATAGTACGTCATCCCCACCATCCACCCCGTCCAGGCATTTGCCGTGGTCTGCTCTGGCTGCCATCACAAAATACCACAGACTGGGTAGCTTAATACATTTTCTCAGTCTGGAGGCTGGAAAGTCAAACTTCAAGGTCCAGAGGGGTTTGGTTTCTAGTGAAAGCTTGCTCCCTGCTTTGCAGAAGGCCAGCTCTCATGGAGTCCTCCCGTGGACTTTCCCCTGTGCTCATGAGCATGGGGGTGTGGGGCATTCTTCTCGCCTCATTTTCTACTCTGGGGTCACTAATCCCGTCAGCAGGGCTGCACCCCCATACCCTAATCTAACCCGAATTCTCTTGCAAAGGCCCCATCTCCAAATACCATTATATTGGGGGTAAGGGCTTCCCCATGGGAATCTTGGGGGGGGGACACATATGTTCAGTCCTTAGCAGAATGCGTTTTTCTTAGCATTGCAAAAACTTCAAGATCATTTCAAACCAACGAATCACAATGCTTCCTTTCAACAAAGAGAGAGCTTTTCATGCTGTTCTAAAGAAGCCTTTTGGGGTGAGACTTAATCTCTGATGGGAGAGTGTAAAACCAGAGATTCTTACCCTGTTCTGTCTAATCCACCCCTGAGAAAGCTGGATAAAAGCTATGAAGCCTCTAGAAGTGTCACAAAACACTAGTGCTCGCCTGCACTTCCTGCATTCGGTCTTCTGTGGACTGCCCACCTACTCCGCCCCTCCTTCTCGATGGTTTTTGCTCAGTGTTCAGTGGGAGCAGCTCTTTCCTTCCTCACAAACTGCTTGTGTTTGGTGGTCATCAAGAAACCGGGGTGTAGCGGATCGGGTCCCAGGGCGCTAAATGAGATGCAGCGGTTGGAGCTGAGAACCGTCAGGCCACGTCCGCCGAGAGAGAATTGGTTTGTGCAGTTGCATATATCAAAGCTCTGATTAGGATCTTTCCTATTACCTTTAGTTAATAAACATGACCAAGGTGACTTGGCCACTTTGGAACATTGGAGATGGTGATAAAAATGAATTTCCTTGGGAAGCTTAATCTCCAAAATTGCTTCAAGGTTGGATTCTGGTCCTTCTAGCACTGAAACCTGCAGAGAGAGAAACAGATAGAATGCTATCACCTGGCTTGGCGAGACTTGGTATACTCCAGATGAAAGGTAATGAAATAAAGGAAAGAATCAGATACATTAACAGTTTTATGTGAAATGGAATCAATAAGGTTAAATCCGCTTTGGATTCATTAGCTATTCTGTTTGGGTTTTGGGGTTTTTGCAGAGTGCTTAGATGGAGAAAATAGGCAACTAGAGAGCTGGGATGGTATGTAAAAATTAATTGTGTTCTTGAGTCCAAACTGTAGGGTCTCTTTTGCGAATGTAATGAAACAAAATGGAGCAAGTTGAATTTGCTACTCAGCAGATGCCAGGATTTCTCCATGTGGAAGGAATGTTCTGTTTTTCAACATGCCCAGTCTGGTGAACTACCACAGGAAGGGGCTGACCTCACAGCACCCCTCTTCTTAACCCTTTCCATCACCAGGTGGTGGGGCTATGGCCAGCAAAGAGCTAAATGAAGTGTGCAGTCCAGAACCAAAATTTAGGAAACGATGGTATTTAATTTGCAGCTTGTTATATACATTAATGTAGCAAGCAGCGCCTGGGGATAAATATGGTGGATGCGATTTACTGAGCAGTAAAGCAAAGCTCTAGGGAACCAAGCCTTTTATTTTAATAGGATGTTTGAGTGACAACACTCTGCTAGGTGCCTTGTCAAGTCACCGTTCCAGAACTGTGTGACATAACGGCAAGTATTTTGCAAAAGTCCTCATGAAGCATGGAATTGGGGTTTCTGGGCCAAGTAGCTGCATGAAATGTTTTAAGAAATAATGTAAACTTGAAGCATTTTTCCCCTCCCCCTTACATCCCCCCCTTACTTGTAACAATGGTAGAAGGAACTTTTATCAATGCATTTGCATTGGTATATCATGCAGTGACTTTACATTGAGATGCAAATGAACTGGTCTCAATTAAATACCTTTGTTGTGATGTATTTAGACTTGTTCCTTTGACTTCTCTTACTGAACCAAAAGAAAATAAAGTAGTAAAGTAGTATTTCTTAGTAGTGGCATGCCTGTAAAAGCAGTAAGGCAGTTCTTCTTTTATTTAAACTCTAGTGTTGGACACCTCCGAATAGCAGTTAAGCTTTCCTTTTCTGAATAGAGGAGCTTTTTGCAAATACAGAGAACCACACTTCACTTTCAAACTGTTTGATTCAAGAAAATGACATTGGTTGGGGCACCTGGGTGCTCAGTTGGTTGAATGTCTGACTTTGGCTCAGGTCATGAGCTCATGACTCATGCGTTTGAGCCCCGCGTCATGCTCTGCGCTGACAGCTCAGAACCCGGAGCCTGTTTTGGATTCTCTCTCTCATCTCTGCTCTCTCTGTCTCTGTCTCTGTCTCTCTCTCTCAAAAATAAATACTAAAAAGAAAATAGAAAACAACATTGGTTAAAAAAAAAATACAGTGCGCCTGGGTGGCTCAGCCAGTTGAGCATCTGACTTCAGCTCAGGTCGTGATCTCACAGTTTGTGAGTTCAAGCCCCACATCAGGGTCTGTGCTAACAGCTCAGAGCCTGGAGCCTGCTTCAGATTCTGTGTCTCCCTCTTTCTCTGCACCTCCCCTGCTCGCTCTCTGTCTCTCTCTCTCTCTCAAAAATAAACATTTTAAAAAGTTTTAAAAAATTACAAACCTGTATTTCTCAGGGCAATTTATTTGAAGCTCATGCCTCCAAGCAAGAATTGTCACTGTGTAACTGTTGTGATTCGATAGTGTCTTATCCATTTGAAACTCTTTGTATCAAACTTTGGAATGTTGGATCCCCTTTTTACTGCCAGGAAAAGATTAGCTGGGCCTGTACCACCCCTCTTTCCCGTTTTCAAGCATTGGCTAAGGATTTAAAATACTGTTGGAAAGAACTTGGCTGTTTGTCAGGGTTCTTTAATGGCTCCTGGTCCCAGAAAAGTGAAGAAGCTTTGCTCCTAAGGAGCGTGAGAGACACAGATTAGCTGCTTGGGCTTTGTGTCGGAAGCAGGAGCCAGAATTAATGTGGCCACCAAATAAGGCGCTAACCACAAGGTGGTCATAAAAGGTTTCTATGAGCTCCTCACCCCAGGATTCTCTGCTACTGCATTTGCCTCCCTTCTATCTGGACCTGCCTCTGGCATTTCATCTGGAAGATGATTTCTGAGGGTGTCTTTTAGCTCAAAAATTCAATTACTCTATGCTTAGATTTGAGAGCAGACCAGGTAGGTTTTCTTTCCCACAAAAGGCTTTGTTGTGTATAATGATTCGGGCTCTATAAGCTGGAAATATTGCTCGGTGAGGCCAGTTATGAGGTGTAATAAAATAACAATAAATTCACATTTTTTTTTAATGTTTAATTTTGAGAGAGACAGAGCATGAGCACGGGAGGGGCAGATATAGAGGGAGACACAGAATCTGAAGCAGGCTCCAGGCTCTGAGCTGTCAGCACACACGGGACACAGGACACGGGACTCAAACTCATGAACCATGAGATCATGACCTGAGCCAAAGTCAGGCACTCAACCTACAAGAGTCACTCAGGCGCCCCTAAATCCACATTTTTAAAGGGAAGTAGGGTCTCTGTAGCAGCTTTACAAAAACACTAATGTGAAAAAAATGATCAAGAATTGATCTTTGCAGCTTTGTCATTACATGGCTAATTAGATAGTAGATACAGGTAATTGCTGGCATATTAATTTAAGTGGTTGCTATTGCGTCTTTGCCATGGTCAAGACCATGGAATGCACTGGCTAGTCCGTGTCTATTTAAAGAAATAAAATGTTTCTCGGTGGAAAATGATAATTAGTAAACCCCAAACAGATCAAAATTCCACAGGGAATAAGCAGGGCTGCCTGAGCTCACAAACTGCCTGGGGACTCTGACTGCCCATCGCGACGTCGCCGATGGGTAGGACCTGGGCCCGCCTTTTATGTACTTCCCAGTGATTTGGCAGCATGGCCACAAGAGGTCAATTTGGATACTATGGTCACATTTTAAAAAGAGAACCGTAATTATGACCTCTAATTATGTACAGTTATGCCTGCTGAGTTAAAGATAATGGTACCTCCTGCTTGGAAGTAGAAGTTAATTGCCTTCAGGGGTCAGGAGGGTGCTGACCCCTTTCCCCACCCCACACATACCCCCCCAGCCTGAACCAGGCGTGCAGCCGGAAGACTAAGTAAAACGGGCCTGCTGTGTTTTATCATGCTGTTTAAGCCTCAGGTTTAAGCACTGTTCCACTCTCACTCCAGCGGAAGGTCAAATTTAACCTATGTTCAAGAGGGAAGTAAAACGTCAGTGAGTCTAGACCTAGCCTATCTTCCTCGATGGCCTTCTCGGAACCCAGCATCACCCAGAGCTCCATGTCACGGGCCATATTTTTGTTGCTAAAGAACATATTCCATATCTGGTATAGTTGGTCTGGTATATTTTGCCATCTTTTTTTTTTTTTTGTCCTATTAAAGCTTCTTATTTAGAGCATTTCACTACATGTTGCAAAGAAGAAAATAATAAACCTCTGTCACGATCAGCAAAATCCTGGCCAGATGTGTGTCATCTGTACCCCTTCCACTTCCCACTGCCCCACCCCCAGGTGATGGGGATTCTGGAGCAAATCCCTAGATATTGTATCATTTCTTCTGTATATATTTCCATACATATCTCAAAAATACGGAAACAGTTTTTTAGAAAACACAATCACGATACCAGTAAGACACCTTAAAATTTTTAATAAATTTCTTAGATCTTAAAACTTCTCATCACAAGGGGAAAAAATTGTAACTGTGTGAGGTGATAGATATTAAGTAAACTTACCATGGTAAGCTTACTTTTAATTATTATTTTGCAATATATATCAAATCTTATACACTTTAAGCTTACGGTATTATATGTCAGTTATAGCTCAGTAAGCTGGGAGGAAATTATTCCTCAGTAATTCATCAATGTTTACTTTTCCCCAATTGCTTGTAGTTGTTTTGGTTTTTTTTAACCATTGTTTTTGAAGTCAGGAACCAGATGAGGTTCATACATTATTGTATGAACACTTGACCTGTCCTTTATGTCTCTTGCAGTCTCTTGACTCCCTTCCATAATTATCTATCCAGCTCTATCATTTTTTTCTGGCTCCTGCTTCTGTGGTTAAAGAATTTGGATTGTCCTATAAGAGTTTCCTATAGTCTGGATTCTGCTAATTCATCGTGTTGTCATTTGACTTATTCCTTTGTCCCCTGGGTTTCCTATAAGTAGGGTATTAAATCTAGAGCAGGATTTTTGAACCTTAGGACAAGATGTTTAGGGCCAGATAATTCCTTGCTGTGGGGGCCGTCCTATTCATTTTAGGATATTTAGCAGCATTTTTGGGCTCTACACACTAGATACCAGTAACACACACACACACACACACACACACACACACACACACACACACACATCAGTTACAATTGTAATGTCTCCAGACATCACCAAGTATCTCCAGATAGAACACTTTTTTGGTTAAGAATTATTTCTAAGTAGGGTTTATACCTCTATCAGGTGATACACTGTATCTGCTTTTTTATTATCTGTGGTGTTAACACCTATTGATTATCTCTGCTTAGATAAAATAATTCATTAGGAGCTTGCAAAAGTTTTGCAAATGCCAAACCTTATTCCTTTTTCATGTGTTATCTAGAATACTTCTTTTTTAAAAGAATGTTCTATATAGAGAAACATTTCTTCCATCACTTAGCTAGTTCCCATGCACTTCATGTAGGAAAGGCAGAGCCAATGGTTTGCTTCTTTCATCAGTTTTCAAAGAATGAGTCAGTTCCGTAGCACTTTGACCAGGTGACCAGTGAGTTTCAATATTTTTTAGTATCATTGCAAAGTATTGGGTGTAAGCATGTTTGACGTGTTTTAATTTAATGTCATTGGTATCCTCATGGGAGATCAAATTGTCCCATCTTTGGCCAATGGGAGTGCCCTCAGGTAAATTCCCAAGTTCTCTAGACATGAAGACTGTAGCCTTTGACAGTGTCCTCGTTTTCTACTACTACGAGGTGCTCTGGGTTTATTGCATATATTTCCTGCTCTGGACCAGTTTCTTTTAATGGGAATGGTAGAGACTACAGTAATTTTAAACATGTAGTTCTTGCATTTGCTGTGGATCTCAGACTCGCCCCACATATGTTTATAGTACCTTGATAGTATGTATAGCTTATTTAGATGGGTTTACAGACCACTCAGAAGCACATCCTATTTGCCTGTAACCCTAAGCCTCTCTGGAGAGTAAGACTAACGTTTCTTACGCTTTTCAAGTCAGTGTTGCCGGCTAGACCACAGTATCTGGAAATATTAAACCTGAACTAACCACAGGGATGCCTTTGTGGTTGAGTCAGTGTGGTAGGTTCTAGAAGTAGCAGAGCCTATAAACTAATCAGTTACCTAGGAATGAAAGAGACATCTTTAAAAGTCCCATTTCCTGAGGCCCAGAAGACCCTTGATGGAGACAAGCTCTTGATCACGTCTTGACAAGCTGGTAGAGTCCCCATCTTTGTACTTTGCCAACCCTCTGTGGCAGTTGAACAGGCAGAAAGAGGTTCTCCCTGGTCCCTCTTCACTCTCCGCAGACACCTGAAGCTGCGACTCGCTCTGCAGAACGCGTGGGCTGGCGCCTGCGGCCCTCAGCACATCTTCTGCTCTTGAAGCAAGCATCCTTCCTAAACTGAGAATTCTGTGAGAAGAAGAATTCCCCCATTTCCCCCAGAATTCAAATAAGACATGCTTGTTAGAAGAGAGGTGTTATTCCAGAAGGCGAATGATTACTAGCTTCCCACGGGGACTACAGAGGGGGTTAAGAGTGTCCCTACTGACAAGGGAAGTCATCTCTTTGAGAAGACGCTGTGTATGCACAAGAGACAGTTGGAGGATAACCCAAGGCAAGTTCCTGGGCACGATGAGAAGCACTCTGGGTTCTGGAAAGGGAGGGACCACTGTGGAGGTCTGCAGAGGAGGCTTCCTGGCGAACTGGGAATCGGCAGTGCCGGATACTGCCTGCCCCCACACACTCAGGCACAGCCAGCCAGCCCTCTGCTGCCAGCACTCCATGAACCTCCACCTAGTTATTACGGCCCCAGATGACAAGTTCTAAAAGTGATCTGGAGCCTTCTTTGCCAGGAGGCAGTGGATAGGGGCTCTCAGAGGAGCGCTGCTCAGGAGGGAGATACTCTGGGTTTTAGTTCATTCATTCCCTCTTGCCTGCAATTTACATGCAGAGTACAGCAGACTGCATGGAGAATAACTTTCAAAGAAGCCTGTGTTGAATATGTGTGTTCAGTCTTAGGTGAGATTGGCTCTGTGAAAAACATTTCTGTTGAAAAGGCAAGAACCTTTCAAAAACAAGTTCTTTTTCTTACCTGGGAGAAACAGTGAGAAATATGCAGGAAGGAGGGGAGACTTCGGCGCCTCAGCATCTTCTCTCCATCATAATCCAAGCCAAAGCCCAGGTTAGAAATCTGACAAAAAGAGTGTATCTTTGTCCCTGTCTTGTGTCACCGCACACACAGAGTCTCTGGGGCAGTAATCATTTGGGGGACAGCAGGCTGGTGGCACGGGCTTAGCTCGTGCCTGCCTGGCCTACAAGGGTGGGCTGAATGCCCATCACCGAGAGTCTCTCGGCACTAAAAGATTGCAGAAACAGGCTTTTTGGGGTTTCTTCAGAATAAGAATTGGGAAAGAGCAGATGGGCTTAAAAATAGGTGATCATTTTGATTTTCCCTCGGCTCCTCTCCTTGACCGTCCCCAAAGCCCTTACCTTTTGACAGTGGCCATAACCATCTCTGGCACAGCCAGAGTCTGAAGACTTCCCAGGCAGGACTCACGCTTAGTGAAAATAGGCTGAACCCTTTCCTGGAAGAATCTTGCAAGGGTGAGAGAGAGACACAGGTGCCAACATGGAGGCAGTTGATAGACTTTTCCTTTTCTGTTTCCAGTAGCCTTTGGTTTTGCTCGCATAATCCTTGCTATAACGTTTTCCTCTTAAAAGATGAAATAACGCCTTCCATGGTAAGAGAATGAAGCCAGTTGCTGTCACGAAGTAACCTGACCCACCCACTTGTGGGCTGGCCCGCAGCGCCGGCTCCAGATGGTTTTGTCCTCACTGCAGCCCCAGTGAGAGAAGACCTTCCCGTGACTGCACCCTTGCCCTTTATCACATTTGCCTTTAGAGTCTACCAGGTCTGTTCATCGTATTGTCTGGCAGTTGTCATCCCTCTTGATTTGTTCAAACACGCGGATGCCCAGGCACCAGCCAAAAGCCTTTATTTGGCTTAGCGTTTATAGTTCTAGAAACAATAATACATAGCACCCTAAAGAGGACATCGGTTTGGCCTGAACTCCCCTCTTTTAACAGCACGTTTCCCTGACCAAGCTCTCGCCCTGCACACCTGGGCCTACTTTGTTCCACTTGACACGCACTCAGTATTTTTGTGCACTAGTGTTTTTACCACTTACGCTATGCGGCTAGAAGGTAAGGAGCTCATTTTTTTTTTTTTTTTTTTTTTTTAAATCAAGCACATCTCCCAAAATGGGGGATCCTTCAGAATAGACTCCTTATAACTGCAGTACGTGTTTCAGGGCCGCAGCCATTCCCCGGAATTGTTCTGGAGACTTTGTGGGGATTATCTCCAGAACAGATTGCCCGTTCATCCACCGGAAGAGCAACTTGTTGGGTTATGGTTAGACTAAATTTTAAACCCAAGTTGATTCCTAACCTCCTTCCCTACAGACTCTTTGAGTGCAGGGTGTGACCACCGTTGGAAATGGCTGGTACCTCCCTCAGGATTAGGGCAGGCTGGGCTCTCTTCCAAGAGCACCACATTGTGCTTAAATTTTGTTGGGTGGAAAGCTTAATCCTTTTATGTTCATGATACCTTTATTTATAGCCTTACTATTGAGAGAGAGAGAAAGAGTGTGTGTGTGTGTGTGTGTGTGTGTGTGTGTGTGTGTAGAACTGGATCTAAAAGGAATTGCTCATTAACAGTTTAATGATATTTTTTGTTCTCAATGAGGGATAGATGGTGCCTGTTTCTCTTTGTGTGAAACCGACTATACTATTCAGGGGAAACAATTAATAACCATTATGTTATTATAGCCTCCTCGGTGTACCCACTTACTCTGCAACCCCTAAAAGGTTCAGGGCATCCCGGGAGCCAGGCTGAGACAGACACTAGGGGAAGTTACCCTGTAGGATAAAGGAAAACAAGTGCTTTGTTGGTGCTTTATTTTTATTTTTCAGTTGACATATTTCATAGTGTAGGTTGTTTCTGAATAAGTGTGTTTCAGAGAACTACACAAAGGTTAAAAAAATAATAACAAGCACCAGATTTGCTTTAATCTTTTTTTTTCTAATGTATTTGAGGGGTGGAGTGGAGAGGATTAAACCAGAAAGTGTAAAAGGCTGCTAAGCACTAAAACTGAGGCCGGGGCGGAGCTCGGTGACCGGTAATCCTAAGAATCAGCAGCCCCAGTTCACTCTGGAAGAAGAGCCAAGGAGAGGGACTGGCAGCACTCAGCATCATTCCTTATCAAGGCCACGCCTGGCTGCCCAAGAGTGATGGGGGTCCTTAGTGTGGCACGTATGCACCGAAGCAGGAGTAAGGCCCTCCCGGTGTGCAACGGGACAGGTCCTTACACCGCCTTTGTTTCTGAAGCTCAGGTCTCTAAGGGAGAAAGAGATGGCTTTCCAGGACCCACTTGTCAGCAGAAGCAAGATTGTGTGAGTGGGTGATTGGAGAGAGAGAAAGAGAGGGTATGTGTAGGGGAGTGGAGCCTGGTTTTGTGTGTATTTCCTTCTCATCTCTTGATAAGATGCCCTCAACAGGATTTAAGTAACTACGTTTCAGTAGTAACTTTGTCTTTCATGTGGGCACAGGGTGGCCAGCGAGCCATTTGCTGTGTGAGGGCTAAAGCCCTGCAGAAGCCCCCGCCTCGCCACTGCGCTCCTGATCCGCATCCTGCTCTGGGGCCCTCTGGACGGCGGGGACCTCCTGACTAGCCAGGGAAAACGTGTAGGCGCTAACGTGAGCTTTCGGCCGTTGGCTTCGTTGTGGTGTTGTCGCCCAGCACTGTGGCTCGGGTGCTGGGTCTGCTGCCCTCCATCCCCTACACGTGCGGACCTGAGGGACTAGGCTCCCTCAGTTGCCACAGACACGGGGCACAGTGACATGGAAGGTGGTCCTGGGCCTTGGCAGATAGACCGGCCTCTCCCCAGAGAGCACGCTGAGCTTGCATTTGGAAATCGGCTGTAGCAAAGTGGGGGAATTCTGCCTTGTGTACTTGAACTCACATCCCTGCGATGCACGTGCAGAGGGTCAGGGTGGGAAACGACACGTTCCTCTGAACGCCCTTCCCTCCATACCTCATCTGGCGGTGAGTGTCACCTTCCTGAGCTGTCTGGTTCCTGCCTCCGTGGAGCGTCCTCTCCAGGGCTGCTGTAACTAGTTGCTTGATGGGCTGTAAACAGGTGAATTGTTTTTTTTATTTGTTCTCCACACTGCCATCCATATCCTCTGACTGCAGATGGGTTCTTAGAAGATTCTCTGACTGGTCATGAAGTAGCAAAGGGAAAGGCTGGGCATCGCTCCGGGATGGAGAGCCTAGCCATTGCCCACGCCTTAGCGTCTCACTGCTGTGGGGTTTACCTGTGGATAGGCGGTCGTCTCCCCT
Organism: Crocuta crocuta; assembly: GCF_008692635.1. Taxonomy (NCBI): domain Eukaryota; kingdom Metazoa; phylum Chordata; class Mammalia; order Carnivora; family Hyaenidae; genus Crocuta; species Crocuta crocuta. The sequence continues at coordinate 12,340,815 of NW_027532747.1, forward strand.
TCCAGGCATTTGAGAAGGCTCTCCAGTAAGGAAATCGATTTCAGCGTAGGAAAAACTTTCTCAACGAAGAGATCAGGTCAGACAAGCCAGTGTTTATGGCACAGCCACGTACAGATGTAGCATGTTGCGCGGGGCAGTGTATGATTCAAGATGGTAGACATTTGCGCAGAAGGCACGGGGTAAGGTTTAGTTCTGACGTGTCTGTCTGATGACAGTCGCCTGCCAGAAAAGCAATCTGTGGGCCCTTTTGAAATTCTTGTGAGTCATGTAATACATACATTTCCTGACAAAGTGAGCCTTGTGTTCAGAGTTCTGCCCTCCGGTTTGTTGCTTGGGCGATAGGGAGGTGAACGACGCAAGCTGGGCAGATGGTGGATGTGTGCCGTGGAGTTCTGAGGCCAGGGTTGTGAGTGGTTGCTACTGTCACTAACACACCTGCCAGTGTGAGCTGCAAACTCTGCTCCTGAACAAGAGGCTTTGCACGGCCACCCAGTCCAAGACAGAACTCCTCAGGGGGACGCTCTGCGAATGGAAACACTCGATTGTCAGCACCAGCAAGATTGCCCGGCCTGGTGGCCCCACCAGAACCACAGGAGCCGTGGGAGAGTTTGTGCCGTGGTCTCCTGCAGCCCTTGTGACCGTCACCGGAGGAGGAAGTGGCTTCCAGGGTGGGGCCTGGGCAAGAACTGATCTTCCCATCAGTGGGGAGAAGTGGTGGAGAAAGATGAGCTAATAACTGTGCGGCGAGAGGAAAACGTGACGAAAGATAGATGCCCTGCTGCCCCAGCGCTTCTCGCCAGCCGTGTGCCCTGTCCTCTGGGTATCTGATTGCCCCGCTGGCTTTCGGTTCCTGTCTTGGGGAATCTCTGGGCCTTGGTTCTGTCGCTGGCTTCTCCTCTGACTCCTTCCTCTGAGATAGCAGTGAGGCCGGGCCCTGCAGCTCTCTTGAGAGCCCCCATGTAGGTCCCAGCTTGGTGATGGGCTTTGGCTCTGTCGCTGGTTGAAGAAGCCAAGACCGAGCAGGAGATTTTTCAAAGCAAAAACAAGTCCAGAGTCTAGAAAGCTTCAGCATCGATTCCCTGGCCTCCTCCCTGCCTGTGTCGGAATCCCCTTTATAAAATCCCCGGCTGTCTCCTCTGCTCGTGGCTATCAGTTACAGCATCTCCAGGGAGGCAAAAATCAGAGACGGCAGTAAGTGGATTTACAGCTGAATGAGGTGCAAAGGGAAAGCCACTTCCAAGGAATATAGTTTCTCATTCCACCTGCAAGAAGTTAAAAAAAAAAAAATTTTTTTTTAACCCATCACAGACAGGCAGTTGGAGCACAGTTTAACAAGCCAGACGGAGCCAAACCAGAACTCCTTGCCTCTAAAGAAAAAAAATGGTTGTGACTCATAGGACAGAAGTCATAACCTGCTCTGGGCCTCTTCCTGTCACCTTTACCCTGGTCTTCAGGTTCTAGAATTTCCGATCCTTTGTACGGTCATCCTGAATTCATGTGGCTCCTTTCCGTTTGCTCCCAGACAGCTGCTGGAAAAATTTCCGTCAACTGGTCAGAGACATGAAAGAGGTAAACTTGACCGTTAGGGAAATTCTGAGCGTTGGATAAAAGAGGTGTACGTGGCAGTGTCCTGGCTGAGGGGAACAGGTGGGCCCTCCCGTGCCCTGGGAAAGGGCGCGAGGTCTTACGTTCATTGGAAGCACGCGTTTGGAAAGATCGGCCAAGCAATGCAGACCTCTCAGAAAGGCGGAAGCAAACGGGATGGTAGAATCAAGAGACCCAGCAGACATCAGAGTCAAAGCGTTTCTTTTGCCAAGAGACAAAACAAGTTGGAAGCATCTGATTGAAGTGTTGGTGAGCTTTCCTTTACTTTTCAAGGGGAGAAGCAGCCGTGACTCAGCGATCATGGCCCTCGGAGGGCCCCCAGCTCCGCTACCCTAACGCCACCTTAGACATGGGGCATCTGAGACCTGGAGAGACAAGAAACCAGTCATCTGACTCCCAGCCCAGGATGCACTCTGAGCTCCGTAGTTAACAACTGGAAACTTTCCCTTAAATCCCCTTCTGCACGAAATGGAATTTAGGGGCCATCCGTGAGGAATTTACACAAGTTAGACAGGGAGCTGATTTGGATAACTGTGTTCCTAGTTTGCGGAGTTGATGGCGATGCTGCTCCTCGTAGCCGGTGCACCTCACCTTTAGAGTTCACCAGTCACTGCTTCTAGGCTGAGAAAGAATCACAAGATGTGTGAATGGGAGCCTAGTAATACCTAAAATGCACATATCAGTCCTTCATCCCCCACCCCCTGAACTTGATTTAGATTCCCTTTTGTTGCAAAAACTACTCTTAGATTCAGCTTGCTTAATAGTTGGTTTTAGGTTGCCTCGTTCTTCAGAGTGGCAAGATTTGGGGGTTTTCTCAGACTCTGTTTTTTGGAGAAAGGCCAGTCTTGGTGTTCTCTAGCTCAAAGTCCCATCATAACGATGATTTTGGAGGCCGCCAGTTGGAGTCAATCTCTGCACGAGGTTTTTATTCCCTAAAAAGTCCCATGCATTGTGAAGACTGTCCACTGGGCTCTGTGCTGTCGCTTTCTTCCGTCTGGCTGTGCGAACCCCTCAGGTGTTTGCATTTCATACCCATGGTGAATACCGTCTTAAGAAACTTCAGGCAACAGGGAGGTGAAAGAAATATTAGTGGTAACTGACCTCAGTAGATCTGACAGCACTCCCCTGTGCTGCTTCCTGCAAAATCAGAGGCTGCTGTACAGAGTACCACTCCCTACCTCTCTGGCTTCAAAGCCACAAGCATACAGATCTTCTCTTTTACTATGGTTAGGGACTTCACGTAAAGGGGGTGGGGGGGAAGGAGACAACAACAGAGTGAATTTCGTATCTGTTTATTTTTGATGTAGGCTATTTGAGATCATTTACTTGAAGACCTGCTTTTCTTGACCACTGCGCATGTGCACATAGCTCAGTACAGTTTGTCAGCCTTAGCACTGTTGACATTTGGGACTGGATAATTCTTTGTTGCGGGGGAGGGGCTCTCTTATAAGCTGTGGCGTTTTGAGCAGCATCCCTGAGCTCTCTCCACAAGATGCCAGTAGTAGCCTCCCTTCCCACCCCATCATGACAATCAAAAATGTCTCCAGATAGGGCACCTGGGTGGTTCCTTTGGTTAAGCGTCCAGCTTCAGCTCAGGTCATGATCTTGCGGTCAGTGAGTTCAAGCCCTGCATCAGGTTCTATGTGACAGCTCAGAGCCTGGAGCCTGCCTTGGATTCTCTCTCTGCCCCTTCCTGACTCACTCTCTGTCTCTCTCTCTCTCTCTCTCTCTCTCTCAAAAATAAACATTTAAAAAAAAAAAAACTTTTTAAATGTGTCTCCCGACGCTGCCATATGCCCTTGGAGGGAAGGGGTAAAAATTTGCCCCTGATTGAAAAACCACTTCCATAGTATATGGAGTATGCATAAATGAAATCACACATATCCAGAATTCGCCTGGAAATGTATACCTTAAGTGGGGTTTGTATTGGCTTTCTTGCTTCTTGTTTTCATCTATTTCTTGTCTCTTTGGCCCTAAAAGTTATCCCAAGTATTTTTTTGCTCCATTTTCGTGGATTAACTAGGTACTTTCAGATGTGTTACTAATGCAGCATTGCAGAAAGTGGATAAAGATATTTCAAAGCAGGGTGCCTGGGTGGCTCAGTTGATTGAGTGTCCGACTTCAGCTCACGTCACAATCTCCTCAAGCCCCACATCAGGAGCTCTGCTGTCAGCACAGAGCCTGCTTCAGATCCTCTGTCTTCTCTGTCTTCTCTCTGCCCCTCCCCAGCTTGTTCTTTCTCTCTCTCTCTCAAAAATAAATAATAATAATTTTAAAAAAAAGATATTTCAAAGCAAAGAGACCTACTGATGTTAGAGACGGTAACAGATTTCTGGGGAGCACTTGGCATGGACTCATTTAGGATGGCATTCATATACCCTTGATTTGCTCTTACTAAAGGTAGTCCTTTACCTTTCGTATACATCAGAATCCTCTGGTGAACTCTTGCAAAATTCCGTGTCGCTTGAAGTGGGGCCTGACATTTGGTTTTCTGGAATTTCCAGGGGACTCCGTTGCACATCATGAAGTTTATGCCCTGGGATGCATGGCTGGCTCAGTAGAGCACACGACTCTTGATCTCAGGGTCATGAGTTCAAGCCCCACATTGGGCCTAAGGCTCACTTAAAAATTCATTAATTAATGAATGATTTTTTTTTATGTCCTAACTTTCTTTAAAAAGAAAAGAGGGGCGCCTGGGTGGTTCATTTGGTGAAGCACCCAGCCCTTGGTTTCAGCTCAGGTCATGATCTCACAGTTTGGGGTTCAAGGCCTGCACTGGGCTCCATGGTGACAGTGTGGAGCCTGCCTGGGATTCTCCTCCACGCCCCTCCCCCCCCGGCCCCTCCCCTGCTCAAGCTCTCTTTCTCTTAAAATTAAATAAACTTTATTTAAAAAAAAAAAAAGAAGAAGAAGAAGAACAAGAAGAGGCTTATTAGGCCCTGGAATCAGCAGCAGCAGCCTCACACAGCTGTTGGATAAGCCATCCATTCGCTAGTTCAATAACTCTTTATCTAGCACCCCTGTGTTCCAGGCACTGGTCCAGGCGCTTGGAATACAGGCAGGTGATGGGGAGACCCGTAGCAGGGCTCACTTGCTAGTGGAAAATGTGAGAGAATAGGAGTGAGCACCTTGGCCTGTGCATTTGATTGAAGAGCATCGTACCCTCCTATCTCATAATTTCTGTCTACATGGGTGTCATCTGCTGTTCGTTGTGGGATTTTTTTTTAATGCTTCTTGAAATTTTTTTTTTTATTCAGTATCGTAAAGACCTTTCATCATCCTGTAAAACATTTCAGTTTATGAGGAGGAGCAGGAAGAAACACGCGTTAGACCCTCTGGACAATTAAACGATTTCTAAGAGAATCGCTGGTTGTAATTCTCAGGCTTTCCATACAGGCGATGCTTCCTTATCATTTTGTGAGACTAGTCAGCTCGGTGACGCTAAGGACAGTACTCACATTTTTGCAGCAGCTCTGCAGCCATGATGATAGAACCAGGGACTTCCAACTGTCCATTGTATCCTTAGTTAAAATAAGTGGTCTCTGCAGTCACTTCTCCATGAGCCCAGAGGAAGGAGAATGAATACAGACAGAAGCTACACTCAGAATCCACAAGACGCCTCGGCCAGGCTGGATGGATTGCTCGGAGTGGACCCAGCAAATGCCCAGAATAACAGGTCGTGGCCTTCCAGAAGCAGTAGGGTATCCTTCCAGCCTTACTGAGGGCGTTCGCTTCCTCCAAAGGTGTTGAACAAATATGCCATTTGGTAGGTGCTTCTTGGAATCCGTAGTCCTGGCAGCCACGAACCAGAAAGGGAAGAGGAAGTCAGGGGACTTTATAGGCAGAGCTAGGAACTGTGTGGAATGACTTGAAAAACCAGCCAGTCCCCTCCCAAGTCTACAACCACCCACCACGATTTTAAAAGACATGAACTGGGCCCCTGCACAATTAAAATCACGTGTTAATTAGCAGCAGACTGAGGACTTGACCCCAAGAGTTCTTGTGCTTTGACTTCTTCTTCCATCACTCACAGAGAAAAGGCCTCCCCCTCCCCCGTGCCCCAAAGAAACCCATCTCCACATTTTTGGGAAAAATGAAGTGCCATATATATGTATTTTTTTAATCTAAGAAGCAGAACTGTTGTTTCTAGAAACTCTGTTACCTATTTCCGTCACTGTAGCATAATATAATTGTGTATGTACCTTCGCGAAAAGAAGATTTGAAAGCATCTTTGAGATGTGTGGCCGTTTTTCAGTCTTGTACTGCAGAGCAGAGGCAATGGAATAAGACAGCCGCATTAAAGATGAAAATTGAAATGGGGCGCTGGGAGCCGGTCCAAAGGAGAAGTAACATTTGTTACTGAAGCATGAGCAGAGGAGGCATTTTTTAATCCTGGCTTGAAATTGGCTCTGTTTTAAGGATGGTCATAACTTTATTAGGCATCCACGATGCCACACTTGGTGTTATCCTGAATGAAGCAGGGGTAGATGATTTGAGGATTCTGTATGAGGATGCTAAATTAGCATCCCGATTTTGGAAGACTCTCCTCACCAAAAATAACGAGGGTAGTGCGTCTCTATTTTCCTGGACCCCTCACCCAGGTCCCCAGAGATACAACAACGAAGGGTATGCCTGCCAAGTAGATCTTCATTCCTAAAAAGAGTTCCTGACCAAAATATCTTTCTCTTTTCTTATGCTGATAAGCTGGATTGAACCACTTAGGGGAAGAAAACCTCTCTTTTAAGCCCAGGGAATCTCCTGTGCAGTCAACTCACTGTTCACCCGCCCCTCCATCTAGTCTTGTATCTTTTATCCTTCAGAATCAGTCATGCCTCCAGAGGAGACCATCCCCTCCCCCAAACAGTTGCTCAATTGCCAAAAACCTTCCAGCCAAAAAACTTGGATCAAGTGTCCTATTGAATAATACTTCCATCAGTAAGCCTCTCTGCTACCTAAAGATGTAAACCATCACTGGTCTCTCCTGACCACAGAGAATTGAATCTTTCAGGGAGACCCCCAATGTGGTCACAGAAAACACATTACCTAAGGTAGCAAGTTGGGGTGAGCCCCCAGAGAGAGGTCGAGGAAGCAAGAGCTGTGAGCAGGCAGAGGAGGAGAGGAACGGGCCATCCCGCGTCCTCTTAGGAAGGGGTGCCCAGGGAAGGAGGAGGGGCTTGTGCTGAGGTCCTGCCTTCAGGGGCTCAGGATTTGTAGGGAGAAGCGGTGTGCTGAGCACAAGTTAGAGATGTTTTGCTTTTGCCCTCTGAGAGTCAGCAGCCCAAAGAGGGGAGAATGTCAGTACCAACAGTGTGGTGTGTTTTTACACATGAAAAAGTCACCACAGAAGGCCTCAGATAATGGATGCTAATAAGAAAGGTTGCCAGGATGTGTTATCTAGTGAAAACTTGAAGAAAAAAATTGCAGAAAAGTATTTTCCATACAAATCCATCTTTGAAGAATAGAGGGGTGTGCACGAGTATGTATATAGGTGTGTTGGTATTTCAGTGAACGTGTCTAAATGTCTGCATTTGTATAGACAACTTCTGCACATATGTAGAAGAAAATGGGATTCTGGGGAATGGGTCTATGGGGAAGACATTTCTTTCGCAAATTAGACCCACCTCGTGTCTAGTTTCTTACAGAGAGCACGCACTACCTTCACGATCTTTTTTGAAGGGGAAGAAAACTTAGACAATAATAGTAGATAGGAACGAGCATCATAGCATCTCTGTAGAGGGGAGAGTGGCAGGTTGTCAGCTCTGAAGCACACCCAGGATGTCAGGGTGTGACCAACGTAAAGGCATGTCAGCTGCTTCACACCAGGTCTGAGAGACAAGCCTTTCTCCGCTGCCTGGTCTTCCCACAATGCACCAGGAACCAAAGCAGGTCCTTCCGGTATTGATCTGTACAGTTATGAGAGGTCTGTTCTTCACCAGCTTACTGGATGAAAAAAGAGTTCTGGTTGATGATTTCCATTTGCATTACCTGTAAATCTGAGTATTGAACCCAGATAGTGTTACCCTCACACATGAGACTAAAATAGAAACTGCTCAGGAGAGAAATCATTGCAACTTTAGGGTAGGCAAAAATTCCCTAGTTGGGGCACACACACAAGAAACATTTATTGTGAAAGAAATTCATAAATGGGACTTCCTAAAAATGTGGAACTTCTGCTTAATTAACAGACACTATTAAGAAACTAAATAGGCCATGCACTGAGGAAAATATATTTCTCACAAAGGACATCTATCTAGAATGTTTAGGGAACTTTACAATTCAGTAATAAGTTAAACAACCTAATTAAGCCATGGGCACAAACTTGAACAGAATTTTCACCAAGGAAGATACACCACTGGCCTTTAAGCCCATGAAGAGATGCCCAGGGTCATTTGTCATTAGGGAAATAAAAATTAAAACCACAGTGAACGACCACTGTATTTAAAAGGTGGGTAAAATTTTAAAAGCTTGACAGCTTTTAAAGTATTTTAGTCAAGTATTGACTAAAGTGTGGAATGCCTGGGGTTCTCACACATGGGGACAGCCTCTTTGGAAGAGAGTCTGTTAGTCTCCTATAAAGTTAAACTTGCACTTGGGGCACCTGGGCGGGTCATTTGGTTGAACAGCATACTCTTGATTTCGGCTTAGGTCATGATCTCAAAATTTGTGGGATCCGGCTCCCACTATCAGTTCAGAGCCTGCCTGGGATTCTCTCTCCCTCTCCCCCTGCCTCTCCCCTGCTTATGCTCTCTGTCTCTCTCCCTCAAAAGAAAGAAACATTTAGGGGGAAAAAACATGCACTTCCCAGCAGTTACCCAAGAGAAGTGAAAATATGCAAAAACTCCTAGGAGCTTCTTTTATAAGATCCCAAGCTGGAAACAGCCGAAATGACCATCCACAGGCAGATGGAGAAGCAAGATGTGGCTCTGTCTTTAGAGCGGAATAGTACACGGTAATGGAAGTGGTAAGGAATGGGCTACTGCCACCACATCAGGTGGATCATAGGAAGCAAACCAGGAGTTGTCCGGGGCAGAGGTGGGTGTGACTGCAAATGGAACACAAGGAACCTTTGGGGTGATGGAGACCTGTGTCTCCGTTGTGCTGTCGTCTTGATGCTGGTGATGGTAGCGCTGGTGTGAAATGCGGAA
>NW_027532747.1:12349572-12364869 GCF_008692635.1 Crocuta crocuta
ATGACACTGTGCATGCAGTAAACACATAATTATGTTTTCTCATGCTGGTGTAGCTGCTAGGATGTCAAGAAGGCACCCCATGCCTCCCCCTCCCTCCCATTCTGCCCCCAGGGTTGCACGTTCAGGGTTATGCACCCAGGAAGGGAGCCATTCAGAATGCAGAGTAGGTCCCTTGGAATTGATTACAAATAAGATATTGACAAGACAGGGTGTGGCACCTTCCCGGAGGCCAAGGTGGCCTTGGGTGTAGCACGTCTGCTTGGTCAGAAGGAAGCATTGGGGGGACTTGTCCTGAATTAGTCGCTGTGTTTATTTGGCTCGGATGGGGCGGGGGTGGTGGTCGAGGTGATGCTTTGTGGGCCTGAAGCACTTCCCAAGTTGCCTCTTCAGTTCCGCGAAGTTCGCCTGAGTGTTGATGCTCTTTTGCCTCAAGATTCTCTTTCTCATTTCTTTCCCTTTTGTCTTTTATCTGTGGCCCTTTGTACCTTCCTCCTGTGGTCGTGTGTTTTTGAAGAATAAAGAACTACTGTCTTTAATTTTCTGGGAAAATAAACAGGAAAAGACTCCTGACATTTTACCCATATTTCCTCTTGCTCCATCTGTCCCCATCGAACCTCCTGGTCGTTGAGGAAAAGTCCGGGTAAGAGTTGCCTGCAGAGGCCGGGGCCAGGTGGCCAGGCCAAGCCCAGTGGCTGGCAGCAGCTGTGTCCTCAAAAGATGGCAAAGAACATTTGCTCTGCCAAGAAACAGGTGTGTTTTCTCCACCCTGAAAGAGGAAGGGGCCCTTTCCAAAAAGAGGAAATGGGAGAAGACCTCAGTACCTCCATAAAACCTTCCAGAAGCTATGAGACCTGCTTTTTGGCAACACGCTGTGTGCAGAGACGGGGACCATGAATGGGACCTTCAGTCTTTCAGTGCAACTACTATATATATGTTTTTTAATATCAGTGGGGGCGATGGCTGTTTTAGAAACTTTACCCCACGAGTTGCCAAATAAGTTAATTTACCTGTTCCTCATAAAATATCCTATGAAAATAAACCTTCACTCCATTATAGAGTATAAGTAACGGGCCTCCTGCAGGCGAAATCAAAACTAGCCTGTAAAGAAGTTTTTCCCCCCTCCCCCCATTTTTTTGAGACATTGTCTTCTCGAACCAGCGTCATCCATATTATTAATCGCTTGTGGGGCTTTATACAGTATCACATTACTCCCTTGGAATTAAACTGCACATATGAAGTATGAAAAATGTACTTTTTTAAAACAGTAAAAAAGTCATTTCCTAGCATAATACCCAAAATAAAGTGCCATGGAGCCATTAGTAGTAAATTGAATTTTTTGGTGTGTAATTTGTACAAAAACTGACAAGTGCGAGCGCCCCTGATTTCCACCACCACCCCCCTCCCATCATTAGTCATTGGGTTTAGCGGACGCAGAGGTAGTAATCTGCAAGGGCAGGCATTTTGATGTCGACTTCAATTGCACACTTCATTTATTTGGACAGGGCACAGGCGGCAGCTTCTGTCACGCGGCATCACTGCACTATTAGCGAATTTCGCCCCAGGGCAGCTGGGATGCTGCGCTGGGGCAGATGTTCTTTTCAGCCTATTCAGTGACCATTCTTGGGGGTTGTTTACTGTTGCCATGGTGACTTTCATTTCCATAGCAGCAGCGCTGCTGTTTCTCAGAGGAAAATGAATTTAGTTATAAAGGGATAATATTTTTTCCTCTGTCTCTATATAACCTGCCATCTGTCAACTGGTGGATCAGTAAGGATTCAGAAACCTATTAAGAATTATAGCAGCGAGGTGATGAGTATTTTTTTTGTCCCATATTAAAAGCAGTAATAGATGTGGAAGCAAACCTCAACACCATAACTTTAATGTTTTCTTTATATATTAAGTGTGTGTGTGTGTGTGTGTGTGTGTGTTTTTAATGCCTTCATTACCTCTACCACCACTGTGTGCACACACACCATCTCATAAAGTACAATTTACATTCTGCTGACAGATGGAAATGACCCGATGTCTTGTTTGTATCTCACTAGACGCAGGTATATTTAGGGCTTTCTCTTTTCGGTGCTGTGAGCTTCGGCAGTTCATCAAAGACTCCTATAGCTAAATGTCCCGTTATCACCCCACTCCTCCATGCCAGGCGAGCAAGCTGTAGGGGTGCATAGATCAGCAACTTATCAGGAACATACAGTCCAGATTATGAAATTAGCAAAATGAGGAAGGACCATGCTTTGTCTGAGAAACTTACTAACCTGCCTCTTACATCTCATTCTAGAATACCTTTCTTCCTCTCAAATGCAAATGGGAAGAAAGTCACCTTTGGGACAGCTCATCTTGTTCCCAGATTGTTTTTTTCTCTGTTGCTTTCATAAACTGTAACTTGCAGGGGGAAAAAACACACACAGACACCGGCCCCGTTGTAAATAATGTTATTTATTGGTTGATTTTTCCAGATCCTGACATTGATGCTGCCAGTGCCATGATGCTTTTGAATACTCCCCCTGAGATACAAGCAGGTTGTGAGTAGATATTTCTATAGCCTACAGCACCGTAGCTTGTGAACTTAACCTTCTCATTTATATACCAGGCCATAGGAAGAACTAATGCTCAAGTAGAACTTCCCTTATAGAATCACTTTAAAACATAACCTGAGTGCGTGATTACATGCATATGCCTACAGACATGTGGCCACGCCTATGTGTGAATGAAAGCATAGGTATGTTTCCAAGATGACAAAGTTTTAATATAATTTCAGGGCTTAAGACTTGGGGGAAGGGAAGCAGACCCTATAATGAATCCCCACAGAGGGAACTTCCTTTCTCCTCTAGGAATAGTTCCTGTGAGTTTGTAGTATCTGCTAGAAAAGGTTTTGTGGGGCCAGCTTAACCGTTATGGAACGGAGCAGTGCCCATTTTTAGAAATTTCTTTCCCCTTTGGGACCTCATTAATAGCAGGCTACCATTTTATAGCTAGAGAGAAGAGGAAAGTCTGGCAAGGTGGATATGCAGGAACTTGAAGTAGCCTTGAAACGAACCATCATGGTGCCTCCCGCCCCATCCCCACCAGCCTTCTAAGCTGTCATAGAGAAAGGCCGGGCTAATTTAGCCAAGCAGGGCTCCTGTCTTCACCGGCTTTTGGCCACTGAGTAATGTGAAGCTTGAAATAGCACTTTTCCTTCCTTGAACTTCTGTTGTGTTTTTTCCCACCTCTGAGCTACACCTTAGAAAGGTCTTCTTCCCGAGTGATGAAAAATGACCTTAAATGGAGATATCTGTCTGCCTCCCTCCTCTTCGACTTGAAGCTAGCTCCCCAGCCCACATTTCACCCCCCACCAGGACCCTGTTGAGCGGAAGCCAGCTCACTTACTGGGATCTGCTCAGGACGTTGCTGCCTTGCAGCCTCCTGTTGACGGAACACACTGATTGGGGATCTGCAGACGCCAGCATGACACTTTCCAGGGTCTGGTGCCCAGCAGGCTCATTCTTGGGGCTGGACCTTCAGCTCATTGGGGGCTACCTGGCCTCCTGAGTCAGGGAATCCCCAACCTTCATATTTGGGTGCTTTTGTTAATAGTGGACCGATGTGGAGTTCCAGACCATCCTTCATAGCCCTCCACTGGGCACAGCCTTCCCCAGAGCTTTGGGGAATTTGATTCTATCTTGTCTGCTTCCTTCTTTCAAAAGACCCGAGAGATGTGGCCACATCTCAGGAGAGACCCATCCCTCTGTCAGGGACTGCCGTTACCTGCTCCAAAAGATGTGGCATTCCCTTTCTTTCCTTGCTAATCTCAGATTGCCAGCAGCTGGAGTATTAGAGGCTGCCCACACCTCCGAGACGCAAAGATCACTGCTAAGCACTCGTGTAACTGGTACAGTCCAGTAACTAGCAGTTAGCCTGTAATGTGGTTTTTAAATGATGTTTGAAGTTGCAGAGAAATTGAAAACAAAAAACTCTGTTCTCAGTTGACATTGCAGGAAGAGCACAGACAGATTGTAACCACGTTAGAGTCTGCAGTGGTTTTGAGAATCAGGTTGCATGACTTAACATGAGGAAAACGTACATTTTTCATCAGAGCCGTGGAAGATTCGGGAGCATCTTCCTTAGCACCCGGCCACTGTGCACAGGGATCGCTGGCATAAGGAAATGCTTTTGATGAACCAGAATGATGGAATTAAGAGGGAAAGAGGCAGGGGGATTGGGTATTAACAGATCCCTGGCAGCCTCCATGAAGTCCATTATTAGTGGATTCTTGAGCACAGGTTAGAAGAGAAACAAGATTGATCTTGACTTGTTGACAGGCTAACGGTTTTTGATGTTTTCATGGCTAAATGAACTTCTCCCCACTCCCTCACTATAACGCCCAAGCGATAAATAATTCTTTTTTCAGGGTATCCATAGTCTTAGTTGCATGGAAATGCTGAATTTGAGTTTCAAAAGATCCATGTTTACGTGTCAAAGCTGTAGGGCATGCTCAGAAGGCTTTCTTCCTGCCTCAGTCTTAGCACTGTGAGAAATCAAGCCTTGGCCCAGCCATCGTAAAAGCCCCAGGCCAAGGAGAGGGCTCCAGGGTCCTAGAAGGAAGGAACCAGGAAGCCCACAAAAGTCGTGGAAGGGGTGGCCCATTGGCAAGAGCTGCCAAGAGGAAATGTAAAGGCTAGGGAGACGGTAGGATCACCACCTTCGTATTCTCCGTCCCGTCTGGCCCCAGTCTCTAATAAAATCCCCTCGTGGTCAAGCTAGTGCATGGTCAACAGGCCAGAGCAAAGCCCTGAAGATGCGAACAGGACTTTAGGAAAGAAGTGAACATTCATTGAGTGTCTGCGGTGTGCACGTGGGAAGCCAGGAGGCCACTGGTCAGCCTGGAGTCGGGGGGCGTTGGGGGGGGAGGTTGATCTTCTCTTAGCATTTCTCGGCTTCCCTCTTCCTCACCCTCCCCTTGTTCTTATTTTATGTTGCCTGTTTCTTTTCCTGGGTTTCGGTGAGTGCCTGGCACCCCGAAGGGAGAAGGGGTAAAGACTTTCCGTGATGCAGCCCCCATCCCCCTGCCCCACCAGCTTCGCCCAAAGCCTGGAAAGAGTAGGTGGTGATTCCTCACCAACAAGGTTCAGAGGCAGCAGACACCCAGCCACAGTGGCAGAGGGCGGGCAGTTTGCCTCGTGTTGTCCGTGCGCGTGTGTCCCCGTGTGGATTGTGTGCGCAGCGGTCAGCCATCCCCTCTGCCCACGCATGGGGAGCACAGCCTCGCCTCTGCACGGAGCTGCCTGTGTTCCGCCCCCTGGGCTGGGCTGTGGCCGAGCTCTGTTTACAGAGCCTCCTCATGCACTATTTATGGCCCCTTGTTTTCCCCTCCTGGGCTGCGTGATGCAGCTTGAACAGGGGCCACCAGCCGAGTCTGTCTGCTGCTGTCACTTCCAACAGTAAGAGCCTGGCTTGGGCGGCTTGAAAGGTTTTTCCTTTGCCATCAACCTTTGTAGCCAACCCCACTTAAGGTCACCATTCAGCAGCCATGTCGATTATTTCCTCTCCTTCCCTGCACCTGGCACCTGCCAAGCTGGCCCGGGGCTGGCACACCAGCCCCCATCCCTAGTCCAAGCTAAGTAGATGGTATAAAAGAAGCTTCTCAAGGAACTGGTGAGAATCCCAGTCAGCCAAGCCCCTTTATTTTTGAGGGGTCCCGCAGAGCCTCAAGGGAGCTCAGCCTCCCCCAGACGCTGCCCCTTGTATTACTTGAGCTGGCTCCTTCTGGGTCCCATCAGTCTCTCCTGGCAACCTGAGGCTTCACTTTCAATGAGGCAGCTGAGTGCATTTAATGAAAACCACAGGCTTCAACATTTTGTCCCCACCCCCACGCCCAGGAGCCCCAGCGATGACGTGATCTTCTCCAGACTTTGCCACTTTGCAGCATGGGGAACATTCTAGAAGGTGTGCTGTTGTGTCTTGCATGCGCTATAGGACACTACTTCTAGCAAATTCAGCACAGGACATTGCTGCCTCATGACCTCTTAAACTTTGGATTATGCTTCCAGATCCATCCACCTGTCCCCCCCCCCCAACATAAAAGTGGCTACATAGAATAGTCCCAGTTTCTAGATTCTGCTTAAGTACCTGCTTTGCTGTTCCCCTCTGACAAGCCCTGTGAGTCATCTTTAGCCCCAATGGAGGGATTGTTAGGAAGTCAGATCACCATTACTCACCTTCAGAGGCTTATGTAATCCCTAGTTGGAACGCTCCCAGAGAGGAACTCTGGAATAATAAACAAAACAACAAAAATGGGACGGCAGAGGAGAGGGAAGGAGGCAGCGTTCCACACACCCCTGGAACTAGATTGTGTGTCCAACACACCAGGCACTGGAGAAGAAAGGCGACCTCGGTGGAGGCTTCCCCATTCCAGCCCCCTCCCCGGCTTCTCTCCAAGTAAGCAGGTGGAACGTCCCACTTCAGGAAGGGGAAGGATGATTGGAAGCGCTTGCTGCTCAGCTTATGGTCTCTGGTAGCGTCAGCCAGGGCTGCCCTCCAAAGGCAGCAGGAGCTCAGAGGTTACTTTGAGAAGCCGTGAAAAATCAAGGAGGCTGGGGAGGCTGGGGAGGCTGGGATGGAGATGTGCTGAGGGTGGCAGAATGGAGGCAAGTGTGTCTTGTGCCTTAGACATTTTTCTTGGGTCCTCCAGGTGATCACACTTAGATCACGGTGAGCGGTGCTGCCTGGTTCAATTCTCTTTGTGTGTGTGTTACTTTCTTGTTAAAAATAAGTAGTCTTGGAGTGACCACACTATTAGAGAAAGGGCGTGATCAGCAAGAAGTGGGAGCCCTGGGGCCCCTGTCCTTGGCGCCTCGTCCCAGCAACTCAAGAATCTCAGAGATGCATCTTCTCATGTATAAAAGCTGAACGTTGAACTGATCTTACAGAAAAGGAGTGTTGCTGGAGGCCTGTGCCCCTTGAAGTGACAGCCACAGGCATATCCAGTTTGTCACTGTCCTCCTCTCCACGGGAGGGCTGGAGCCATGGTACAATTTCAGTACAATTTCAATGCGTTGGGTGGGACAGGCTCCGTCTCTAGGTATTCTGATTCACCCTGAGGGCAACACAGAGGAAAAGGAAGGGAAAGCTAGACCGTGCCGATAGGAAACCGGTTGAGGAATGGATTCTTGCTCCCTCGGAGTCCCCAGAATCAAAAATTAGTTCAATATAGCCCTCACAGACATTTTAGACTGGCTGCGATTCGTTTTCCAGAAGCCACGTTCCTGACGCTCAGGGATGGAGACAGGAAGGAGGAAATAGGGGAGGGTGGTTAAGTGTCACAGCTGGCTTCTGGCAGCCGGTGAGCAAATAGGAACACATCGCCATCCCAACATGAAGAGCACCACCAGTGATAAGGACTGAGGAGTGCCAGGGTTGGTTTGCAGAAGCAGCGTTCGGTTGCAGCTCATTTGAGAGCAAACTCCAGGAGTCAGGAGAAGAGCCTGGTTTCTGTGCCAGAAGTCTGTGAGGTTCAGGAAACGGCTCAGGGAAAGCTTGTTAGTGCTGCGGGACAGCTTTGTCCGGGAGATTCTCTTTGAAGTGAATACACTTCATTAATCAGGACGATGTGGGCAAAGGCGGAGGTGGGGATATCTCCAAAGCATAAAAGTCTGGAAGAATTTCCCCCTTAGGCCCTGTTCGTTATAATTAGCAAGAGGAAGGCAGAGAGATGGCATGGGATAGTAAGGATGAACAAGATGGTGATGGCGAGCTTATACGATGGACCGGCCGCTGAGCTAAGTAATTTATATCAGTCGTCTTATTTCATATTCAACAACATTCCTATGAGCTGTGTTTATGCCGCGTTTGCAGGCGAGGAAACTGAGGCATAATGCACTTGCCCAAAGCTGCAGAGCTCGTGGTGAGGCAAGGCTTTGGGGTGGACAGAGGCCATGTTGCCCTGAGCTTGCACTCTTAACCACCGCAG
The DNA here is from genome assembly GCF_008692635.1 of Crocuta crocuta. Classification (NCBI taxonomy): domain Eukaryota; kingdom Metazoa; phylum Chordata; class Mammalia; order Carnivora; family Hyaenidae; genus Crocuta; species Crocuta crocuta. Next base: position 12,357,530 of record NW_027532747.1, read on the forward strand.
AGTACTTCTTCCCTGGAGGCTGAGATGAGGTGAGAAGCAGCAAAAGACACTCGTCCCCAGTCTGTGCTCACTGAGGACTGGTTTCCTTTCTTTGTTCCCTACGTGCTGGGCATGCCCTTGGGGCGTAACGGTTCTAGGCTCTTGGGCAGAAGATTCTGGGCTTGGGCCAGTGTCCTTGGGCTTGGTTTTCTCCTTTGGCAGGCAGATGACTCCCTGGCCATGCCCAGAGTCCAGAGAACCTGTGCTCTATGACTCCCATCTGCTGTCTTCACTTTCCAGGGTGCCCCAGTCTTTGTCCCAGGAATTTAGGCGTTCTAGGCATTTCCCACAGGGGTGACTCCGACATGGGAACAGAAGCGCCATAAGAGCTGTCATTGCTCTTCCAGCTATGTTCTGTGACCAGGAAGATGGCTACGTTCTTCCACCATGGTCTGGGTTTGTCCTGTTCTGTTCTTTTTTTTTTTTTTTCCTAATTTTTATTTCTGAGAGAGAGACAGCATGAGCAGAGGAGGGTCAGAGAGAGAGGGAGATACAGAGTCTGAAGCAGGCCCCAGGCTCTGAGCTAGCTGTCACCACAGAGCCTGATGCGGGGCTCGAGCCCACAAACCGTGTGATCATGACCTGAGCCGAAGTCGGATGCTTAACCGACTGAGCCACCCAGGCACCCCTGTCCTGTTCTGTTCTTAGGGACTTTGGGCTCACCTGGAATGGAGGCTGCCTCAGGGTGCTCAGGGGGTGTTGATTTTGTTTATGATGACAACGACTAAGATGTATTTTCTATAATAGTAGTGCCTTTAATAACTCAGCGAAATCTCCACTCTGTGAGATAAATACCATTTCTGTCCCCATCCTCTGAAGTGGCTTGCTCAGGGGACCCAGGCAGTAAATGACAGAGATGGGATGCAGACCCAGAGATGGGATGCAGAGATGGTGTTAGGCCCCTCAAACATCAGAGTCTGGCTCTCATCAACCGTGCTGCAGACCATTTCCCTGCTCAGAACCCTCTAATGGTTTTCCCCACATCCATGGGATGAAGCCCAAACACTCCTCCTCCCTGCAGAGGACCGTATGCTTTAGCTAAACCAGTTTTTGTTCTTGTGCACATTGTAATTTTTATTACTTCCAGACCTTGTATTTCTCATTCCTCTGCCTTTGAATGCCAACTCCGATTGGAGTTCACAGGAAGTCTTCCCAGATACCCTTCTTCAGGTTAGGCGTCTCCGTCCTTCATGCCTATAGGCCTCTCGCCATAGTATATTTCCATTGCCTCTCTAATTCTCCGTCTGTCCCACTTAGCTGTGGTGAGCTGGTGTGTCCCCTACATGGAATACATAAGCAGGTACTTGGTATGTTAATCCATTTATCGATACAGTCTATGTGATACTGTACTAATTTTGCTGGCAAGAATTATAACTATGGTATAGATTTTAAGTATTTACTCTCTTTTTTTATGTTTTTATTTCTTTCTGAGAGAGAAAGAGAGATACAGCGTGAGCAGGGGAGGGTCAGAGAGAGAGGGAGACACAGAATCCAAAGCAGGTTCCAGACTCTGAGCTAGCTGTCAGCACAGAGCCCGACACGGGGCCTGAACCCACGAACCGTGAGATCATGACCTGAGCCAAAGTCGGACTCTTAACCGACTGAGCCACCAAGGCACCCCAGATTTTAAGTATTTAAGTGGTTTTAACAAGTAGTCGTTTCTATCAGATTTGCTCTGTGTTCTAGATGAGATCCCAGTGACAGAAATCCTCACTAGTTTGATCAGAATGGGAGTAAGCCTGTCGTTTATGACCATTTCAAAGAGACTACCTACCGTACAGCAGGATAACTGAAAACCCTTTCCCACAGTCTCCAAGACAGACAGGCGAACAAAAAGCCTCTCTTTTCAAACAACCCAAAGCACCTGTCTACAGACTCTAGCGTCCTACTGATTGCTGTGTGCCTGTCCTTGGGAATTAGTGAGATTTTTCCTCTGATATTTTCTTCTAAAAGTCTTATCATTTTAATCCTTACATGTACATGATGATCCATTTCTAATGAACTTCCGTGTATGGCATGAGGTAAGGGACCGAGGCTCATTTTTTTCCTGAACGGAGCGCCAGTTGTTGTAACCACCACCACCCTCCCCCCCGCCCCCGTTGTGTTGTCTGGCTACCTCTGCCAAAGGTCTGTTGGCCACATATTCGTGGGCCTATTTCTGGATTCTGTTTTCTTCCTTGATCTGTGTGTCTGTGTTTACACCAATACCACTCTGTCTTGTAGCTGTGGGGGAGGTCTTGAAATGCGTAATGTAGATCAGTTAATAGAAATTGTAGATACTCTTCTTTAGAACTCATCAACTAAGCAAAATAGGATACTTACCTCCACTATGACATTATAACAGGTTTCATGCTTTGAGATACCAAGTATCTCCTGTCTCAGATGATCTATCTGAAATCAGGCTGGTAATCAGGGGCGGGTAAGAGTCCTGATCTTGTTCAGCCGACTGTCACAGTTAAATATGGTAAGAGAACAGAAAGATTCTGGACCCCTGGGCTGCATTAGTAGTACTGGTTTTGGCGTTGGGTTTTGTCTCCTATCCACCCTTTATCAAACTCAGTAGCAAGGGCCTTACACAAACCTGGAAGAGAAATAGCAGAAATACTAGCAAGAGCCACAGAATTCTCTGGGAATTGGTCTATATAACATTATCTGTATTCAGGAGTGAGCATCCATCCTGCATGGAAGACTCTAGTTCAAGGTCTGGAATATTTATGGAAACGTGTCCTTAGAGGCCTAAACATCACAGGAGTAAAGAGTCTGTGTTTTTTAAAGAGTGTTCTACATAAATAAAACTGACTTTAAAACTTAATATCCAGAAGGGTTTTCATTTTTGAATGTACAATTTTCTAGAGCCTTTTTTGACATGGCTTTTGTTTGATAAGGCAGGATTTATCTACCTTGTCTCTGGATGAGACAAGGGCCCCCAGGGACCCAGCCAGAGCTCTGGGGACTTAGGACGCTGATGGCAGACAGGTTCCTAGGACGCTGTTCAGAGAAGGAAGAAAGGGTTTCAGTAACTTGCACAAAGTCACTCCAGAGAAACTGAAATGAAATCTAAGACTCCAAGCCCTGCCTCAGTGCTTCACGACGCGTGCCTGGCCCTGTAGACACACGGACAAGTGTTGGTCGTACAGTAAGAATGTTGCCTTGAACCTAATGAAACCGCTGTCCAGGAGGTCGTAAAAGAAGGACAACTGGGCGTGTCCTGTGGTTCCCCTGTCATGTAAATCCTCGTATAGGGGTGAGGCCACTGTGGGTTTGTATGGAAACTGACATGATCTGATGGTCACTGTCAAAAATTCGGCTCACGATTGCACCAGGGATGTGTGTGTGTAGGAGAAGGCGGGATGGCAAGAGAACTCTCAGGAGATTTGCTTTGGGGAAGCTTCAAGGAAGGAGGCACTGGGCCCTCCAGAGTGGGCTGTCCGTGGTTCTAAGACAGGAGCCAGAGCAACCCAGCCCGCTGTCCACTCGCAGCCATGCTGAGGAAGGGTCCTTCCTTGGGCGGCAGAGATATTGTGAACACACACGGTGTTGTGAGCACTGAAGTGCCAAGCAGCTTATAAAATCAGCTTTGCTATTCTTTTGCCTCTCTTGTCGGGTTAAGGACAAGTAGAAAGATGTTCTCAGCTTCTGACCATGACCAGAGAAGCATGACGAAATGGTTTTGTTTGGTCATTGCTACTCGACTTGGGTTAGTGTTCTCAAGATCTTGTTAGGGTCTGACTGGAAATAAAGGCTTATATTTAATAAATGCAAGAAAGTAATGTTTGAAGCCTGCTTTTTAAAACTCACCCTTTTTTAAACCAGTGCATCAATAATTTCATTGTAAGGTATTGGTCTGACACGGCTGACCGAATCTCTTTCTTGAGGCGTGGCATCTTTCTTTCCCCTCCGGTGAGCATGCGTGTGTGTGTGTGTGTGTGTGTGTGTGTGTCTCTGTTGCTGCTCACTCTCTGTGCCTATAATAATCCCTTTCTCTCTCTCTTTCTCTCTTTCTGGTGTATCCAAAATTTCTGACTCAAAACAGAAAGGTTCACAGTTGAATTCATGTGTGGCATCTTCTTCCCTTTTTGTTTTTCCAGTTCCTCCAGGAGTGATACAAAATGGAGCACGGGTTCTGAGCCGCGGGCTGTTTCCTGGAGTTCGGCCGTTGCCAATCACTCCCATTGGAATGACGGCAGCTGTGAGGTAAGGGAGGCACTCACTGGGCAAGGAGTAGGAAGGGCATCATGTATCCCGGGGCCACCTGGGATGCAGAGGACCAGCCTCTAAGGAGTGAAGACAAATAAACCTGGTTTGGGTGTTGAGAAAAGGCAAAGTGACTCCAATCTGGCTTCGCCTTCTGGGCTCAAATTATCTTGATCTCTTTCCAGATGAGGAGATGAAGACAAATTAAGATTTTTTTTTTTGTAAGAAGGTGGGGCAAGGTGGGTAGAAGGAAGTGGTGAGCAAGTTGTTCATTAGATTCTAGGCTAACTGGTCTACCACTAAAATGAAATGCAAAATCATGTGTGAAAAGTGCCTTCGGTAAGTGGGATAAAAATAACAGGTGGTATTCATTCCCCTGCTTCCAAGAATCAGGTCAGTTGCCAAACCACGTGAACCCTTCCTTGGGAAATTTCCTTCTTCCATCCTTCTTATCTCCACTGCCGGCCCTGGATTAGGGTCTCTCGCTAGCTTAGACCTTTCACATGTGCCAGTGTGGATGCTGCCTCCCATTCTCCTGCTGCTTCTCTGCCCATTCCCGCCCACCCATCAGCCACTGCCAGACTGACTTCCTAAATTGTGCCTCTCCAGCTGTCTGCAGAAACACCTTCCATGGCTCCCACACATCAGCCTGACATTACCCCTGTCCTCCTGTCTCCTCGAACCAAATCTGTTCCCCAGATATGTCCGGTATTGGCCCATCTTATCCATTTGGTTGCCTCTGTGTAGACTTCCCTCAGCCTCCACAGGTACCTCCTTCAGGGTCCATCACAAAAATGATTGCTTCACAAAGCTTTTCTGAGCATGGCCTCTGAGGTAACCCTGGATGAATTTCCCTTTCTTTTGAAAGCCCCCATATTTTGGTTGTGGCCCTTTAATGGGTGACTCTGTGTAGTAAAATTCCTCTGTATCCTCCTGTGTCGTCTATGGTTCGCTTGCCATAGACGGGCTGAGTCTCACTTGGCTGATGCCTCCTCAGGTTTGCCCAGGCTCTTGCTGGGAAGGCCCATCACCCTGAGCTGTGCCCCTCCACAGCATCATCTCCTTGCTCACTTGGCACTTCTAGATTAAGTTTGCACCTGAAGGCCAGTTTTCTTTCATAGTGTGTCATGTCCCAGAGCAAACCACCCCAGAAAGTCTGTTAGCTGGGGCCTGAGGGAGATACCACGTCAAGCTCATTCATGTGAAGCAACCATGTGGCGCTTTCCCACTCACTCTTCCGGCAAACCAGCCTTCTCTTCCATCTCAGGATGGAAGTCCCTCAGTCTTCCGGGCAGACACTGGTGTCTAGGACCTGATAAGAAAAGAATTTGGTTGGAATTAGAATAGTAATAGAGTTAGAAAACCACTTTTCATTTCTGCTAGCCCAACATGATGATACTTTCCAAAACTATATGGAAGGGTCTCTCTATTATACTTCTCTAGGATCTTTCTTGGTTGTCTGTAGATCAATAGTTCTTTAGTTCTTAAATGATAAGCCTCTTGACGAAGCCAAAGTATCAATGCCTTTGCCTCACATTATGAGAGAGACATATTCCATATTCTGTTCCTCCTTAACATCTTTTCTGCTTACCTCCTAGCTTACCTTTTTGGTTGGCCAGACTTTGAGACTTTAGACTGTATTCATGGGGAGCAACAATCCCTGTTCATTAGCATGTTCTAAGTGTAGATTTCAGGTTGTTGTGTTGAGCAGTCTTTCAGTACCTGCCACGTGGATCTGGATGTGGCTTCAGCCGCTCCTCGTAGAAGGTACAGAAGAGCCAGAACATGGTGGGAGAGACCTGAGACCACGTTGGCCTTCAGTGGGAGTCACCCCGTAATATAATTTTTACTATACCCTCGTAGTGTAAAGTATCATAATTTTACTGATTGGTAGTCCCAAGAGGCATTATTTAAAATATTTTTTTTTCTGGTTATGTTCTGGTTAGAATATAACAAAACACCACAGCAAAACAATGAAGTCTTGTTTCTGGTTAAAGAGCTGCCGCTTATGCAGTCCGGTTCAGTGAGCACCTCACTTTGGCTCTTCCACAGTAAAAGACCACAAAACAGTTCCAGGTGCAGTCAGGAGGCAGAAATCACACTAGGTATTCAAACAGGGAGACGGTTATGTTAAGAACAATTAACCAGGTAGGAAGTTATTAACCAGGTAACTGGAAAGGTGAAGAGAGAACTCCAGGTGTCCTGGAGAGGGTGGTCACTGGAAGGAGCCCCATCCCCTCGGGCTAAGAGAAGAAAGGGAAGCGGTTGGGATGGTTGCCCTGTGGGGGTGGGGCTGAGACCTCAGAAGAGGAGCTGGGGGCAGGGATCTAGACCTCTGAGGGGTACCCTTAACCATGGCTAGAGTCTCTGATCGCAGAGGAGCGATCTGTAGAAGGACCAGAGGGGTCTTAGGAGATCTCCTGCTGGTCCAAGCCCTCTAAGGAAACATGAAGAAGTTGGTTCTAGAAGCGTTAGGAGGCCCACAGCTGGATTCAGCAGCTACAACAGGAATGAACTGCCACTACGAGTGAACAGGACACACACAAGAAGGAGCATGCGCTTTCTTCCTCCACCCCCTTCCCAGACTTTCCGTGGCACCTCCTATTCTCCCAGCCTAACGTGTGGCTTGCACAGCCCAGCCCCAGCCACAGCCTTTGAAACACTGTAAAAGGGTGGGTTTGAGGCTGAGTGACAGTAGCTTCAAAATGGCACGTGTCTGTCCACTATGAAAGCACGCGTGGTCTCAGAGGGACCCTCCTGAGCGTCAGAGAAATTTTCAATAAATGCGGAACTGCTGTTGGCAAAAACTAGACAGGTTACCCTAAGGACGAGATAACCAGTAAAGAAAACCATTGCGCATTACCAATGCATTGTCCAAATACCAGTTCCACCTCAGTTTTAGGAGAAATGAAGGAGGGAGAGGAGTGTTGCATGTTCTCTGTAAGGTCAAGGACCCTTGCTCATAATAAATACTTTGCCTTCTTAAATGTCCCAAATGCCCGGCAAATAATAGGCACTGAGATGCTTTCAGAAAGAATAAACATAAACATAGCCACGGAGGTATCTGAGGAATTGATGTCTGTCTAAAACCCACTAATGAGTGTTCC
>NW_027532747.1:12364924-12365883 GCF_008692635.1 Crocuta crocuta
TTGTTTTGCTCTTTCCATTCATTGTAATTTAACTTTTTTTTTTAATTTGACCATGTGTCAGTTGAACCTGAATTCAGCTCAGATGAAAAGGAAAATAGCCCACAGGAGACTAAAACAATAGCAGATGTCTGCCGGACCCGTGACAGTCCCCAAGGGATCCTGGGGTTGTTCAGTGTTTACGTCACTGCCCCCATCAGTTCAGCCAGGGACAGAGGGAGGGCCAGAGAGTCATTAGCACCCACTAAAGACCAATTTCCTACTCTGCTTTGTGCGACAGGTTTTCTATGTGAGTCTAAGTGACTTCTCCTTAAGTGAAAATATTTGTCTTTCAGGGATTTTTTTTTCCCCACCACTGAGTGGCAAAGGTCATGTTTGTTTGTCCTAACTCTGAAACTGTTATTGACATAGAAGAAGTGTTACTTTTATTAGCTGATCATTACACAGCTTGTATTTGCTGGATTCCTTTGCATATAATTATGATGTGAAATCTCCTTGTAAGAGTATCTGTCAATAGTGTAATTGACTTTACAGTGTTGACTTTTTACTCAATAACCTCAGAGATTGGCCCATCCTTAGTTGTTGGAAACCCGCTTATTTTTTAATTTGTCTGGGCGTAGAGTCCTCAAGACACATTATCCTCAAAATAACTGCTCACACGGCTTAAAGTTTTATGGCTGTGTCTTCTGTGTTCCCAGTGAAATTCCTTGCAGAGAATACATTGAATGGAACAAACAGAAGAGCTGTTTCTGGCCCTCTTGGGAAATAGGACCCCCAAGTATCCTACATTTATAGCACTATAGGCTGCCTCCCAGGTAGGGCCCTTAGCAACTCTCTTGAGAGGCCACCTTGCCTTCAACCCTTACGGCTCTTTTTTGACCCCAAGTGACCATTCAGGTGGTGGAGAAGAATTAAATGTCCAAGGCTTGCCAGACAGGACTGGGAAAATAATGATGGGGGGC
>NW_027532747.1:12365969-12376422 GCF_008692635.1 Crocuta crocuta
GGAGTCCTTTAAAAAGCTGCAGAGCCCAGAAATCACATATGAGAACTCAGAAACCAAGTTTTCTGGGTCCTTATCCTGTGGTTGTGTGATGTTGGCCAGGGTGCCTGGACTTCTCATGAGGAAAACAGTCTTATGGGTTATTAGGGTGACACAGTTGTGTGCCCAGCACAGGGTGTGCATTAATTAGGGGCTTGATAAATAACTTAGAATAACAAGCAACCCAATTCAGAAATGGGCAAAGGACTTAAATAGACATTTCTCCCAAGAAGATACACAAATGGCCAAAGCACATGAAAAGCTGCTTGACATCACTAATCATCAGAGAAATGCAAATCAAAACTATGAGATGCCACCTCACGCCCATTAGGATGACCCATGGCAAAACCAGAAAACAGTGAGTGTTGATGAGAATATGGAAAATTTGGAATCCTGTACACTGTTGGTAGGGATGTAAAATGGCAGAGCTGTTGTAGAAAACAGCCTGGCAGTTCCTCAAAAAGTTAAAAGATCAGAGTTATCATATGACCCAGCAATTCTTCTGGGTGTGTATCCAAAGAACCAAAGCAAGATCTTGAAGGGATATTTGTTCATCCACGTTCATAGCAGCACTGTTCTCAGTAGCTGAAATGTATAAGCAGCCCAAGTGTCCATCAACAGATAATGAATAAGCAACATGTGGTATATGCACACAGTGGAATATAAGTCATCCTTGAAAATGAAGGATATTCTGATACATGCTACAATATGAAATAAACCTTGAGGACATTACATTAAGTGAAATAACTCCAGTCACAAAAAGATGAATACTGTATTATGATTCCACTTATACAAGGTATTTAGAGTAGTCAAAATCATAGAGAGGAAATACAGTGCTGGCTGCCAATGGCCCAGGGGAGGAAGGAATGGAGAATTAGTAGTTATTGGGGCCAGAGTTGCAGTTGTATAAAATGAAGAATCCTGAGAATGGAAGGTGGTGATGGTTATGCAATATTATGAATGTATTTAATACCACTGAACTGTACAATGAAAAGTGGTTAAGGTGGTAAATTTTTCGTGTTTGTGTATTTTGCCACAATGAAACCAATTGGAAAAAAATAAAATTAGTAATGTGGGGAGCCTCTTGGATTCATCTAGCCTGCCCCCCACAGACCTTCCCAGGTCTGCTTTCTGGGCACCTGAAGCTTTGCCCCAAATCCCAGGAAAAGGCTTACATTGAGCTTCTTATACCAAGAAGAATGACCATTGGTTTTAAGGAGTGATGGCAGTCGTCCGAACCAGAGCAAGTTTTAATTTAAAAGAAAGTTCCATCTAATCACCGTTTAAGACTGCTTAATTTTATTTGGACCTCACATGAAAACTGCAGTTCCTATGGAACGTGAAGCAAGTCACAAATTAATGCTCTTTCTGTAATACAAAGCATTAATACTTAAGGTCCTGTCAGAATAGAGTCATCAGGAAAACTCTCAGCCTACGGTCTGCTCCTCGTCACCTAACTTTGTCTTTCTGCTTGAGAAGATGTTTGTAACAGGAGTTCAGAAAGCCGACTGCCTTCAGTGTTAAGATTGGTGTGTGGTCTAGCTATACAACTTGAGGGAAGATTTGCCACTGGTCTTTTTTTTTTTTTTTTTTTTTTTTTTTTTTTTTTTTTTNTTTTTTTTTTTTAATGAAGTATAGTTGGCACACATTCTTACATTAGTAGTGATTGGACAAGTCTGTACAGTATGCTGTGCTCATGACAGGTGTGGCCACCATCTGTCACCATGCAACATGATTACAGTATCACTGACTATATTCCCCATGCTGTACCTGCCACTGGTCTTTTTTATACTGTATTTTGTTTTGTTTTTAAAGACCAAGCACCTGTCAGCTTACACCTTCTGAAATCATGGTCTTTGAAAGCAATTCTGAAACTTAGTATTAGATTATGCTCTGTGGTAGGAGGGAGAGCGGAAATACTGCAGGGAGAGTATGGCTTATTTTTAACTTCTTTCTGAGTTCATTTTGGTAACTGCAGGAGTTTGTCCACTTCACGTAAGCTTTCAAATATATTGGCATTAAGTTATTCATAATGTATCTATCATCTTTCAAAATACCTTTGTAGTTATGTCCCTTTTTCATTCTTATTTCATTTTAACATCACTCTGTTTGCTTAATCTTGCCACAGCTTTTGTTTTTCTTCTCAAAGAATCAACTTTAGGATTCTGGGGGGGTTTCCTTTTTTTTTTTTTTCCATTTATACTTTTTTTTTTTAATTCTTTTTTTCTTTGCATAATTGGTTAGTGTTAGTTACCTTCTTTTTAAACCTGTATTCTTTTTCTATAAAAGTTTAAAGTTCTAATTTCCTTGAAATTACTGCATTGCATCCCATAAGTTTTGATACCTTTTATTTTCATTAACATTGCAAAGTACTTTCTAATGTCCATTTTGATTTCTTTGATCCACAGATGCTTTTGGAAGTGTGTTTTTAAATTTTCAAACCCAGGAGAAGATGGTTATTTCTTATTTTTGTTTTTAGTTACCCCTTCAACACTGATTACTAACTACCAGGCATTGTGGTCAGAGAGTTGATCTGGAAAATACTGGAAATTTATGGAGACTTGCTATATAGTCTAGCATTTATCAGTCTTTATAAATATTCTATGTGTGCTTCAAAATGATAAGCCTTCTTCATTGCTAACACATGTTCTGTATGTCTGTTAGATCAAGNGATTTGACCATTTCTCCTTGTAGCTCTTCCAGTTTGGGCTGTATGTATTTTGAAGCTATCTGCGTGGAGGAATCCATGTTTAGAACTGAGGTAGCTTCCTGGTGAATTGAACCTTTATGAATGTTTAATAACTCTCTTTATCCGTAGTAATGATTTTTGCCTTAAAAATCTGTCTTCTCTGGATATAATATAGCTATACTGGCATGGCATGATACAGAGTTTTCCATCCTTTTTCTTTTAACTTTTGCTTGTCTTTGTATTTTAGGTTTTTCTCTTGGAAACAGCTTTTAAAAAACAAATCTTTACCTCTTAACGAAGATTTTTAGTCCCTTTTAAATAACCTATCTGGATTTATCTCTACCATTTTATTTTGCACTTGTTTGTCCTGTTTTTTTTCCAGATTCTTTTTCCTTTCTTGCATTATTTTAAATTGATCAAAAGCTCCCACTCCTCTTTTTTTTCCCCTTCTAATGGTTTAGAACTTACACATTTTGTTTCTCTTCTTTTAATGTTGATCCTAGAACTTGTAACATGAATATTTTAAAATGTTTAAAGTTAATCAATACTTTTAAACTCCTGATCAATACAAGGCCCTTGGAATGCTTTCGCTGCTATTCACTACCTCCCAAATGATGTGCTACAGTTGTCCAATATTTTGGTTCTATTTCATTTTGTTTGTTTTTTTTAAGTTACTTAGTCATTATTGTGTTGTTCAGTCAATAGTTGATTACGTTTTCTCTGCTTATCATTTCTCCTCATATCTCAGACCTTTCTTTTTGGAAAATTTTCCTTTTCTCCTGAAATAAATTCTTAAGAAAGTCTTTATAATGATTATCTGCTTTTAGTTAAAGCCTTGACAACTTTTTTTCTGAAAACATATTTATTTTGCCTTCATTCTTAGAAGATAGTGTTTGACACTTCTTCGTCCCTCTCTCACTCCAAGAATATGTTTCCACTTTGACCTACCTCCCTTGTTTTATCTTAACTGATGCTCTTCTATAGGTGAAGAGTTTTCTTTCTGCTACTTTTACATCTTCTCTTTTTTTAAATATCAGTTTGACTATGATGTGTCCAAATATGTATTTCTTTTTATTTATCTTCCATGGGATTTGTTGGTTAAATCTGAAGATTGGTACCTTTCATCAAAATGAGAAAATTCTTGTGGGGATGAGCACTGGGTGTTATATGGAAACCAACTTGACAATAAACTACTTGTTAAAAAAAAATGAGAAGATTCTCATTTTCTGTTCAAGTATTGTGTCTTCCCCATTATCTGTTTCATTCTGGACTCTGGTTGGATTTATACTGAATCTTTCTTTTCTATTCCATCATGCCCCATCTTTCATATTTCTGTCTCTTTGTCTCTGCTGCATTGTATATAGTATCTTTAGATCCATCTTCTAGTTCACTGCTCTTTTTTACTAACTTTTTCTCTTTCAGTTTCATTGAGGTGTATTTCAGGGATTATATTTTTTTTGTCTCTCACAACTCTGTTTGATGCTTTCCAAAATCTGTCTGCTTCAATTTCATAATCTATTCTTCCTATATCTAATATTTTTCAATTCCCTCTTTTACTTCTGTTCTCATACTTGACATCATATACCTACTTATTTCAATATTTACTACCTCTGCAGTTCAGATTGTTATAGTTGTCTTTTCTGTTGTCTCTGGCTTATAGTGGCTATTTCTTTTGTGTTTTGTTTTGTTTTTGTTTGTTTGTTTGTTTTATGAACCTCTGTTCCCTGAAGTCTTATTGATGGGAATTCTTTGTGGCCTGAGATTAAAGTATGTTCTTCCAGAAAGGGTCTGTATTTTCTTCTAGTAGGCACCATTGGGCACTTTAAATGAAATTTAGCCTGAGGTCTTTGGGTCTACACAGTAGAATTCCAGCCTCATCCTCACAAGGCTCAAGGCTTATGGTTAAAAAAAACAATCTCCGGGGAGGCTTTCCTTGTTTCTCATCCCATCTGGAGCAGAGGGTTAAGCCTGACTTTTATCCCCATTGCCTGCCTCTGAGGGGCAGTTACTTTTCTCTAGGACCTCATTGAAGGTATCATCATTCAGATGTCTTAGCTTTTTACATTTGACATTTTTACATTTATACATTCCCAGTGCTTGCTGGTGTGTTTGGTGATTTTAGGTTCTGAGCTTTCTCCTTGAATATTTGATTAACCTTAGTGTGTTGGAATCCTGGTGGCTTAAATTCAGATTGCATTCTTCACGAGAGAATTTGCTTTCAAACTTGTGCTGGGAGCCTAGGGACCAGTACACCTGAGGCCACTTTAATCCCCTTCGAGGAGCGAAAGTAACCATGGAGCTGCCAGAATCAATCTTCTTTGTCTCTCTTTCCATCACTAAGTTTGGGCTCTTGTCCCAGGGCTACAGTAGGCTTTTGCTCCAGGGAAACCCTGGCTTTCTTGGCCACCGACTGCTCCTATTTCAGATTTTGTCCCTTTATTTTTTAACTTTTTGTTTGTGTGTGACATTCTTTTGGTACAAATGTGTTTGCCTGGGTTTCTAAGACTCTCCTTGTTTTCCAGCAAAACCAGCCATGACTTAAAAGCTATGTTGCCGTACTTCATCCAGAATCTTTTGTGAGATAGTCAGAAGAGTGTCTTCCAGATGGCTTCTCTGCCACCCAGCTGGAGGTGGAACTCCCTGGCCATCTCTTCTCTTCCACGTCTTTCTACCTGTGGTCGGTTTTAGACAGAAGAACTGCACTGGCTCCTGCACTGCCAAAGAATCCCATTAATTGCACACTTGGCCAAACTCAAGAGTTCTCCAGTCAACCCCTTGGGAGGACAACTTCACCCTAAATGATAGTCTCTAGGTTTAAAGCCATTGGCTCCAGAGAGAGCCATGGTGCACAGGTGAAAGGTGGAGGTGACACATATGGTTCTACCATAGCAGGACCAGTAATGAACCAGTGGAGAAGCAAGATGGCCGTGTCCCATCGGAAGCTGTACTTTGACTTGTTAGTCACAAGCATTGTTCATTCTCGGCCTGAACTAATGTGATTTCTCACCTTTTATGTTCGATTATTTCCCATCGATTTGACCAGAGAATGAATACCAGGTTTTTGAGATTAATAACACACGGTTTTGTTATGCTTTAATTTATGCTAACATCATTTGTGAGTGGTGTCACATATAAATTCAGAGAAGTCAGAGAAATGGCAGGTGTTTCCAATGTTATCACGTTTTCGCTTTAATGAATGAGTTTTGAAGAGATGGTTAGAAATTTACCTTCCAACATGTTCAGGATGACTGGTTCCTTCTTTTAAGTATGTGGCATCCTATGACAGCCCCTGCAGCACGAGGTGTTGACATCAAGTCAGCGCGGCTGGTTTTTGCCGCCATGAACAACACTGCATCGAGTTATTCATCATTGAAGGAGCTTGTCACTTTCCTGCTGAGTTTGTGTGGAATTTATGGATTATGCGCCCCATGCTCCCATGTCAGGGAGAGTTAATTTTATCAAGTGAGAGAGATACATTTATATTTTAATTCCTACTCCCTGAAGTCACATCTACATACCTGTTTTTATCCAGAAATATGGTCAGTGGGCATATTGGTTTCCTATCAGTAAGCTTCCTTACCCGAGAGAGACAGAAAGACATTTCAAATTCCTGCTTGAGCAGTCTTTGAGAACTCGCTGAGGCATCTTGGACAAGTCACGGGACACTTCTTTAGTTTCTGTTTGTTTATCTGAAGAATGGTTGAGCCAGGCCAGTGTGGCAGCATGTGGTCTGTGGAGGCACTGTTGGCAGGCAGTACCAGAGACTTTGCCCTACGTAACATTGATCTCATGGGCTGCCAAAGTGATTTTCTCTTCTCTTCTCCATTTGATGGTAGTGGGTCTTTAGAACTTCTTTCATTTATGCTTATTTTCTTTAAGAAAGAGACATTCTCAGGCCCAGGACCTTTCTGCTTATTACAGTCTAGAACTAGAATGTTCTATCAGTGCTGTCACTTTGGTATACATCTTCTACCCCTGACTCCAAACTTCTTTTTTAAAAAAATTTCTTAACCTGTGGAAAAGGAGAAAGAGAAGCACAGTGAACACCATATGCCTTTCACCTAGATTCACAAAGAATTAGCTTTGGCAACACTTGCCTTATTTCATACTCATTTGCTCCCATGATTCTCTCCCCTTCTTTCTTTCGCCATATATGGTCAGAGGTATTCTGTTCTGCTTAACCGTGGTGGTGAGGTGAATGATAAACCCCATGTTGTTAAAAAAAAAAAGGATTCAGAATTAAATTGGTTTTCAGAAAGCCAGCCATAACCCAGTTTACTCTTCCAAGTGTCACTGGGTTCAGTCTGAGCCTGTTTTCTGCTAGTTCAGTGGACCAATTATTTTGGATTTTACAGCAGTTACCTGCAACAACAAAGATCAAGAGAACCATTATCCGAGACTTTTAGTTCCATTTGTTTAATAGCTATTAATAGCTACCTGTGCAATTAGTTACATTTATTGAGTTTCATATTTGGAAACACCTCAAAGTAATCTTTTCCTAGCCACTTTTATGCATCCAAGACAGAGCCAAGAAACAGGAAGTCTGCAGAAAAGAGATATCGCAGAGGCCATTCCCTAAAGCTCAGGGGCTGCGTTTACAGGCAAGCCCATGAGGAATTTCTCTCTTGGGGCCTATTTCCCCTTACTTTATGCTGTGTCCCCATCAGCCTCCTGACCCACAATAGAAAGAAAACAAGAGTGCTCAGGTAAGCATGGCACAGCAGCAGGAAGCAATGGTTAACTGTCCGATAGCAACAGGGAAAACCAAGCCAGAATTCCCAGGCACCGCTAAAAACCACCCTCTGTGCTGAGAACTTCGTCTTTCATCACCCTACCCTGTAAGGGAGATGTGGAGCCTGCTGCAGGTCACTAATAAGCAGTGCCAGGATGCGAACAGAAGCTGTCAGGAAAGCCAGTCCTTTCTGGAAGGGACTGGGTAGAGGTGGTGATAGATCTGGGATTGAGAATGCAGGACACGATCCGGAGGGCTCTTCTGGAGACTGCTAGGACTTCATTGTGCAAATGAATTGTCATTGTTGGGGTTCATCATGAGGATCTCAAGGCATGTAGCAACGACTGAATTTGGGTAATGGCCCCCATGCATTTTGCTGGTGCATATTACAGTGGGATTCTTACCACCAGCTTAAACTTAGCAGAGAACCGCAGCCTCTGGAACACCAGAAGGCGGAGAGACTCCTTGGCTTCACTCCCTGCTACACAAAGGACTCTCTTCCCCTTTTACATTCTCTCTGGGCTGCATCCAGGGTCTCATTGAGCCTTAAGGCCCACAGGGATGGCAGGAAAGAAAGGGTAACAGCCCGTGACCAACTCTTATTGTTGGGCCCAACCCCATAGTCTTTCCGCAGGTGCCACATGGGCAGGGATTGTCCAGTAAGGCGTGTTGGTGGAGACGCACAGTCATCTTCCCAGACGCCGTGCTCTCAGCCACACAATTCCATCTGCTCCTACACTTGCTCAGTATTATCTTGTATGTGCAGTCTGTGCCTGGCACATGCTAGCCACTGGGGGACATAATATGACTGGGCGCCATCTTGTGGAGCTGACACTCTTGTGGGAAGCATAGACATTGAACAAGGCATCGCACATCTCATAAAGATGGTGGGAAGTGCTCTCTGTGGAGGGAACATGATAGGGGAACATACAGTTGAGGATGTGTTATGTTAGCGAAGGAGGAAAATGTTTCCCAGATCTCCAAGAAGTGTATCAGTTGGATACATTTACAGGACACGGGGCCAGCGTGGTGCACTAGAACACCTCCATGCCCAGACCTTCAGCCCTCATGTCCGAAGTCAGACACTGTCTTCCACAGACCCTTTCCTTGTCTTCCGTCTGTCCCCTCCAGCTCAGAGTAACCCTTCTTTCCTGTGCCTGTTCATCTCTGACCACCAGTCGTGCCACCTCTTCTGAACCCCTGTGTGCTAGACTCTATCAGAAATACAGCTACCGTCCACACAGAGTAGGTGCCCACCTTTGGGAATGTGTGGCCTGAACAGGAATGAACATCACTCTTAGGCCAGGCACTGGTCCAGACAGATGGGGGCGTTCTTTCCCATTCTCGGCCCCACAGTGAAGTGGGTGCAGTCACTCTTCCCCTTGCCAGTACGAAGCACCAGACAGTTCAGGTCCTCATTCAGACATCAAGACACCATACAATAATCAGAGGTGTGGTGAGTGCTGTCGGGTCCTGATGGGAGTGTACAAAGGGACCTAGTTATAGGGAAATGAGAAAAACAGCGAGAGTCAGTCAGACTGCATTAAGAGCCCACCTTGAGAATCAGACTTTGGTCCTAATCCACCTCTGCTACTTATTAGTTGCGTGGCTCTCCAGACCTTTCTTCCAGCATCGGTAAAACAGGGATGCTCCTATCCACTTCACAGAGTTAAATGCAGCCATCCATGCAGACGGCGCATGGCGCCTGGCAGGTGGTAAGTGTAGTAGATGGTAGCTTAGTGCCCTCTCACCTATGATGTAACCACGACTTGCTTCTCTATTCCACGGTGAGCATTTTTGTGACGGTGTATCTGATTCCACCGCGGATGCCTCCCCAGGACCCTCCCTAAGGCCGTGCATTTATATTAGGCGTTCAGTGAATATTTGCAGAATGAACGAGGCAGGGCAAGCGCGAGTGAATAGCTGTCACCACATGGCAGGTATCTCTTTCGGCTGAACACTGGGTTTAGTCTCCTGACAAAAGGTCCCTCGTGTCGCAGCTCCGGAAGAGAGCGGGCTCCTGTCCCTGAAGTACCCGGCCGGCACCGCCTGGCGGTGCCCGCTCTGCGGTGCTAGCAGGTGTGCGAAACCAAGCACAGCTTGATTTTGATGGTTTAATAGGAGAGTGTTGTTTGGACGCCTGTGCACACACTGAGTGAAAATGCGGGCGATGGGATGAGCAGGGAGAAGGGCGTGGGGGGGGGGCGGNCGCGCGCAGGGGCTGGATGCGCATGCGCGAGCGTGCGCACGCAGGCCGCTAACCTGTGTCCTCTCTGTGTCCCTCCCCTCCCCGCCGCCCCGTGCGCAGGAACGGCCTCAGCGGCTGCCGGCTGCGGACTGAGAGCGAGCCGTCGTGCGGCTCCCCGGTGGTCAGCGGAGACCCCAAGGAGGACCACAACTACAGCAGCGCCAAGTCCTCCACCGCCAGGAGCACCTCGCCGGCCAGCGACTCGGTCTCCTCCTCGTCGGCCGACGACCACTACGAGTTCGCCGCCAAGGGGAGCCAGGAGGGCAGCGAGGGAAGCTTCCAGAGCCACGAGAGCCACAGCGAAACAGAGGACGACGACCGGAAACACAGCGCGAAGGAGGCCAAGGACGCCCTGGGGGACAGCGGCTACGCGGCCCTGCACAAGAAGCGGCAGCACTTGGCCAAGGCCAGGAAGGTCCCCAGCGACACGCTGCCCCTCAAAAAGAGACGCACGGAGAAGCCCCCCGAGAGCGACGACGAGGAGATGAAGGAGGCGGCGGGCTCGCTCCTGCACTTGGCAGGGATTCGGTCCTGTTTGAATAACATCACCAATCGGACGGCAAAGGGGCAGAAGGAGCAAAAGGAAACCACGAAAAATTAAAAACAAGTCACTGATTTGTTTTGAACTTTCGGCCATTTGGTTTTAGCATGTCAGGAGATTTTTAATGATTTGTGGCAATATCAGCGATTTATTATTTTTTTCTTTCTTTTTTTTTTTTTTTTTTTTTTTTTTTTTTTTTTTTTTTTT
>NW_027532747.1:12376434-12379024 GCF_008692635.1 Crocuta crocuta
CTTTTTTTTTTTTAATTTGCCCCTCCTTTGTTTTGGACCCTTAAGAATTTTATTTTTAAAGGAGATTGAAGCCATAGAACTCATATTGACACTATGCTGTTTTACAAAAGCTTTTCATTATCTGAAGACAAAAAACAAAAAAAAACAACAAAAAAAAAACAAAACCGAAAAAGCCAAAATTACCATTGCTTCCTCCAGCTTTGTCAGAAACACGTGGCCGAATCCGCAGGGATGCCAACGATAATGCCACGGGAACACACATTCGGCACCTAGAAGGCACGTGTGCAAAGTAACCATCTATCAGGCCCAACCGTTAGGTTTAAAAAGTCAGGATGTCCACCCAGCTGGGTTTGCTGAGTGAATGCATATAAGGCACCTGGGGAGAAGGAAGACCCCTGGTCCCCTGAGAGCAGACCCAAGCTTGTAGCACTGGGCATCAAATTGTGCTAGGAAAAGCTTTGGTGTGGCCATGAAGTGTGCAGGGATGGGTGGACAGAATCGGGGGTGGTCTCCAGTCCTTTGTGCTTCTTCGCTGGGAAGCCTAGTAGCCTGTTAGGAAATGGACACTGGACCACTCGTTTATACCAGGTGTCCGTGACTAATGAGAGAGTGGGTCAGTGTTTAGTGATGTTGCTAATCTTTGAATTTTGTTCTGTATTAAGAGAATATTCCACAAGCCATAAGCCTGAAGGTTGGCCCTGCACACACACCTAGACACACATGCATGCACGTGTGCGTGCACACACACACACACACACAAATATGAGAACTGACGCAGAAAATGAGTTGTCTTCTTAACTGCCCAAGTGAAAATCAAGTCTAGGAAATTACAGTAGCTGTTAAGGAAGAAAATAATGGTACAGATCTTTTTCTGTCAAAATTATTTGATCCAAGTGAAAAACAAAAAACAAAAAGCTACACAAGCTGCCATTAGTATTGTGGTGTATTTTTAAAAGATCAAAGGCACATTGATGGACAAACAAAAGTAAAACACGGCAAAACAAAAACAAACAAAAAACTCCTATACTGCCCTCAGAGTGGAGTTTGCAGTTAATGTCAGGATTCATCTTTGCAAAATCAGTGATTTCCACATTCAGCCAGTGTAGCCCGCAGAAATTTCTGATCCACAGTGCATGGATTCCTTTGAAAAAAGAAAAAAACAAAAAAAAGAAAAAAATCATAAAACAAACTTTTTTTTATTCAAAAATAACAAAAGTTCTTGTAAGGTAAATAATGTATTTAGCATGAAGCATGAATTATTTTCATATAAATATAGAAAATAGAGAAAAGGCTATGCCTCTAATTTTTAAGCCCTTAGGCTTAGAGGTTCTTTTGGTTTTCTCTTTTTTTTTTCCTTCCTTTCTTTTTTTTTAGTTGTTTTTGTTTTCTCCCCCCCCCCCCCCCCCCAATTATTTTGTTTTGGTTTTTTGAAGCAGGTGTTTAAGGTTTAACCTTCTTCAGGGACAAATTCTGACTGTTGGGGAATCTTACTCTGCAATAGAAAATATCTTCGTGTTCTGGTAGGGCCTGGATGGTGGAGCTCTGTACTGCCTTGTGTGCACTTCAGCCCCTGACCCCGATTCTCTGTTGAAAAGTGTGTCCTTTCTCTTTGTCTGTACATGTTTACCATGACGCAATAATTTGAGGGCAAACTTAGTAGTGAGTGTGTATGATAGAATCAAGAGAATTTCTAGGACGCTGACTTGAGAAAACCATTACCGAGATTTGGTTCTAGAAAGAAGGCAGTGAATAATTATGCAAATTCGCCAGAAGAAGGGGAAGCACGCTAATGGGCCTTATTGGATGAGGGTGTGAGTTAGGGTATGCGTGAAGGAGAAAGTGACGTGGGCATTGGAAGGACCAGCCCCAGACAGTTTTCCTGTGACGCCATCTCACAGTGGGAAGGAGGGGCCGGCCACCTCTGTCACCTCGGCACATGAACCAGCCTGGAATTGAAGCCCACCCAGGTTGTGAGGGCTGAATTTAGACAACCGGATGATGTCACGCAGACCAGAAACTCCTTTTATCTTTGCCTAAAAGAAATTACCTTGGGAGATCCAACGAGAAAGCTCTGAAATCTTCCACCCACACGAAGGGGAATTTTGGGAGGGAGGGACCTGGGAGATGGTGATCTTTAAAAATGGGACAGTCGTGGGTCACTGCGGAGCCCATCGATCAGCAGCAGGCACGGTCAGGAGCTCCATCAGCCAGAACAGAGGGAAGTATCTGGTGTGTACCCCACGATTTGCTTCCTCTGGGTTGCTGATAAGAGAACCTGGAGAAAAATCAAAGTCTATGTCAAATCCCTATGACAGGTCCAGTTCAGTACCTGAACCTGAATACTTCTAGCATATTTGTTCCAGGTGTAGATGGGGGAAAGGATGTATTACTGAAGTGCTCTGTTCCCTCCATCTCCCCAAATATCTGATGCCCCAAAAGCCGTGTCAGCCGTGGAGCCTGAGCGACACTTTGATTCGTGTTGTCACCTGATCGAACCCAGAAGACACCCCCCCACCCCTACCCTCACCCCCAACCCCAGGATAAGATTCTGAGTTCCCTCCTGAAAGGCAGAGGTGGACATCCAGGACTG
>NW_027532747.1:12379056-12443394 GCF_008692635.1 Crocuta crocuta
ACAGTGGCCTGTCTCCCCTCACTTCATTTTTCTAAAGGAGCAAAGACCTCTTTTAGAAAATAAGAAAATGCAATGTGTGTGATTTACTTTTCTGATCTCTTTGAGAAATAGATAACTATCTTATAAAAGTGTGTTCTTAACTCCAGAACCACTCTTTTTGCATAAATACCTCATCGGGCAGCTTTCTAAGTGTTATTTTCCTGAGTCTCCCTCAGCACCTCTGTAGGGGCCGCTGGGTGACTTGCAGGGGAAACTTTAGTGAGGGTACTTTTTTCTATTTTTCTTCTGTTTTTGGAGGCATACACATTATGCATAACCAAAACAATGGCTCAATTGTGTTTAACTTTGTATTTTGATTGTTGAGAAAAAAAAAAGTATCGATGTGTATGTGGCCGTTTGTAGTGAAGTCATTGCAGAATGAGGTTGTCCATGTCCTCACCACGTCAGGGGGCAGGAGGCACCCTCTCTCACTCCCTCCTCCAAGAGCAGTAGAGAATTTAAGCACAAGCCTATTTGTGAAAGAATATTTTGCTCAAATGTAACTCACTTTAGTCTTGGAATTACTTCCCAAACGTCAGGTGTCCCTTTAGCTTCCAAAACTAGCATATGTATTCATTAGTCTGCCAGATCGCCTGAGCACCGTTCAAGGGGTGTGGTGTTTTTGCTTTCACTTCTCCTACTGGGAGAAGTGGCATTTCGTGTGTCATTCCAGTATCTCACATACTCACATGGGGCAGGGGGGAGGGGGAGACGGGGAACTATAGCAATATTTAAAGATGCTTTGGAAAACAACCATGAACACATCAGCACCATGACATCTACAGTTACTTGCTGTTGGCCCTCGGACACATTTAAGAGAAAGAGACTGTAGCTCTTTTTCCTTAAATGATATACACATAGTTATTTTTATGCTACTACAATTGTCTTTTATCTTTATCTAGTACTATGTGGAAAGGGTTTGCATCATAGATTTTTCCCAGCCTTATATGCCATAAGCTCCTACTTCCCTCTCTAATCAATATACGTTTCAAGAGTTCTTTGGTAAAGCTGTCTATTTGGAATTAAAATGAACCAAACCCACATTTAGGTGGTAGTTTGATATGGCCCAGACGACTGCGGCAGGTTTCAGTCTGGGGGCTGAGTTTTTAAGAAGGGATATGTCAGAGGCTTTTCCCAAGAGCTGTTTTTTTGTTGTTGTTGCTGTTGTTGGGTTTTTTGTTTTTGTGTTTTTGTTTTTGTTTTGTAGAGGCACTTGACGTGTCTGGTCCTTTTGCTGGGTGCGGCAGTAACTACCACAGGGCAATTTTAGAAGCTGCCTTTGCACTGAATGGCATTCCCGCCCCGGGGACAAATTCAGGCTGTGGGCTCTGTAGAGTGAAAACCGTCCAGAAGTCTCTTGTGCCCAGCCCAGTCCTCGGATGCACTGGGACTGCCCAGCATCAAGTGCTACCAACTCACATCCCAGTTACCCCACGCTACGCGCGTGAGCTCTTGGCCTCTCCTTGAAGGGCTTTTGGAGAAGGAATCAGAGTTCTGTACAAGTGACCTACATGGGAGGGTTTTCCATAGGGGATCAGATCAAATTCAATGTGACTTCTCTTTTCCCTTTAAACTTGATTCAGGTTTGGGACTCGTTTCTTTCTGGTGGATCACAGCTGCCCAGATGTTGCCATTTATTTTTATGTTTCTGTAGAGAAGTATTTTTTTCTTTCATCTTCAGGAGTTTTGCCACCAAAAGAACACATTTGAACTCTGTGTCCCCTCTTGATTGTGACTTACCAGTGTTGACAGTTAAATCCTTAGTGTCCTAGGTCCCAGCCCTCCAATACTATATCAAACACTGTTATGCACATAATGCAGCACTGTGATCTAATTTAAATAATACTTTTTTATTATTTATACTACTATATATAATATACATCAACACTTTTGCTATATAACCTAAGTGATAACCCTCTTTTAGTTACCTTCCAAACTCGGGACTTTGGTTTATATTGCAGTTAACACAGTTACAGAGTTGTAATGGTGTCTTTTTTCTTTGTAACGGAATGTGTAAATCAAAGTATATACATTGTGTGGTGTTCCTGTTTATGGAGTTTCATGAGGATTTACACATGGCATTCAGTGTTCTGTATAGACCCGCCTACCTTTGTGAATTCATCTGTTAACCCCTCTTCCTTTGAGAGAGCACCGGAGGTGGTTAACTCCTTGTTTTTTTCTCTCTCTCCTACTGGTTATTCTTGAATTAAGCACAGACTCGTCAGCTCGGTTGCTTTATCATGAATAATGCGTGTGACCTTGAAATTCTTCCACAGTTCAGCAAACAAGTGCTAGCTTCACTGACCAAAAATTAAGGAAGGAAAATACGATTTTCAAAACGATCCATCTTTTAACAGCCGAAAACCGATGTGTCTATGGTGCTGCATTTTGCTGTCTGTCGTACTTTTGAAATCAGACCTAGGTGAAAGATCACTTCTGACTTACTGTGATATGCTCACAAGTACCCTTCCTGTTCGTTTTGTTCGCGTTGAAATCAAGACTATTTATTTGGAATCTATTCAACAGTGGTTTTCCACTGTATTTCATTTGCAAAAGTTGAGAATAGCCTTCCCTACCTTTTGCAAATAACTGATACTCCATATTGGATTCGCACAGACTTCGATATGGGGAGCCTATCAAACCTACAAATTGTTTCTCATCCCTTCATTACTGTGGCCTGAGTTCCCCAACCCCCCTCCCCTTTTTTTAGATGAAACCTAGCACAATTTCAGTTATTTAAACATAAAGCATTTCTTGAATATGTATGTTGAGACCATTGAAGCTCATAGCTGATTCAGTAACCAGTTCATGCTGTGTTATTCACACTCACTACTTATACCTGCCATGGTGAAAATGGGGGAGGGGGGAGTCTCCGGGTGTGTCTGGGAAGCATTATACACGTGTACATTTTTTTTATACTCTGATTCTGTAACATTTCTGAGTTTCATTTTTGTTTTACAGAAGAAAAAAAAAAATAACAGTGATAAAGCAGTCAGAAGACCAAGCACCTATCGGTGCTTCGGGTCATCTGACCTTCGCTGGCCAATAGACCTACATGGCCAAATTATAATTTACTAGAGTAATAATTTTTCAAAAGCCAATTTTTTTTCTGTATTTTCTGTACGAAACTGCCAATATCATGAATAGAAAGGGAGAACCGTAAAGGAAACAGGAAGTGATGTTCAGTTGCGTTTGTGTTACCTAAAGGAGCAGTGTGGAGGCTTGCACAATCAGCCGATATTTTGGGACCTGATGGTGTTGCTTTGGAGGCATCCATACTTGCATTTCGCATTCTTCATATGTAATCATATTGCCAAAGACAAACTATTTCATCATTTATTGTAAATAACACTTTTCCCCAGACCTACCATAAAGTTTCTGTGATGTATTGTCTTCCAGTTGCAATAAAAATTACTGAGTTGCATCAATTGAAGATCAATGCCACGTATTATTGTGTGCACTGCGTCTCCATGTGCAAATGCTGAAGCAGTAAAATTGTTTCTATTTCTTACCTGCACTAGGGTGTGTGTTCCATTTTTTACAGTTTGGCTTTAGGGTCTGAACCGCACTTACGGTACCTACCCACCTTCATGCCTGCTTCCCTTGTACAAAAAAAAAAATTCACACACCTTCTGCGGCGCCTGGGGGGCTCAGTCAGTTAAGCGTCCGACTGTTGATCTCCACTCAGGTCATTATCTCAACAGTTCATGAGTTTGATCCCCACATCGGGCTCTGCACTGACAGTACAGAACCAGCTTGGGATTCTGTCTCTCCCTCTCTCTCTGCCCCTCCTCTGCTCATGGTCTCTCTCTCTCTCAAAATAAATAAAGTTTTTAAAAAATTATACACCTTTAGCAAATAACACAAACTCCCAGCCGGAGCTGGAGAACCTGCCTGTGGGTCTCAGAATCCCAGTTCTTGCTCTGAAGAATTGTTGGACCGCAAGCCTCCCATCACAGAACTTTGGGCTTGTGGTTAAAACAGATTCTTCCCTTCGTTTGGAAGCTGTCAAACAATAAACTAAAATTCTCCTTTGGGGCTGGGGCCTTGCCAGCCTATCCCAGGTCCTGAAGATTTCTCGTGATAACTTTCCTAATCCTTAGACTCTTCCTCTTGGATTTAATCTATCACCAATGAATCGGTGACCCCCGTAACACACCTCAAGAGCCAACCAGGAGCTGGATGGCAGAGGAGTGGTTGGACAAGCGATCGATCACAGGGCACCAGTCACCATGCTGGTGGAGTAGAAAAGGTGTTCTCTCAGAGCCTCTCTGGTTCCGTCTGTGATGGCTTTGTTTCAGTGTACCATGTGGGTCTATAGATACCGCCAGCAGCAGCAGTAACTGGCCTCCACACTGCAACGTCAGGGGGCACATCTATTCTAGCAAGACTACTAGAAGGAACCTCTCCTGACAAGACTTCTCAAAGCGATCACCCAGGACCCCACGTATTGGCCAGCATTGCCACCATTTCCATTACCACTCTTGAAAGAAATCACGTGCAAAGCTGTGTTTCTCCTCCCGGATGATAGGCCTTCAGGATTCGAGGATAACTGGTTGGGGGATGGAAGGAGAAGTGGGAGCAGAAAGTCATCTGGGTCAAATCTAATGAATCAGGCAGTTGATCAAGTTGAGTAATGCTTAAGGTCAAGTATAATGTGTGGGTGGCTGCTACGTAAAGCCCATATTAACCATGTTTCCTAAGTGAATCTCAAGATGGCAAGAAAAGACACCCAGTTAGATTGAGAATCCGAATATTTGAGAGAACTCTGTCTGCACGGTAACACCTCCAAAATTCTGATCTGACCTCCAGGGGATATTGACCATCCACAGAAGAGGAAACTCTGGTGGCCGTCACCTGCAGTGAAGACCCAAACGCAAGGCTTCCAGGCTACGATATGGCTTAAGTGAGAAAGGAGACTACTGGCAAAGAATTGAAATGATACCACAGCAGTAGAAAAAAGTTGCACATTATTTTTGTTAATGATTCATAAGCTACCCTTTTGAGGCCATTCTCTTTTTTATTTCAAGAAGCGTTCCTGTAGCTCCAGTTCTATCCCAGCGACCGCTGGGCGACGGGGACAGGTGGAGTCAGCCTTGAAGGGACTTGAAAGCTAATGGCAGAGGAGCCCCGAGTTGCCTTGGAAGGCAGATGCTCAGGTGTTTAAACGGCACCCCGAGGGGGTTGGGGCCAGTCTCTCTGGATCAGAGCTTCCTGCGGGTTAACCTGTGGCAATCTTACCGGAACAAGTTCAGAGTATTGCCAAGTGACTGAGTTGAAAGGACAGCAGTCGGAAGTGGAAGCTGCTTCTGTGTGTGTTCACTTCCTTACCATGTATTCATGTGCCTCCCCATCCAGGCTCTCTGCCCTCAAGATGGCACCCCGGCTGCCCTCTCCAACCTCTCTGATTCACACTCCAATTCCTTCCCTGAAAAGAGGTAAACAAGGGATGACCAGTGTCTTTATTTTCCTAAAAACAGCTTGTATAAATGCAGAGAAAGAAGACATCAACGGCACCAATAAAGCTCACACTTGTGACTGGCTTTCTTTCGTTCCTGCCATAGTTTTAATTGCAGCATTTTCCATGCTGTGCTGTGCATTTGATTAGGGAGCTGTGTGTCTAAGGTTTCTTTGAGCCAAACTACAAGACTCTGGACTCTGCCTTGAAGATGTAATTATTTGCTGGATAGATGCCTTATTTGAATAGCTACATAATATACAAGTTCTTCTCTAGTTTTTAGGTAATCTAGATGTGGGCTGTCCCTGCATTTTCCAAATTTTTTTTTAACATTTATTCATTTTTGAGAGACAGAGAGAGAGTGAAAGTGGGAGAGGGGCAGAGAGACACACACAGAATCTGAAGCAGGCTCCAGGCTCTGAGCTGTCAGCACAGAGCCCGACACAGGGCTCAAACCCACAGACCACAAGATCATGACCTGAGCCAAAGTTGGATACTCAACCAACTGAGCCACCTAGGTGCTCCTGTGCCTGCATTTTAAACTTTCTTCCTGGACAATTGAAAATGGGTTGTTTTCTGAAAAGATCAGACAACTGTGTCTGTAAAGTTACATGAATCCTCAGATTCGTGAAATTCTCCCCAGGTACCTCACAGGCCCTGAAGACCCATCCGTGTGATGGATGTTGTGCTAGTGGCTGAGAAGCAGCCCCAGCCAGTTTCTCCTCTCCTCTTGACCGCTCTGCCTGATGAAAGGAAAGTGTCTGAACCACCCTTCTAGAAAGTTCGGAACAAATGAGGAAAATTTCACAGGGAGCCTGTGGAGGCATTTGTTTATGAATTGAAAGCTCATGCCCCTCACCCTGCTTCTCAGACCCCTATGAATTGAAAAGATCCTACGTTATGCACAAACGTAAGTATGTTTTGACCATTTTTCCATTGATTGGGATAAAAAACTGGGGGGTTGGGAACTGGGTAAAGATAATTTTTTACTATTTTTCAAAGTGTTATTTGAGAGAGAGAATAAGCAGGGGAGAGACGGGGAGGGGGGAGAGAGAGAGAGAGAGAGAGAGAGAGAGAGAAATTTCAAACAGCCTTCATGCCCAGTGAGGAACCCAACATGAGCCTTGATCCCACAACTCNGGGAGAGATGGGGAGGGGAGAGAGAGAGAGAGAGAGAGAAATTTCAAACAGCCTTCATGCCCAGTGAGGAACCCAACATGAGCCTTGATCCCACAACTCTGGGATCATGACCTGAGCCCAAACCAAGAGTCAGACACGCGGCTGACTAAGCCACCCAGGTGCCCCTTAAAAGACTCAAATATAAGTGAATAAGCCAATTTATTAAATGTCCACCTCTTCCCTTTGTGTTGTGTGACTAAACCTTTCCAGGACAGTGCATTTCACTAATGCTCAAAGCAATAATATCTTGATTTGAAATCATTCTTGGGCATTTTTGCATAAAGTATCCTAATGACCTGAGAGTAACTGTTTTCTGCTACTTCACACTAAAGTACTTGGGGAGCATATGGCTACATTTCCTTCAAAATGCAGCAATTTATTTGAGAAAGATCAAGGAATTCTATTTTTTCTTATCTGCTATTCATTTCAAAGCTGATTTCTAAAAATACATAATATGGAGGAAGTGGAGTATGATGAAGGTAGCCTGAAAGCAAGACAGTGGCTGATTTCTTATCCCTCTGGGATACACTTTCTTCATGAAATAGGTCCATTCTCTTCACATCATAAAACTGGAAGGGACATTAGACACCACTGAGTCCAAACTCCCTGTTTTACAGACTTGGCAGCTAAGGCACAGAAAAGTTAAGGGATTTGCTAGTGGCAAGGCCGGACTTCAAAAGAGGAAATTTTCCTTCTTATCTTTTGTCGTATCCATCTGTCGGATATGTAATTATAATCATCACATCTGCGGAATTCTGTAGGTGACAATTTCCCACAGGTGCACACATAACATTATGTCCTATGCATTTTCCCTATAGCTACAGTGAAAATGACTTTTTCAGTGATACATAACATTCTATTGAGTGGATGCCTGTCGTCTTCAACTGTTACCTTTTCATTGTTTCAATTGCTCGGACTTTCTTTCCATGATAAGTAATACCACAATGAATATCTTCACGCAAGTGGCCATTTGCGTCTTTTCAAGTTGTCTTTTGTTAGCTAGCCTACTGGATCATTGGAACAGAAGTATTATCAATGTTACATGTCTGCATATACAGGCCTTTCCAAAATGCATCAGTGCAAAGAGCAGTGAATGGAAACCAATTTCGCTGCATCCTTACCAGTACTGGAATTTATTTTTCTCCTTAATTTTTGCTAGCAGACCAAATATACATTACTATTGTTTGAATTTTCATTTAATTACTAGCAAAGTTACACTATGTTTCTATCACTTACTGGCCATTTATTTTCTCTTTTTTGGATCATCTGTAACTAACTCTCTGAGAGTTCAAAAGAAAAGGAAATCAGATTCAAGGACTCTTTTCTACATGGCCATTAAATGGTGTCAAGATGACTGAACCCACCACTTGAACTCAGGTGGTCTCTTCCTCTTCAGACACTCTAACTATCCTTATATTAAGACAAAATCTCACTCCCTAAAACTTTTACCTGAGGGTCCTTGCACCAACCCGGAGTTCACAAAAATGCAAACCTGAATCTCCTTGCACATGGCGACCATTTATACATGTGGAAACAATAATTTCCTCCCTAAGTCTTTTCCAGAATAAACATTTCAAGTGCTGTCTGCTCTTTGTCTCTTCTGGCCATGTTCCAGTTTGTGATCAAAACTGAGAGCGGAAAACAGAACTCCAGGTAAATTTGATGGGGAGGAATTATCAACTTCCTCCATTCTAGATCCTCTGCTTCTATTAATAAAACCAAAGACTGGGGGCACCTGGATGGCTCCGTCGGTTAAGCATCCGACTTTGGCTCAGGTCATGATCACACAGTTCGTGGGTTCGAGCCCCGTGTTGGGCTCTGTGCTGAAAGCTAGCTCAGAGCCTGGAGGCTGCTTCGGATTCTATGTCTCCCTCTCTCTAGCCCTCCCCTGCTCACACTGTTTCTCTCTCTCTCAGACATAAATTTAAAAAAACACACACAAAGACTGAATTCATTTTTTTTTTTTACAAGACTCCTCACACCACTGATTCAGACTGAACTTGCTATTAACTAAAACAAATAAGTCCCTGTTGGTTTATTTCTCCAGATATTCATTTGGGATCAAAGTGCAGGACTTTATCTCTTTTAAATGCCACCTCCTTAGATTTGGTCCACCGTTCGAGGCTACTTGAGATGAACCCTGGTGGGGGTGAGTGAGCGTCCCCACTTTGTCACCAAAACACTTGCGTCCCCTCCTGGCATTGTTGTATCACAGATTTTAGAATATCTTTTGTCTATTGATTAGGACAAAGCTGGAGCTCGGTGGCATGGTTCTGGGAACCCACTTCATAGGTCAATTTCAGTCTGATCAACACACTTTGAGGGCATATGCCCTTGGCTTTATGAAAACATAGCCTGCATTTCTCCATCCGATCAAAACTTTGTCAAATACATCCTTGATCTCTGGATATAAATCCATAGTCCTCCTTTATAAAAGAGGAAATAAAGTTATACTCTATGCTGATACAAATTATGCAAATCTGAAATAAGGCAATGGGAAACAATAAAGTTTCACTTAATGGACAAAACTTGAAGCGATGTATATCCTACTTTATTCTTCTGGGGGAATTAGTCTTGATTTATGCCTGTATTAAATTATATGAGGTCTTAAGGAACATATCCCTCATATAAAGAGCAACCACACTTTATTCATCCATTTCTTCCTTCCCTCCTTCATTCATTTATTGTATCTTAGCAAGCCCAAATTGGCTTCCTTGCCAACAGCTTACAAACCATTCTTGTAAGAATCCATCCAAGACTATTACCCAGGGCCAAAATTGAGACTATAGATCTACAGTTTGCAGACAGTCTTCTCCTGTTTACAATCAGAAAATTCCATAATACTTAGTGGCATCTCTTGACTCTACATGCAAGCCTATTTAGAGAACTACCATATCTAGCATGTAGTTAGCCTCTAAATATAGTCAAATGCATTTAAAATAAATGGGTTTCCTTTAAAACATACACACAACTCAGAAGTTGAATTTGGTTTCTTCTGGCTCCGATTTATTTTTAAATACCTGACACCTTACCCAGCATGGCATATATATTGAAGCCTATCCAAAAAGCATGAAAGGATAAGGAAGAATTTAAGAAGAAATCAATTAAGAAAGTTTTAAAATAGATTTTCTCCTTCTCACTCACAGTCATCCCACACTTGTTTTTCAGCAACTGCTCTGTGCCAACCCAGATAAACGCTGGGGATGCAGGTGAAAAATCTGATTCCTACCTTCAGGTAAGATCACCTCTGAAATTCTAGCTGTGGTGATTGGTATATGGGCAGCTGGCGTATCGTTCCCCAAACTTCTCAATAGGGGGTGATCTTTTTAGACATAAAAACACTGGTAGCAAAGACCTGTACGTTCTTTGTCTTCCCCCTCCCTCCCGCCTCTCCACTCCTCACCTCTGTCTGCTGGTGTGAGAGCAGGAAACAGTGTCCACTGAGCTCGGCTGAGGAGGGTCAGGGAATGAAACTGGAAGCAGAAGGCCATGGGCCAGCACACTGGTCCTGGTTCTCAGTAAATAGCCGCAAACAAGGTGTCTGTTCCACCCAGCCATCTGACGCTTCCCTCTGTCTAAAATCTTCCCATGCTCCCTAAGCTCTGGCTAAGGCCCCCATTCTTTAGCATGGCACAACCCCCAACTTGACCCCTTCCCCCTGCTGTGCACACTCTGAGCTCCAGCTGCTAGGTAAGCTACAGTTGCCAGGATGTCCCCTACTGTCCCTCCCGGTCCCTTGATATGGACTGTCCCTTCTGCCTTTCTGGAATGTTCTCTCACCCCATAAAGCTCAGTCTCCACATATTCTCTCTGTGTTCAANAGCCCTTCACACCTGCCTCCCCAACCCCCAACTTGACCCCTCCCCCTGCTGTGCACACTCTGAGCTCCAGCTGCTAGGTAAGCTACAGTTGCCAGGATGTCCCCTACTGTCCCTCCCGGTCCCTTGATATGGACTGTCCCTTCTGCCTTTCTGGAATGTTCTCTCACCCCATAAAGCTCAGTCTCCACATATTCTCTCTGTGTTCAACTTCCATACTCTTTGCTACCAAGATACCTGTAGTTTAAATTCCTGTATTCTAGCACTTTCCATACTTCCTTGTAGCTGGTGATTTCTCAAGTCTGTCTAGGACCATGTTCTCCTAAAGAACAGCCATTTTGCCCTGTACATGACTTTATCTCCAGGGCCTCCCATAGCACCTGGCACTCAGTGGTCACTCAGCTTCTCCTGAAAGGACAGATGGAGTAGCCCAAGTTGTTGCTTGGACCCTGGCCTGGCTACTCCTCAGGAGAGCCGCGCACTCTCTTCTCCAACTGTGGCCAGGGCAGGATGGATGGGAGCCGGAAATGCATTCGGGAACGTTTGAGAACACAGTATCACCTCCTGCCCAGGAAAGCTTCTGGAACTGAGGCCTCACCACCCGGCTTTGGTGTTCAGGAGTGAATAGGAGAAGCTTTGGCTCAGCTTGTCCAGACCGCATCCATGTCCAGAACTTCTGTCTTCAGAAGGTGCTGCAGCTGTGGTCAGCAGGGACACTGTCCTCCCCCAGAGCCCCAGACCCAGACATGGCCTCTAGAGCATCTGGACAAAGGGGACCAGAGAAGGGACAACCCCCACCCCAGGGCCGAGCAGATCCCCCACCCCTCCACCCAGCCCAGCCCAGCTCAGCCTCCTCTCCTGCTGCCTGTGGGTGTTAGGGGTGGATGTGGGGCCGCGTGCGCACAGCCTAGGCCGTCCCAGCCTTAGGCCGGGACTCGGTTTCCAGCTTCTTTTGTACTGACTGGCTATGCTGGAGCCTGTTTCCATGTGGGAAATCACATCACAATGTGTCCGCACCGACACTCTCAGCATGGCTAAGTCAGAATCCTCAAATCATCACTGGGGGGGACAATCGATGCTCTTGTCCAGCTTTTAATGACAATCAATTCTCTCTCTGGCACTTTGCTAAGTGAGTGTCATTGAGAACAATTGCATTTTGTGAACCTGGTCGCTGGCCTTGAATTTGCAGCTTCCTCCGGCTGATGGGAGTCGGAGCATCTTGTTACCGCCCTGTTCTCAGTCAGTCACACAGTATGCTCAGCTGTACAATTAATGTTCTTTCCGGTCTGTTTTTTAAGGCAACGTGACAGCTCCACTAATCAGAAAAGAAAGTCTATCCTTGAGCTCTAAGGAAAGGGTTGGCGAGAGCCTGGGCGGTGGCCAACCTCTTTGCTGACCCTGAGAAAATAACAGCAAGTGCTGGTGTCAGGCAGACTAGGTCTCCAGTCCCAACTCTGCCCTTTCCCCGCTGTGTGGCCCTGGGTAAATCACTCACCCTCTCTGAGGCTCTGTTTCAACATCTGTAGAATGGGATAATAATAGTACCTTCCGTGTAAGGTTGTTAAGAGGATTAAATGTAATGATGCATGAAAATGAGGGTTAATACGACATGTGTCACATCTAAGAGGCATCTAAAATGCTCAATAAATAGCTATTATTAATTACTACTACTACTATTATTATCATTTTATTCTTAAGAATCCCAGAACTACATAGTCCAGCCTCTATCTGTACCAATGTACATATGTGACCACCACAAAGCAGTTGAACTATAGAATCCAAACTGAGGTGTGCTCTAAATATACTGGATTTTAAAGACCCAATATGAAAAATAGGATGTTAAATATTTCATTAATACCTTTGAAAATTTTGATTGCCTATTGCAATAATATTTGGATATTTGGGTTAAACAAAATATATTATTAAAATTAATTGCGCCTGCTTCTTTTTATTTTTCTAAAGTGTTATGCTGAGCGAAATAAGTCAGGCAGAGAAGGACAAATATCATATGTTTGCACGTATAGGAGGATTAGGAGGAACTTGACGGAGGAACAAGGGGGAGAAGAAGGGCGGAAATGGTGGGGGAAAGGGAGAGAAGCAAACCATGAGAGACTCTTGAATGCTGACAAAAACTGAGGACTGATGGNTAAATAAATAAATAAAATAAATAAATAAAAAAAAATAAAAAAAATAAAAAAGTGGCTGCTATTAGAAAATTTAAACTTACATATGCAGCTCCGATTCTATTTCTCTTGGACAGCACCCTTCTTTCTATACGGAGTTGCTTTCAAAGAAGTCCCATCAAATTGCCAAAAGTAATCAGGAGCATCAACAACAAAAACCAACCAAACAACAAACGAAACACCCAGGAATTTCAATCTTTAATTTGTATCCCTTTGAAACTCAACACGTAAGTGTCATTAATGCTTCTCACATTCCCTTCCCCCTTGCCCCAGTTTTCTTGCACTCAATGCTATTTTGGAGCCTTTACATCGCCACTTCCCCGCCCCTGCTGCCAAGCACTCATACACCATGGCTCCACTTCAGCCCACAGGACATTTGTTTGCTCTCCACTGTTCTACTGGCTCCATTACTACACCCTCTCTCTACAGGATCCTTCCTCTCCACCTCCTGCCTCTCACATCTTGTCTTTTCTTATCTATTCTCTGACTTAACACCTCCGAGGAACTACTCTCTGGTTTGACAGTTGGAGGGATGTGGGTGGAGCAGAGCAGACTACCATTCACCAAAGTCACAAAAGACTGATGGATAAACAGGGTGCCCAAGAGTTCATTGACAACAGAGAGTCGTTTGGGGGGACTGCCTGCTCCCTCTGCAGTGGAGGAACACCGACCGTAGGTTTATATTGTACAATGTGTGGGGTGTGTATTGAACAAAGCCAGGGGAGACGTTTACACAGAGGGTACTAAAATGTCACATGCACAGCATGGTGGTTCCCAGTATGTGGGTTCCCCTGAAGGCAAATTACTAAGTTTGGTGAGCTCGGTATTGGAACTAAGAAAATCTGAAGGGAGATTTGATCAACGCCATGGTGGGTGCTTCCCGTCCAGCAGCCAGACGTAACTGTGCGGAGGCCAGAGTATCTAAATCTCCAGATTTGCTGACTTGCCTTGGCCAGGGCCAGTAAACACTGACAACTTCTTATTCTTTGGCCTTCTTTTTTCCCAGGCTCCAGGAAGAGCCGTGCTGTTCAGATTATAAGGTTCTCCTCCAGCCTGGACAGGAGACATTTGATGGGGTTTCAGCTCAGTGAGATGTCAGTGTTTTCTTCCCAAGAGTATAGGCTGGTCACCATGACTTGATTTCAGGGTTCACGCATGTCCTTGGCCACAGTTCTGGGTTGAATTTGCCCCCCTTTCCCATATTCATATGTTGATGTCTTAACCCCCAAGACTTCAGAATGTGACTTTATTTAGAAATAGGGTCATTGCAAATCAGATCAGTCAAGGTGAGGTCATACTGGAATAGGGTGGGCCCTTAATCTTATATGACTGGGGTCTTTATAAAAAGGGGAAATGTGGATACAGATACCCAGGGAGAATATCACATGAGGATTGGAGTTAAGCTCCCACTAGCCAAGAAATTACCCGGAACAGGTATTTCCCTAGAGGCTTCCAAGGGAGACTGGCCCCGCTGCTCCCTTGATCTTGGACTTCCAGCCTCCAGGACTGTGAGACCATTAATTTCTGTGGCTCAAGCCACCCAGTTTGTGGTGGTTTGTTGTGACAGCCGTGGGAAATTATTACAGCCACAAACAGAGCTGCCCTGACAGGTGGCTAATGTTTCTGCCATTAAGGGTAAACTGCTCCTGATTTACTCTGAAAAAGAAACTTAATCTTAAGGTTTTGAGGATAATCTGCCATCACTCATAAGTGATTATTATAATGAATTATTATTGATTAGTAATACTATTTATAATTATTATGACTATTATGAACATAACTTCTTATAAGTATTGACATTATGAATTACTATCCATTATTAATATTCTTAATTTTATTATTAATAATTATTATATAATGTGTAATAAGTAAAGATAATATAATATATNCTCCTAGAAATAAATAAAAAAACATTAAAATAAATAAATAAATAAAAATAAATGAAACATTTACATTCTTGGTTTTGTTTATTATAAGATAGCTTATACATTTCTTTAAGGAAATTAGCCCTATTATGCTCTCATCTTGTTTTGAGAATTGATACAGGACAATATCAATAAAGGAAATCTTCTGTGTTTATGACTGTCAGTTGAAGATATTGTTCATTAAGATACTCAAGGACCCAGAGCCAAAGCCCCAGTGACCCAAGACAAAATCTTCTCCAAGGTCAGAGCCAAGAATCAGTTGGGTTTCTGTTTATTTTTTTTTCCCCCGATGAATGTGTATACAATGAAAGATACATGGAATATACGCTTCACTTCTTTTTCAGGCTGCAAGAAAGCTTGGGATTTCATTACTGCAGCTTCCCTCAATCGAGAGTCCTTGGTAAGCATTTTCTCCTTTCCCTTTTCTATATTTTGTTCTTCTCTTTCGCTACATAAATCTTTGTTCCTTTTGTGTGACCATAGTTACCTCAAATCTCTTTTGGAAGAAAGCAGGATAGGAATCAACAAAATTGAAAAGAAGATAAAATACGCAAAGCAATGAAATTTTGGGACATGGGAGGGAGGAGTGATTTTACCAGAAGCCTAGTCTTAAAAAACCCCAAAAACTAAAACAAAAAAACAAAAAAACAAAGAAACAAAACAAAGCAAAACCAAGAACAAAGCTCTTCCAGCTGACACGTACCGCAGACATGTGGCAGAGCGGACAGGCATCGAGGAAGGCGGGGAAAGCTGACGCTAGCCGAGCCAGAGCTGGGCAGGCCTGGGAGTACATGGCCCTGAAGCCCGTCTACAGTCGTTTCGTGTCCCTGCTGAATGTGGCGCCAGGCCATTCCGCAGGGACCCGGTGTAATCAGCGCACACACTCTTGTCTGCATCTAGAGCAAACAAGAAGACGGCTCCTGAAGCGTTACGGAAGGCCGGGCTCTGCCCCCAGCATCCCGGTCGCCACCGTGTGCTCTTCCCACATGGCACTAGTCATGGGACCCTGTGTGGAGTGCGGTCAGCGGGGTGCCAGCGCCTCCCTCCCGTTTCTCTGGGATTCCACGGTGGGGAGAACGGTGGGGGCACATCACTGAAGGACCGGACTCCTTCTGTAGGACTCCCCCTTCTGCTGTCTCGTGTCCCTGCCATCGGAGGCCCCCCTGTGAGCAAGTGCGGGAACAACGCAATTCACACACATGTCCTGGGTGAAGAGTAGGAAACAATGACATCCTGTTTTCTGGACTCTCGTCACCTGGTGGGTTGTAGGGGCCCCTGTTTGGCGGATAAAGGATTTGAGACAGAAGAGCCACTGATGCAGGGTGTGGAAGGCTGTCAGGGAACAACAGCAGCAGAGCTTACGTTTATTGAGCACCGACTGTATACCAGAGCCCGTGGCAGGCACTTAATGTGGACAAATGTATGAGGCCGCTACTTTTATTATCCCCATTTTACAGACGAGGAAACGGAGGCACAGAGACTCACAGTTACTTGCCCAGGACAGCACAGATGTAAGTGGAGGAGCCGGAGTTTGAACCCAGGTGTGTGGTTCCCGACCTAGCCCCCTGAGTTGGGGTGAAGCAGCCCGCCATCCTGGGACAAGGGGCCACTCAGCATGTCTTTACCCTCAGCGTCAAAGCACCTCTCGGGCCACGCGGAGACTCACAGAGGGACATCCTGGAGTCTCCCTCCTTCCCATCCCCTCTTCCGTTACCCTGAAGCCCACCCTCCAGGATGCAGGCTCCACTCTGGGACCCGCGTCTCCCACCGCAGCTTGCTCAGTGCTCTGGCTTCTTCCTGGTGGAGCTGTCCTACAGCACACACGTCCTTCTTACGCGGATACCGACCTCGTATGGGAGCGCGGGTCCCAGGCTTGATTAGACTAGCTATCTGGAGCTTTCCTCCGCTCTCCTAAAGAACTCTGTCCCTGAGCTGAAAAGTGAATGATACGGGAAGGAGAAGGAACATTCTCTTCTTCCATGATGACAACAACCTCTCCTGACAACCTCGTAATGGGGAGACTCTTAGCACCATTTACACAGGACTAAGTTGAGAGGTGAAAAGCTAAGGAACTTGCCCAGGACCTCACAGCTCCTAAGTGGCAAAGCTGACGCTTGAACCCAGGGCTTTCCAGGCCTTTCTAAAGAAAAACAGCCAAGTCATTTTCTCAGAACAAGGAGGCGGCGAGGNGTCCCACCCCCACAGCCATCACTGCCTTGCCACTTGTGCCTTAGAAGCTGTCTGTGCAGGTCCTGTCTCTCTGTCCCCCCTCCACCCAGGGCTGAGGGAGATGGCCCAGCCCTCTCATTTTGGGAAACTGCGGTTTGGGGTTTCCAGATCTGGGGACTGCCGAGAGTCTGTGGCTGTGCCTAACCAGGGGGCAGGTCTCATGCCCGGAAAATGATCTGCCACCCTCCTCAGGAGCCCCGAGCTACAGTGGGAGCCACTGTGGCCAGTCCCCGAGGTCACACCAGGTCAGGCAAAGGCAGAGGTAGGACCCAGTAAGGCTGTTCAGGGACCTTGGCCAAGTCCCTGCCAACCCCCTGCTCATCAGTGAAGAGTCTTTTGAAGCCGACCCCCGGTTTTGGAGTTCAAGAGAGGCTGAGGGAGCAGGAAGGAACCCCCATTCAGGGATCTGGGGGTGTGGACTGGATTTAGGAACAGCCCAGTGGTGTTCTCTGGACATGGCCCAGGGCCGCTGCTGAGGGGCGGCTCTCTGGCTCGCTCGGCTGCTCTTGGCACCTTCACCGGGCTCACAGGCTTCCCTCCCACGGGTGGGCGCGCAGGAGCCCTGGGCGGGGAGCACAGTGGGATCAGGACAGTGTACGGTATAGTGAAGCCCTCGGTGCCCCACCCAGGCCCCCTTAGCACGCACACTCCAGCCCCCGCCAGCAGGACAGCAGAGCGCACAGCTCCCGCCTGCACGTCTTCTCCAGGCCGCGGCAGGCCAGCAAGCAGGGCCTGGATGACACCCCAGCAGCCCTCAGCCAGTGACAGAGGGACGCTGAAGTTCAATAGCCCCGCCTTCTCAAACTTATGCGAGGGTCGTTCTGTGGTGTGTGCGCTGCTCTTGCTACTCAAGGGCCACCAGCATTGACATCACCGCCACTTGTCGGCCCCACTCCGGCCCGATGCCTCCGAATCTGCATTTTAGCAGGATCCCAGGAGTTTCCTGTGCCAGTCAAAGTTTGAGGAGCACTGTCCTGTCCCCAGGGGGATGACATCCTGGTGGCGCATAGCAGGAACCTGTTCCACACCATATTTTACAGATTTCCTACATTTCCCTGTNTCGTTCTCCGACTACGTCTGAGGATTCAATGAGGTGGCTCTTGTGAAGAGTTTGCACGGGGCCGGGGCAGAGCTCTGCTGCTGCTTCTGAAACCCTCTCGGAGGCCTGTGCCCTGGAAGTAGCCAAACATCCGGGTCCTGCAGGAATGGGGACACGGAGCTTCAGAAAGGGCTCTGGACTCGAGGTGGGAGGAAAGGGCTTGGATTTAGCTGTGCCGCTAACTAACTGGACCTCAGGTTCCTCCTCTGTGAAATGGGAACGTATATCCCAAGCTCACGAGGCTGTTGTGAAGAAGAAATTAAACCCCGTATAGAAACCATCTGGCAGTGAATCTGGTATGTGGCCGGCGGTCAGCCAATGTTTGCTGAAGCACAAGTAGAAGGGACAGCACTGTGAACAACCCGCCGGGGCCGGGGCACCTCTCCCAGCCCAGGGCATGACCCCAGCATGACTCATCAGTCTTAAACCTCAAACGTGGGCCTGGCCCTCTGCCCACTGGCACAGCCTCCCTGCCTGGGTCACCCCAGGGCCACCTTCGCCTGAGCAAACAGGAAAAGTCAACAGGCGGAAAGGAGGGGCCCCTTGCCACTCTCAATGAGGCTCAACTCCTTGTTTCGTGCCCAGACAGGATACAGTATTGTTCCGTGAACCCACCTCCTTCACCGGGGAAAGCCAGCAAGAGCCACTGGGCCATTGTTCCTCGGGGAAGACGGGCTTGCCTACTAGGTGGGTTGACCAGAATGAGGGGGTGCATTGGGAGAGAAGGTGTGTTCTCAGGCAGGTCGCTCCTAGCCCAAAGGTGGAGGATTCTCCACAGAAGGAGAGAGGAGACACAGGACTGCTGCCCCAGAGACTGCCTTCAGCCTTCGCGTCAGCACGGCAGATTCACCACGAGTAGCTGTTTTCTTGGAAGGGGCTACCAAACTGAAACAAGACCAGTCATGGTAATAGGGTGGCTTTCATTTTAGGACGGGTTTGTTATTTATTAGCTTATTTATCTTCACAACCACTGGGTAGAACAGGCTAGGGCTCTGTATCTCCAATTTGACAGGCGAGGGAAACTGAGGTCCAGAGAGGCAAATCAGCCTCAGTCATGTGCTAGAGGCCAAAGCAGGAGGAGTCCCACACTGTGGGGCTCAGTCACGTGAATTCTCCACTCCAAAAAATGGACAATTTAAATGGCAGAAGGAGAGCCTCTGCTTAAAATTTTAAAGATATTATAAAGGAGGAAAGCCTTCTTTTTTGAGAGAGAGAGAGAGAGAGAGAGAGAGAGGAGGGGAAACCAGAGAGAGAATCCCAAGCAGACTCCATGCTCAGCACAGAGGCTGATGCGGGGCTTAATCTCACGGCTCTGAGATCATGACCTGAGCTGAAATCAAGAGTCGGAGGCTCAACCAGCTGAACCACCCAGGTGCCCCAGGATGAAAGCCTTTTATATTCACTCTTACAGATACCATTTTCAGTGCTTGTCATTCCTTTCTATAAATGCTTATTTCCATCTAGTATCATTTTCCATATGCCCAAAAGATTTCCTCTGATATTTCTTATGGTACAGGTCTGCTGGGGATTAATTCCTTCTGCTTTAGTATGTCAGCTTTCACTGATTGAAGGCTATTTCTGCTGGGTATAGAATACTAGGTACATAGTGTTTTTTTTCTTTCACTGTTGTAAACATGTATCTCCACAGTCCCTTGGCTTACATTACTTCTGGTGAGAAATCTTCTCTTTGCTCCTCTAGACAATGTACACTTCCACCCCTGGCTGCTTTCCGATGTTCTCTTTATCACTGGCTTTAAGCAATTCCATTGTCATTTGCCTTGGTGTCGTTTTCTTCGTGTTTCTCATTGTTGATATTCACAGAGCTCCTTGGATCCACAAATTTACAATTTTCTTTAAATTTGGGACAATTTCAGCCATCATCTCTCTAAATGTTTTTTTCTATTCCTCCCCACCCTCCTTCAGAGATTCCAATCACACCTATATTAGGCTGCTTGAAGTCATTCCACAGCTCACTGATGCTCTGCCTATTTTATTTTTTCCCAGTTATTTTTCTGTTTCATTTTGGATGGCTCCTACTGCCATGCCTTCAAGTTTATTAGTATCTCACTCTGCAAGGTTTCATCTGCCGTTGCCATCATGCATGTTTTTATTGCAGACATTGTATTTTTTATCTCTAGTAGTTCAGTTCTGTTTAGGTCTGTTTTTATAGCGTCTGTGTCTCTTCTTAACATGCTCATCCATTCCCCTGTCTTGCACATACAGAATACAGTTAAAATGACTGTCTCAATGTCCTTGTCTACTAATCGTATCATCAGTGTCATGTCTGGACATGTCATGTCAAAAACATGTTTTTGTTACTGGTTTTTCACCTCATTTTGGGTTATATTTTCCTGCTTCTTTGCACGCCTACTGATTTTTTAAAAAAATTTTTAATTTTTATTTATGTCTAGGAGAGAGAGAGAGAGAGAGACAGCGTGAGCAGAGGAGGGTCAGAGAGAGAGGGAGTCACAGACTGAAACAGGCTCCAGGCTCTGAGCTGGCAGTCAGCACAGAGCCCGACGCGGGGCTCGAACCCACGAACCACGAGATCATGACCTAAGCGAAAGTTGGACACTTAACTGACTAAGCCACCCAGGCGCCCCACGCCTACTGATTTTTTAAGTTAAATGTCAGATGCTGTGGTGCTGGGTGGTGGATATTTTTGTTTCCCTTTTACATATTCTTGAACTTTGTTCTGGGATATAGTTAAATTACTTTAATCCTTTTGTGGCTTGCTTTTAAGCTTTGTTAGGTAGGACCAGAGCATACGTTAGCCTAGGACTAATTTTTTTCCCATTAGCTAAAATAGAACACTTCATTTATTTACTTATTTTGAGAGAGAGAGAGAGACAGAGAGAGACAGAAGGAGAGAGAGACAGAGAGTGGGAGGGGCAGAAAGAGAGAATCCCAAGCAGGCTCCACACTCTCATTAGCACCAAGATGATTGTGGGTCTGTGAGATTGTAATCTGAGCCACAACCAAGAGTCGGATGCTCACCGACTGAGCCACCCAGATGCCCCCCAAAAACTTTCTGAGGACTCTTTCTATGCCCTACATATTGCAATACTTTCTCCATCCTGGGGTGGGATGAACCACTCGTAGCCCTGGGTGAGCTGCATGGATTACTCAGCCTGCTCTTTTCGTTGGTCCTTTCAGGTCATTTCTCACATGCTCACACCAATCAGTGGTCAGCCAAGGTCAGGTCTTCAGTGCTGGCTCCCTTTCACAACCCTCTCCTCGTTCTACAACTCTCTTCTCCCAGGTAATCTGCCCTGTGAATTCTAGCTACCATGGCCTGCTTGAATTCTCAACTCTGTCTCCACAGCTCAGGAAGACCATCAGGCTCTGCTGGGGGTTCCCTTCCTGTGCCCTCCCGGAAAGTCTTTCCCCTTGTTTATTTCTCTTGCCTTGGGTGTCACTTCCTGC
This sequence comes from Crocuta crocuta, assembly GCF_008692635.1. NCBI lineage: Eukaryota > Metazoa > Chordata > Mammalia > Carnivora > Hyaenidae > Crocuta > Crocuta crocuta. The sequence goes on from NW_027532747.1 coordinate 12,400,413, forward strand.
ACCTCCCACTAACATCTGAAAAGGGTTGTTTCATATGTTTTGTTAAGCGCTTTAGCTAAGACAGGAGGGTAAGTCCAACCCCTGTTCTTCTATAATACCAAAAATATAAGTTCCCCTATGTTTTGTGATTAAAACAATTTTTATTGTGGTAACGTATACCTAACATACAAGTTACAACGTAAGCCATTTTTAAGTATATAGTTCAGTTGCAATAAGTCCCTCTGTCTCAGTGTTATGTAAAAGAAAATGCTTATTTTTCTTCTAATATTTATTAAGCACTCACTAAGTGCTAAGTATTTCAGTAGACATTATGGTTACACCCACTTTAAAGACAAGGGATGTGAAGTTTAGAATGTAACTTGCCAAGGTCTCAAGGTAGCTTATGGTGTGGTTAGGATTTGGCCTCAGGGCCAAGAGATGAGCTTCACTGAGAAAAGGTCCCTACATCTGATGGCCTCCCCCTGTCTGTGAGGACTTCCACTGGAACGCGATTTCTTGGCTTGGAGCAGACATTCCAGAAATTAGCCTTCAGTCCAGTTCATGGTTTCAGGAGCCTATTCACCCATATAACAGCAGCACACTGGGCTTGGGGTCAGACCGATGTCTGAATGGTAGAGTGACTGTCATCTGTGACCCCGGACAGGGCCAGGCCTGGCACACAGATCTGGGAGAGGCTCCATCCACGAGACACCGTGCAAGGCAGGGGTGCACCAGGGGTCTGCGCGTGTGTGGTGCTGGTGGGACCCCCGAGACCACAGTACGCAGTCAGCCACTTGGAGTTAAATGTCAGCTTCATTTGCATCCCTGGCTTATGTTAAATTACAATTACAAATCTTCTGAAATCCCTGTTTAACTTCTTACCAGCGCCGAATGGGCACGTTAGCAGCCATTGATCAAGCACATCAGGGATTCTTGGCTTCAAGGAGTCGATCCCTTTATGTACATGAATGAAAACAAGACTCTTGTCTCAGAAATACTCTGGCGGCCTCTTTGCAAAGGCTGTGGGTCATTTACTCCCGGCCTTTCACAAGAAAACCCTAGAAGCACATTCCTTTGTGTGGTTTCAGTTTGTGTCAAAGGCACTTTAAGAATCACAAGTGGGTTTTTATTAGTTGTTTCCCACTAGCGACCCATGAAGCTTGGGGCACTTTATAGATGCTCCTCTTTCAGACAGGGGTATGAAAGCCAAGGGACATTCACCCTCACAGGCTCTCCCTCCAGTGGGGGCAGCGTGGAGGCTACCCCACCCCAACCACCCTGATCGCCTGTTCACCCTAGAGGGCTGGACCTCACTTTTTCCTCTGTTTCCCTCCATGGAACCTGGAAACCAATGTGCCCTTGGATAAAAATTTCCAACCTTCATCACTGTCATTGTATCTTCAAACAGTCATAGTTCTGTAACATCCAAATCAGCACTGATGCTTGCCTGTAGTGGCATGCTAGGAAATGAATAAGCCAAATTTTAACCTCTCTTTCTACAGCACAGATTCAGCCCCAAAGAGACCTCAGACAAGGAAACGACTACCCAACAGTCAGATTTCCCCGAGATCCAAGAGAGTAAGAACTATTGGTTTGGTAAAATAGTGATTTGTTTCAAAAAGATCTCGGGGTGTGCACTTCTGGGAAAGTAACTTTTTTGGTAAACTGAGGTTGGCTGTTGCCCTGGTCCTTTGGTTGCAACTGGGCACGGGAGGTTGGAGCTGCTGCCATCTGTGGTGGGTGATGGAGAATCTGAAGGTCACTGGAAAAGCTCCTCTCTGAAGGTCAGGGGAGGGGGGCAGCACACTCAGCAGCCTCACCTGTAATCAAGGAAGGGAACCAACTTGGAGACAATGGCGTTCCCAGCATACTGGACACTCAGAACCAGGCACACCATGTTCAGAAGAACTCCAAGCTTAGTTTACTGCTCTACGGTCGCCATCTTGAAATTCTCCATCATTTTTGAATAAGGAAGCCTGTGTTAGGCCCTTGAGAGCAGATAGCCACTCCTACCTGGAGAGGATCATTCCTAATCTGCCCCCTTCCTCTATAGGCCAAAATTATTTTCTGTAATAATCGTGAAATAATAACAGTGGCCAGAAGGGAAATGCAGATATTGAAATTTTATTGAACTTTGTGTAACATATAATAAGTAAATTTTACATTTTTAAGAAAATAAAAAATGAAAGACCTGCTATAGCACAAAAAAGGAAAAATTCTACTATTTATTCAACATTTTTTTCTCTATATTAACAGTTTGAACTTGGTCCCTTTGGTTGCAGTCTGATATAATATTTTATGAAAATAAGTGTCCAGTAACTAACTGTTGTTCAGTAATGTTTTATTCTCTTGACTTGTTCTTTAGTTTTCAAACAATCCAGAATTTAGCAAGAAGAACAAATTTTGATTTTATTTTTTTTAAATAGTTTATTGTCAAGTTGGTTTCCATATAACACCCAGTGCTCATCCCCACAAGTGCCCGCCTCCATGCCCATCACCCCCCTCCCCCCCCCCCCATCTGCCCTTAGTTTGTTCTCAGCATTCAAGAGTCTTTCATGGTTTGCCTCCCTCCCTCTCCCCCACTATTTTTCCCCTTCTTCTCCCCCATGATCTTTCCTTAAAGCAGCACTCTCAACAATAACCAAAACATGGAAAGAGCCTAAGTGTCCATCAAATGGCAAATGAATCAAGAAGATGTGGTTTATCTATACAATGGAATACTACATGGTAATGAGAAAGAACAAAATCTGGCCATGTGTAGCAACATGGATGGACCTTGAGGGTGTTATGCTGAGCGAAATAAGTTAGGCAGAGAAGGATGGATACCATATGTTTGCACGTATAGGAGGATTAGGAGGAACAAATTTTGATTTTAAAAGTAGTATTTCATTCAATGAACTATTTCAGGCATCAACTAAAATTCGTACTTTCACAGTAAAACCACTACACCTCACGGTTTATACTTGGGTTTTCTTTTACATTTAGACCCAAAATTAAAGTTCCAAGGGGTCACACGGAATGAAGTCAGTCAAGTCCTATGGAGTCATAACTGATGTCAAATTTCTTTTCAAATGCAAACTTGTGTGGTTTGTGGTGGTTGGGAATAGAATGGTGCCCCAGGTAAACTCAGATGACTTTAAGCCATCATGAAGTTAACCTTGAAAGGAAACTGAGAAGCTGCCCACCTGAGTCCCAGCTTGGAGATGACCACATAACTGGGGTTCTCTAAGTTAGCTCCCATGTAGAATACTATTTATATGAAAGGTAAGTAATAAAAATGCGCTAATTTTAAGATAACATCTATCTTATTAGGACTTAGCAAAAACTGCAGTAGTTGTTCAGAAATTAGACCAAAAAAGCTGTCTTCCAGTGGTATTTATACCAGTAATGTTTCGTATTGTTGGCACATGGTGCTGATAAAAAGCAGACCGATTTAAGTACGTTTTATTATGGTTTGAAAATTCTCCACCAATGATGTACCACCTGATGAACTGCCTCTGGCAGGTGTGTACCCACTGCCAAGAGATGCCCTTTTTATTTTGCCATCAAAAGTCACGAACTTTATCTGTTTTGTTTTAAGGGCAATAATAGCAAACACTGCTAAGGATTCGGGGTTGCTAGTGGAACTACAACCTTTAGGCAGGATAACATGGCAAAATGTCAAAAGCACATATCCTCTGACCTAGAAATTTCCCTTCAAGGATTTTAGTCTAAATAGATGCTCATGAGTGTATCTACAGATTTAGCAGTGGGGATATTCAACCCAGTATTGCTTATAATAATGGCACTGGAAGTAAATTGGTTGAATAAATCACAGTACATCTATGCATTTCGAATATGTGGCAGCCATGTTTAAAATGTTGTGAAAAATATTAAATGGTATGGGAAACTTTGCATAGCATACTCTTTTTTTTTTAATGTTTTTTAAATTTACTTATTTCTAGGAGAGAGAGAGAGAGACAGCGTGAGCAAGGGAGGGTCAGAGAGAGAGGGAGTCACAGACTGAAACAGGCTCCAGGCTCTGAGCTGGCAGTCAGCACAGAGCCCGACGCGGGGCTCGAACCCACGAACCACGAGATCATGACCTAAGCGAAAGTCGGACGCTTAACCGACTAAGCCACCCAGGCGCCCCTGCATAGCATACTCTTAAGTGAACCAGTCAGATTATAAAACACAATGCATTACGTTTCTCTTTTTAAAAGAAATAAGAATATGCATATTATTAGGACATGATACCCACTTCCAGGACCGAGTACAAAATAAATTTACATTTTCTTTCATACCCAAATTATGATTCCAGACTCCCTACCACAAAGATCACAGGAAATTCATTCTTCCCGTTTCCATCCAAGGTCATTCTGGGAAGTGTCAGGGAATGCTTAGCAGTTTCACCAATCCAACCTGCCTGTTCTTCTCCCTGTAGGCTTTGCTCTTTTTCCCTGGCCACTGTCTCTGAGCCGGTCCCCTTCCTTAGCTGTCCCAACTGCCTAAACCCAAGTGCAGGTGTTTAGCAAACGTTTACTGAATGCTTGGGGGAATAACCCAGAGTCAAGTGACTGTCTTGGTAGCTAAGGGCTCTGCATCCTTTTCCGCTCACAGACTTAAAGCCACCCTCAGGGTCTCAACAGAGCAGACACCAGCACGTCCCTCCTCTAGTCCTAATGAGGAAGAGACCGCTTCCTGCACAAGGACTGACCCTCAGGCCCACCCCAGGTGACTTAAAGAGAGAGGATCTATTTCCTTCAAGGGAAACAGCCCCCCACTTACTCACACACCCCATATGCACTCAGGCACACAGGGTTTGGTCTGACCTCTCTGACCTAGGAAAAACAAAAACAACAGGTGTCAGCACAAGTCCCAAAGCCAGTTAGTTATATAAGTAAATAACACAACATAAGGAACACCAACAGTTCAACCCAAATTTGCATTTAGATAAAAATCCTTTCTCCAACTCATCAAAGGCACAGTCAGGCTGAAGAATTTCCCTATTTCCATCAGTAACCACGCCACACTGGACGGCCGTGGTCATAGTTGTGGTGAGCTTGCTATTTTTCTCTCAGTGTGTCAGGTTAAGACCTTTACATTTGTGTAACTAACGAGCCCAGTTTGTGACCTTTTCTAAAAAAAACATTAGAACTGCTCAAAAGGAGAAATGATGTCTCTACTTCCAGAAATGAAAAATCCTCCACACATTTCAGACTTTGATACTCTAGTTACAAGCTTCCACGAGGAAGGGAGTATTCCTAGCAAGCGCCCTATTACCAGGTGCGCGTGGGTGAATCTCTGTGTGTGTGCGCGCGCACGCGCACCTGCGTGTCTGTGCTTGTGTGTTCGTGTGTTTTGCATATGCATTTAAAACTGGTAGCATGTGTCCAAAAATCACAAATCATGGCTAAATCAAAGTGAGGAGATTACAGGCGATGTTTTAATTTCATTTTAATTGCCTTTTGGGTTTCTTATTGCTTGTGTTTTAAGATTAGTTGGAAAAGTGGAGCACAAAGCATGCATGCAAACCTGAGCTTTTTGCTGCTCTTAAGCCCCTAATATTTTATTTTCTCTACGCTGGATCTTTCTCCTAAAAACCAAAGCCCCACATGTCTGATTAATTAAGGTTTGCAGTTAATCAGATTTTATTACGTATTTTACAAGTTTTCTCAACAATTGCCTATTAGCTGGTCTGGTGCAAAAGGGCAGATGGACCTGTCTAATCACAGAGAGGAGCCCAATGAAAAGAGCAGACAGAAAAGTGAAGGTGTTCATGTAAATGAATGTGATTTGGAATCAGAAGAGTTTGTTTTAAAAAACATCCATTTTAGCCAGTAGTGAGCTGGCATTAGTGACACTTATTTAAAACTACACGATGGGTTTTGAAACCACAGGGACACCTTGATTATCTTGTCTGTAGCTCACTTTTTGGACTCAAATCTGATTTTTAAAAAGTATTCATTTCAATTTTAAAACTTTAAAACAATTGTTTTTCTCTGTGCTTGAGCAGTTTCCCATCTGTCAGGTGGCAAATGGGCTGGTGCTTTTTAAAACAGTTTTTTTTTAAATTTCAAATTACCAAAGTAATACATATTCATTGACGAAAATATGATAAATACAGAAGAGCTCAAAGAAAAACAATCGTCCATAATCTCGCAGTGCTGTTCATGAAAAAACTGCTCATTTGAGGCATTTACTTCCAGCCTAATGCACACACACAAACACATACATACACATATACACATATAGACATGTAAACACCCGCATTCAGGTATATACAATAACAGGATTGTCTTGGACACGCTGCTTTGTAATCTGCTGGTAGTAACTTAGCAGAATGTCTTAAGCCATCTTTAGGTATTCTTACTTGACATCTTTTTAATGGCTGCATTGCGCTCTATCATATTATTGTGTATTTAAAGTATTTCTAATTCTCTGCAGCCCTCATGACTGTTTCAACATACATTTTTGTTGTATATTGCCTCTAAATAATTTCCTTGAAGTAGAATTGCTAAAGCAAAGGCAATGTGCATTTTCAAGGTTTTTAATACATGTTGACAAATATCTCTCTGAATAAGTTGTACTAATGTCCACTTTTTCAAGCCAAAGGTGAGAGCATTTCTCCCCCGACACTCCCCCACCCCCATATTGAGTATGCTGGTATTTTAAAATACTTTTGGCTAATGGGAGAAAATAATGTGATGTTAAGATGTGATTCTGATACAGTAGGGGAATTAGAATACTGTCAAAGCACCAAGCAGTAGCATGCATCTGTCCTACTTCCTGATGCTTAAAAGTGGGATCCCGATCCTACATCTCACTGTAGCGCTGTATGAGCAACAGGGATGGTGGGCAGACAGCAAAAAAATTGAATAACAAAGATATACATATACAGGTATGTATGTGTATATGCATGTATACCCCAGTACTATGCATATCAATTAGACATTAACCTGACACATAAATAGCTTTGTCTTAATAGGCAATAGACTATAATTATAACAACATAATTTGTAGACAAACATGAATTATGGAATGGTAACTACAAATCTAATCTATCCACTGGTGACTAGTAATCACTGATGTCAAATATTATTAGTATCTTTTGAAATAACTTTTGGGGTGCCTGGGCGACTCAGTCAGTAAAACGTCCGACTTTGGCTCATGTCACGATCTTGTGGTTTGTGAGTTTGAGCCCAGCGTTGGGCTCTGTGCTGACAGCTCAGAGTCTGGAGCCTCCTTCAGATTCTGTGTCTCCCTCTCTCTCTGCCCCTCCCCTGCTCATGTTCTGCCTCTCTCTGTCTCTGGATAATAATAATAATAATAAAGTTAAAATAACTTTTTTAAAAATTAAAAAATGTTAATTTTTGTTAATTTTTAATTAACATTTTAAAAATTTAATGTTTTATTTATTTCTGAGAGAGAGAGAGCATGAGCAGGGGAGGGGCAGAGAGAGAGGGAGACACAGAATCCGAAACAGGCTCCAGGCTCTGAGTTAGCTGTCAGCACAGAACCTGACATGGGTCTCGAACCCATGAACCTTGAGATCCTGACCCCAGCCGAAGCTGGACGCTCAGCCGACTGAGCCACCAGGCACCCCAAAATAACTTTTAAAAAGAAGAGGGTGGCTGGGTGGCTCAGTCAGTTAGTGGTTGACTTTGGCTCAGGTCATGATCTCATGGTTGGTGAGTCTGAGCCCTCCCATAGGGCTCTCTGCTGTCAAGACAGAGCCTGCTTCAGATCCTGTCTCCCTCTGTCTCTGCCCCTCCCCTGCTTGTGGGTACCCTCTCTCTCTCAAAAATAAATATTAAAAAAATAAAATAAATTAACTTTTAAAGGGGAAATTACTAAAAATATTATTACTGCTACTACCACCATTTCACTATTATTACTACTACTTCACTGACTTCTATTTTTCACTAACTGCTCTATTACATTGTGTCCCAAGATTGATGTAAAGAGTTTTATAAAGATTATTTAATGTACCTGCAAACTGGAGTGATATGTCATGTTTGAAAAAGTTATATATATTCCAAATAGGGCTAAAACTAAAATCCGCTAATAGTTTTATCATGTGATTTTTTAAAAAAGACTTTCAATATATATTCAGATTGCTTAGATTCTTTCTAATGTTTTCATGTTAAAAACTAATTGAAACCTTTTTCTTTTTTTCTTTCTTTCCTTTTTTTTAATTTGAGAGAGAGAGAGTTGGGAAGAGGGACAGAGGGAAACAGACAGAGAATCTGAAGCAGTCTCCACACTCAGCGCAGGGGGAGTCTGACACAGGGTGACCCCATAACCCTGGGATCATGATCTGAGCCGAAATCAAGAGTTGGACATTCAACCAGCTGAGCCACCCAGGCGCCTTGAAACTGATTTTATAATGTATTCTAGGCATGAGATCATGACTATAACCTAGGAAAAAAAGTTAAATTGTAGTTACTTTTTTAAAACTGTAGGTCACATAATTTCCTCCATCTCTTTTATTGTGTTATGGTTTTTTGAAATATTTACTCCCAAATGAACTTTAGTGAGCACATTTGCAAAGTGATCAGATAAACAAATGTAAAATTGTTGCCTATTTTCAGAAATTAAACTCTTAAGTTTTACCTTTTAGATCAAAGTTCTGAAGGACAATCTTGTTGCATATGCAGAACTCTTTTCTTATGGGAAATAAAAAGAAAGTGACAAAAAGAAGATCACTTTGAAAAAAAAATAGGTATATGTTTATATACACACCCTCATACCCACATGCCCTCCAAAAAGACAAAAAAATTATAAACCAAAATGTTAATAGCAGTTATCTTGGAGAAGTGAATTAAAAGCAGTTTTTATTTTCTTCCTTGTATTTACCTATGTTTTCAAATTTTCTGTAATGACCATCTATTACTTTTGAAAATGCATGTACTCAAACAATAAATGTGGGTGTTTTTCTGTGCAAACGAAACTCATTCTGGTGTTCTGGGCGATAACTTAACCTCTCTGTTGCTAATCTCTTCCTCCCACCCCACAAGGCCCTCAGGTTTGGAGAACGGTGTGGGCGAGTAGAAGGTTTAGTCATCAGATGATCCAGGGACTGGGACCAGCCTGCAGCTAACCATCTGAGGCCAAACTCTGGGCCCCGATTTCCTCATCTTTAGGGTAAGAAATCAGGGATGGCATTAGGTCTCAACTCAAATATCTGCTGGAGTGGGGTGCTGTGCTGAGAACCTTTGGGAAGCTAACTCCAAAATTGAATCTAAAAAGTTAGAGGGGCTCCTGTGATTGACTAGTAATGTCTGCCGTAAGAAGAAATGCAGTGCTTGACTAGGGATGTCTGCCATGGGAAATGAGAGCCGAAATCCCCTGCAATACGGTTATTATGCCTGGACCAGATGTCTTGAACATCCCCTCCAGGTCTTAAATTCTACTTTCTTGTGCTTCTTCATTCATTGTCTTTCCGTATTCCCTTTCCCCTTTCTAAGTGCCTCACTTTTAAATGGAAATCAGAAATTTAATTTGGCCCAATAAATATTGACTCTAGGAAATGTAAAAGTAAATAGGATTTAGCCCCTGCTCGGGAAGAACCACCAAGGGGGTGCTGGAGAAGGGAGTCCTCTCATCAAAGGTTTTCTTGAATTGTAAAAGGAGGCTCAACATAGTGATGGCCAAAGAGTTCACCCAAAAGGAAAAGCCAGGGATGTAGAGACCTAAGCACTTTGGAAAGAAAGGTCACCATGCAGAGGAGGAAGGCATACCAGTTGTCTCTGACTGGCTTCCAGCCCTTCTTGCATGTGACCCAGTTCTGCCTCACCTGTCTCCATTGCCTGGATCTGACCCCTAAAGCCTGGGAAGGGAGAGCGGGTTGTGCATCAGGATGAGCATTGGCTGCCTTGCTGGGTCTTTGCTAGCCTTAAACTGGCATGGAAGGCAGGAGGTTAGTGGTGGAAGACTGGGGGAGCTGTTGGTGGTCAGTACGATCCTTTCAGTGTGCAGTGACTGGTGAGGGGTTAGGGCTCCCCATCCTGGGGAATATGGGACCTTGTCTTAGGGACACCTGCCCTCTCCGCAGTGGTGAGAAGAGTGGAATAGTGAATGCAGAGCTTTCATTGGGAGGTTGGCCTGGGGCTTATACTTTGGGTCCTTTCCTGCTTTGGCAGAATTTTGGCCCCAAGTATATATCCCTCCCAGGGAGACGCACTTTCACTTAATAGAAAGTAAAACTTCCTGACTCATAAAGGCACCTGTATGGGGACTTCAAGCCCCAGTGGGAAATTGGTCCAGATGTTCTTAAATGTCCTTTCCAACCCTGAGACTCTGTGCCCCCTTCCCTCAAAATGCTACCTTGGAAGCCAGTGTAGCCCTCAGCCTGTTAGATGAAAAGACTCTGCTTATGGGATGTGTCACCAGGGCTGCATGGCCTCCAATCCCAGCATCTCCACTTACCATCTACGTGACCTTGAGCAAATTAATAAATCTCTCTGCCTACTACCGCTTATCACCTAGGGCTGTTATGGGGATAAAATGAGCTAATGTGTGCTCAGTAATTACGTGTTGAGTGTCGAATGAATATGTCTGTTTTTCCCTCTAGACTGAGTATGTAGACCATGATTCATCTTTGTGTCTTTAGCAGCCAACATAGACTGCACCAGAACTTTTGGCTACAAATATTTCCTCTTTCAAGGGAAAGGCATAAGTAATGAAATATGTGGATGTGCGGGGTGTGGAAATAAAAGGAAACTTTCAGCGGAACAGCAATCAGTAGAACTTCTGCTAATCTGTATCTTCTCAGACAACAAGCAGCTCTGTGTTGATTGTCACAATTTGTAGGACGTGCAGGAGCCTCCGTCAGCAACAGAAATGTCAGGACAGGGCCTTGTGCCAACACTTTTGAGAGTAGGGTTTGTAGGGTGTGTAGGGTGTAGTTTAAAAATGTGAACTTATTTGGGCGCCTGGGTGCCTCACTTGATTGAGCACCGACTTCAGCTCAAGTCATGATCTTACAGTTTGTGGGTTCAAGCCTTGCATCAGGCTCTGAGCTGTAAGCACAGCCTGCTTCAGATTCTGTGTCTCCCTATCTCTCTGCCCCTCCCCTGCTCATGCTCTGTCTCCATCTCTCAAAAATAAATAAACATTAAACAAATATACACCAAAAAAGTGAACTTGTTTATAGGTATGCATGTAATAAACACAATACAATAAAATAACAAAAGCATAATAAAAATTTTAAATACATTAAATGTATTTTTTATTAGACTTTATATAATATACATTTACTTATCATATTCTCTCTAATAGAATATAATAAAAAGATCTGCCACATTGTAGTGTTCCCACATAGCAATTGATACTCATTCTTGAGGTTTTGCAGGAGGTGTGGGTGATTAAAGGAGGCATCTGACAAATGAGGGTTGGCCCCCAAGCTCCTCCCCATCAGCTGTGGGAGGTGAGAATTCTACCACTGAACCACCAATGCCTCCCCATCAGCTGTGAATCAGGAATTGATGGAACCATTTCCACAGTGACCCTCAATCTCAGCCACACATGGGATCACCTGGGGAGTTTTTAAAACTACTACTGTGCAAGTGATTTGAAGGTGCTGTCAAGGTCGAGAATGGCTGGTCCAGGGCAGGTGTTGGTCATCACTGATGGTAAGTGAGGAAGGGGCCCTTCCTTGAAAAGGGGCCAGTGGACGCCCATCTGAGTATGTTGTCTGGGTTCTTAGGGTCCTTCCCAGAGAAGGCCTGGTCACAAGATCTCGAACTGTTGGGCACACGGTTGCCACATCATCTGATTATCGGGCCTTCTATGGATAATGCAAAAAGGATGGAAGAAATGGAAACAGTTATTCTCTTAAACAGCTGAGAACATAGGGAGAGTTTTGGGCGCTGGGTGGCTCAGTCAGTTGAGCGTCAACTTCGTCTGAGGTCATGATCTCACGGTCTGTGAGTTCAAGTCCTGCATCGAGCTCTGTGCTGACGGCTTAGGGCCTGGAGCCTTCTTTGAATTCTGTGTCTCCCTTTCTCTCTGCCCCTCCCTCACTCGTGCTCTGTTTTGCTCTGTCTCTCAAAAATAAATAAATGTTAAAATTTTTTAAAGAATGTAAGGAGAGTTTTAAAATGTGGAAAAGCTGACTTGAGTACATCAACATTTAAAAATCTGGCCACGTTTCTTTTCAGAGCGTTCTTTCAGAGACTCTGAAAATGTGATTCTGTGCTGTGATCTGGCTGGCTCTCCTTCAGGAAGCTTCTTTTCTAAAGTCACTGCTGTGGAGAAGCCTGGAAAGGAGATAGAAGCAAAGTGTCTCAGAGCCAGTGCAGATCACAGAGAGGGCATGTTCTTTGGGCCCTAGTTCTCTGCTTTGGTCATTAAGGAGATGCTGGAAGCGGAGGAGGAAAAGATAGACTCTGCAGTCAGTAATTTACACGGAGTATGAAAAACGGGAGGCACAGAGGTGATAGGTCCTGATCAGAGCTTGGTGGCTGTCCAGGAACAAGATGTAGGAGGACCTTGGGACATCACATGATGTGCCTGGCTTTCATGTCCTCCTCTGAAAAATGGGGAAGGGGTCTGAAACCGAAGACACCCAAGGCTCCCTGTAGCTTCGATATTCTGGAAGATGATAAGTTTGAAAAGTAGGCTGCTGACTGGCTCTGAGAGGGAGGAGAAAGAAGACCTCTACTGAGGGAATTATGTTCAGGAGGGTTTTGAGAAGAACAGCGAAAGGGACCGTTGGGTGACACTTAAGGAAACAAAGGGGTCTCGGGGCAGAAATGAAGCTGAGTACTCAGTTTTTCCTCTGACCTGGATACTGCCGTGCAGATTATGAGGCAGAAAATGGCAGTGGTACCGGCTTTTCCCCAGTTTCATGGGGACTTGCCGTTTCCATGGTGATGGCTAGGCGGTGTGATGTGTGGCTTTGTGCTGGGACCACCTCCTTCTTTGTTCTCATCCCAACTATAGGTACTACCTCTGGGGCTATAAGAAAGAGCCCAAGTAGGGGATTTCTACGCTTATTTGACTCACCTCAGGAGCAAATCTCTTTCTCTCCTGCTATTGCTTCTATCCTCCGGGTATTAAGTTTCCTGATTAGAAGTTCTGAGGCACTTGGGTCCTATTTCTTGAAGGCAGCAGAGAACAAAATCTGAAACATAAAACCCACTAAATGAGGAGAGAATAAAGTTTGGCCTGTCCCTTTGTTCTGTCTCTGACGATCTTAGCAAGAGGTACTTTGTGGGAAAGACACAGTGGCTGCCTTTGGTGAAATCTATTTCTAAAGGTTAGAGAGATGAACCTCTTTGACTTGCCCCTTAATAACTCATTCTGGCTCCATCATTCATGTGGGCGCCTCTAAGTTCTTCTGGAACTTATTTATCCCTTCAGCCTTTATTGGATTCCAAATGATGGAGGCAACCCCTGAGCCTTGCGGTTGAGACAGGCCCTCATCCATCAGCTGCGGACTCCAGTTGGGAAGTAATGTTCTCGGTAGAAAGTTCTCTGTTGGGGTTCTTTCCTTGGATCTGCCTCTAAGATGCTATGACCCTGAGCAAAGACCTTCAGGGCTTCTTCTTCTAGAAAACAAAAGTAGGAACATCTGACAAACCCTAGTTCATGGGCTGGTCGTATTTTGAAGGCAAGAACTGTTCCCTATGCATCGTGTATCCCCAGAGCCCAACATGGTCCCTGGCACATCACAAGAATTCAGTGAATGTCTGTCAAATGGAATAGGTAAAAGGGAACGGCATTAGTGGTGATTCTTCCGTACCAGTTGAGACTCTTCATGACAAATGACAGAAACCAGTTGAAGCTAGCTGAAGCCAACAGAGGAAATTTCCATCTCACACACCTGGGAAGTCCAGGGGTGGTGGAATGGGTTTCAGGCACCACTAGATTCCAAGGACTCTAAGAAGCCGGGAGAACACTGACCATTAGAGCAAAAAATAATTTCGCTTGTTTGGACCCACACTTCTGCAGGGATGGAAGGTGTCAAAAGTTGTCTGGATTTCTCATCCTGTCCTGTCCCTTCCAAGTTACCTGACCTTGGGTGAGTCACTTTTCCCGAAGTCCTGGCTTTCAACTCTGTAAGACGGTGATAAAAATATTTGCTTCGCATAAGGTGGTTGAAAAGCTCAAAAAAGGTAAGAATGTGAAATTTCGTACTAGCCTTAAAGTGTAATTTACATGCAAGGTAGGTGGCATGTATATTATTATGAGCTTAAGTAAGCATGAAAGCCTAATTTACTTTGCAACAATTCATTTTAGGGAAGCATGTTCAGAACACCTCCTCATGTAAGCATTTGTCTGTGCTGACTTAGACCTAGTATTGAGTGCTTTACCTGGATTATCTCATGTAATCCTTACCTAAGTCCTGTATGGTAAGACACTGCTATTAGTTCCATTATAAAGATGAGGAAACTGAGGCTTTATGCACGCAAGTAACTCTGCCAAGGAATACAGATAGTAGGTAGCAGAGACAGGAGACTAACAGATCTGACTGAGAATCTGGCATGTACCACACCTGGGGATCCTACCCCCACGTTCTCAACGCTCTCTTTGCCCATCATGGCACGTTAGTGCTGGAAGGGACTCAGGGAGTGCAGGGGCCCACTGCCCCAACTTACAGAGACCCAACAGAGCCAAGACTTAGGCCCAGCTTTCTGACTTCCATCCTGCATCTGCCAGAGCTTCTAAGAGGAAGCCACAGAAATGCAAACTGAAGGAATGCATTAATAGAGAGCCATAGAATTGCTGGAGAAGCTGGAGAAACAGGCTGGGGTCATGCATTAGGAGCACCACCCCGACTGTGCTATAGAACCGGCCTGCAGGGCACCCCCTCCACCCACTGCCCAGCACCAGACATGACACTTGGCAGCACCAAACTACCAGAGCCTGACACCACCCCATCCCTCCCCAACCCCCCATAACTCCCATCTTCCTGTACCCAACCACTCTGCCTGTGTCCTTATCTTCCTAACCCTGGATTCAGAGTCAGGTTGGCCGTCCGTGATGAGTGGGGCGTATGTCACGTGCCCATGTCCCAGCTACAAGAGAGCCTGCAATGCAAGTAACTGGCAATTTTAGCTTTTAGAGTGAGAAGCCATGGTCGCTCCTACCCATACTCAAAAAGGGCTTCCCAACCCTCAAAAGGGGCTGCAGATATTTGATGGCCAAAGCTAGTGTTCTTGAAATTCCGGATGAGAGTAAATGGGGTCTCAGGACATGCTGGTTGGCTCCCCACCCTGTTCCCTGGAAGGTAAAAAGCAAATGGCATCCTTCCTCTCCAAGGGTCGGGGCATGTGCTCCTCACTGCAGATTCTGAAATCTGCTCTTGGCGCCCTGCTTCTCCGCAGAGGGATTCTGCAGTCTCTACACTGGGTTTCTTTCATGCGCATGTGGCTGTTGCATCATGGTGTAGCATAAATAAAAATATGTTACATGGAAACTTAGGGATGGAGACTTCCCCAAGCTGTGAAGGGGAGAATATTTGGTGTCTGGAGCCTCTGCCTCTGTGGGCAGCTGTCTGTGGGAGGGCTGTCCTGTCCCAATGCCTATTCGGGTCTTTCTCCTCATGCCCTCTTCCTCCTCCCCCAGCCCTGAGCCCCAAGGCAACTGGGCATGGCTTGGGAAGGAAATAGCAAAGGTTCCCTGAGTTTGAGGGGTGGCTTTTCTAGAGATCTAGGAAGAGAGAGAAGACCCAGGATGGAGAAAACTGCAGCGTGGTTGGTTGAAGGCTCTTTCCACCCATCAGCCAGTCCTTTGACTCTGCCATGGCCCATGCCCTGGTTGACAAACAGTGACAGCAGAGTTTCTTGTTCCTTTAAAAGAGATGAGCTTTGGGGTTGTTTGATTTAAATATTTTAAACAAATTTGTTTGTGGGGTATTTATGACATGTCGGAAGCCTCCCTCCTCTGACACCTCATTTGCTGCTATCACAAAGCGATTACCCTATAGTGTAAATGGGTGACCCCAGCAGAGCTGACAAATGATGACCTCCCCACCCCATCACGAACCTTGATCCTGACAGTGCAAAGATGAGAACCCACGTTGCTGGACTCCCAGGCAGGAGTTATTCTGGACCAAAGATTTTGAGTCTGAAGGAAACTTAGTTTCCCCTCATTTTTTAAGCAAGAAAACTATGGCCCAGATTGGTCAAATGACTTGGCATTGTTTGCACAGGTAGTTAGTGGCTGAATGGAGACCCGAACTGGCAAAGAGCATGGTTTTGAGAATCAAACAAAACCAAGTTCAAATTCCACCTTCTCCTCCTTCCCAACCAATCCTGAAAATGGGCACAGTAAGTTCCGTTTCATGGCATTGCTTCCACAAATGAAATAAAAACCTTAAGCCACTGGAGCGGCAGTTGGCACGGAGTAGGGATGTCATGCATGCTACATGCTCTCTTCCCATCCTGCCTGGACTCCTAGTCCAGTGCTCTTGCTGCTGATTTGGCACAACAGACCCTGATATTAGAGATTCTGCAGGTCACCTGCCCCATGGGGGTCGGGCTGGCCAACCCCTCATTAACCACAATGACTTTGATTAAGTGCCAGCCTATAACCCTAAAATTGTCACATTATTAGGACCTAATAGAATTCCCAGCTGCAATCTAGGAAACTATCCTCCAGACAGCCAGATAATGGAGATTTCCCTCTCGCATCTCATGTGCCAAGATTTTATAAGCAGTGATTGTCATCTCGATTTTTTCCAACTTCTCATTTTCAGGGATTATTTATGCACACATCCTGCAAATATGTATCCCCAGCATTCCCAGGGTGGTGATGTGAATGACTGTCCCTCCTCCCTTCCTCCCAGCCCTGAGTTTTGGCTCTATGATATCTCATTATATTCTAAAGAGCTATCCGCAAGGCAGGGCACCACGGATGAATTAAATCTGCTTCTGTGGCAACACTGCTCTTAAGCAAAATATATTGATCGCTGAAGCTTTGGACCCACTTTAATCAAGTAATCTAAACAGGGCTTAAGCTTCAAAAGCCTAGCGATGTGCCCGGCTTCAAAGCGCTTACTTACACTGAATTAATTTATCCGGGATGTACTAATGCTCCCCCGCAACCCTGTGGATTATAATGTTAGAGGCTGCAATCAGGGCTCTGATAGTATCCCCAAAGCCTGGCCTCTATTGATTGTCATGTAAAAAGACACAAAGAAGAGGAAAGTGCAGAGGAGGAGGGAACAAAGGAATGAGATTTGATTAAGACTGAAGCGTCCCTGTCCACTGCCGTCCCAGGGTCCCGATGGCTCTGCCCCTGTGGCTCCCAGGGCTGGTTTGGGGGTGGGATGGATGGAGAGGGTCTGCATGTGGAGGTGTTACATTAGCAGGGCGATTGCTGTAGAATGCTCCAGCTGTGACTCTGAGCAGAAGCCAGAGCAATGGTGTGTCTGTGTGTGTGTGTGTGTGTGTGTGAGAGAGAGAGAGAGAGAGAGAGAGGAGGTGTGTATGAGTGTGTGAGCGAGAGTCCTGTGGGAGTGTAAGTGTGCATGTGAGTATGTATGTGAGTGAGTGTATGTCGTGGGGAGGAAAGGACACTAGACATCTGTTCTGTTCTGGAGCCCCAGCTGCCAGTCCACACCCTGATGGTAGTTACTCTCCCCACCAGCTTCGTCAGGGAACTTCTCATCCTTGACCTCGATACTGGCTTTTGAGCGAGGACCAACCACATCCAAGATCTGGAGCCTGAGACCTTGTTACCCATTCATTCAACAATGTTTTGAGAACTTGCTAGGTGCCAGACATCCCTTCAGGTCCTGGGGATACAGTAGTGAGTGACCAGGATAGACAAGAATCCTGGTCTCAAGGAATTCATTTTCCATTGGGGTGGATGGGACAAGACACTAACATCCTGTCTTTTTGTGTGTGTGTCTGGTGATAGCTTGATGGTGAAAGGAACTCTAGAGAAAGGGAGGCAGGGACAGGGAGTGTGTGAGTGTGTAGGTGATGGTATTGGTGAGAATTCAATTTTAAGTCCAGTGGTTCTCTTCGAGAAGGTGACATTTGAGCAAAGCCCTGAAGGAGATGTGGGAGGGAGACACCATAGACCTGTGGGAAGAGTGCTCTGGGCAGAAGGGAAAACATGAAAAAGGCCCTGAGGTAGCGCATGTCTGTCATGTTTGAGGGGCAATGAGGAGGCCAATGTGGCTGGGACAGCATAGACAGAAGCAAGAGGAGTATGACATGAAGTCAGAGACAGACAATACAATGGCCAGACGGAAGCCAAGGTCAGCTAGTGTATTTAGTTCCCTGGGCCACGGTGACTGGTTCAGGGATGGACCAGTGACGTGAACCATGAAGGATATGGGCTGAGTAGGCAGCAGCATCTCGTCACCACAGGAGCCTGAGGACAAAGCCAAAATGGAAGACAGCCCAACCCAGACATGGGTGACATTGTCTAAATCTTCCATCCTACTGACCCTGAAAACTGCACAACACTTGGGTTTTTCTATTTATAGAAGCCAATATGTCTTCCTTTTGCCTAAACAAACCACTTTGAATTGTTTTTTTTGCTACATAAATCTTGAAGCCGTCAGATTCCTACCTCTTGACACTAACTTCAGAGGTAGAGCACATACCATTTTCTCTCCATATCCTGCTGGGGGTCCAATCTGGCTCACCTTTCTCCCTGGAAGTAAGAAGGACCTTTGTGACTCACCGCCAGGGGACTAAGAGGAGACACCTACCCTCCCACAAACACCCCACCACCACCACCCACCCCACCACCACCACCCACCCCACCCAAGGCCTTGCCCTGCTCCCTCGCTTTTACCCTCTGTGCTGCTAGAATGCCCTTGGGCTAGTAGGGGTGGGGTATGGCAGAACTGGGAACCTCTCCAAATTCCACTTTTCTCCCTCCCTCTCTAGCCTCTCAGTTTGACCGTGTTGTTGGTATTAGCACTAATGAAGGACCTAATATGTGCCAGATTTTACATATGTTGAGTTTTTACATATGTAATTACATTTTTCGTGATTTTTGCACCTTTAGGAGCTCCCTCTGATATGCGCCCAGTATGACCATGATGGTGTACAGGCCAGCCTCCAATTCTGATGGGTGGTGCCTACGTAAGCCACATGGGCCACTAAAGTTTTCAGGTGTGCCTCCTGGATAGTATCATCTCCATCAGCAGAGGCCCCCTGCCCTTAGATATTCAAATTACATGGATCCCAGATGCTGATCTGCCTGTGTGGTCACAGCCAGCCAGGCTTCCTCCAATCAATCTGGGGTTTTGTGAGGAGTAGAGGTGATGGTTTACATTTTCCTATTCTCCTCTGGCTTCAGCCTCTTCTAAATTACTGATCGCATTGCCCAGATGTGGACCCTCCCCCCATCCCATTATTAACACAAGGCATTGGTGTGTAGAAGACATACTGAAAGTTTAGAGCAGTGGAGAACGATCACATCATAGTAGCAGGTAACAAAAGAAAGCAAATATTTTGCTTCTGTATTTATGTATTTGGCCATTTCCATAAAGAAGACTCCCATTTTTGCCCTTTCTGATCTCAGCCATGTTGCTAAACCCTCTCTCTCTCTTCTTCCAAACTGTTCACTCCTCGCTTTTCCAGGTTCATTCCCCTTTCTACCTTCTCCTCTCCTTTCCTCCTCTGTCCAACCCAATTCCCAGTCACTGTGCAAAGAAAAGGAATTAGTTCTCCACTTCTACTCAGCTCTGGCCCTAATGTGTTCGCTTATCAGTGAGACCAGTTTTCCGGGTCCTTCTTCTGAGCAGCACAGAGGAAAGAGCTTGACTCTGTCCTCCGTCTTCCCTTTCTCCCAGCCACCCCAATCTCTGCTGGAGGAGGTGTGGATTAGTGTTCAGTTCCCCAGTGTTATCTCTGAATGATTCTATCACCTGCAAGAGGCAGAGGAAGCAATTATGACCAGCCTCAGTTTCAGGAAGTAAGCTTCGCTTTAGTAAACCCACCCATTTTACTGGGGAGAAAATGAACGGTCCATGGGAGTAGGTAGATAAATAACTTGTCCAATCTAGCACAGGCAGGACTCAGGAGAAAGGGGATTTGAATCCAGGTGTGATGGCAAATGTATGCCATTTTCCTGACAGCATTATGAATTCCATAAAAATTGCATTGTTACATCTATCTAGACCCATCCATATGCATTCACTGAGAGCTTCCTGTGCAAAAGCACCATACTGGGAAGGTTGTGGTGGGGGGTATGAGAATGAAAAATAAATGGTTCCTTCCCAAAACGAATTCTTCATCTCACAGGGAGATGGGCCAGATGGCCCATGAATTAAAGTGAAGATTCAGGAAGTTCAAGGAAAACAAAATAAACTCTTTACTCCAGACACCCTTTACCTATCTATTAAAGAGGCAGGATAGCAGTGGTTATGAACTTTGGTTATGAACCCACGGCAAGCTACTTACTTGCCTCCTCTGTACTTTACATTTTTTTTCAGTTGCAAAATGAAGATAATAATAGTACCTCTCTTATAGTCTCACTGGGGAGTAATTACACATTAATTCACTCATGTAATATACTTAGAACAGTACCTGGCACATAGCATATAGTACTCAATGAATGCTTGTATTATTATTAAATAATGTCTGCTGTGCTTGGCCAACAATTATTTTACTGGATAAATATCACTAAGCCTGGTTGACCTTGGAGGCGATTGAAGCACAGAGGTGGGGTAAGCTCCTCCACATGAGCCATTTTTGGCAAAGGCAGGAATAGAATGCAGGTCTTTGGATGCAGGGCTGTACTTTCGTGCCCAGTATGTCCAACTGACAGTTGACAGAGCAGGATGGACGGCCAGGCAAGCTTGTAGAAGAGGTGGGACATGGTCACCTGGGTGGCTCAGTGGATTGAGCGTCCAACTTTGCCTAAGGTCATGATCTCACAGTTCATGAGTTCAAACCCCACATTGGAGCTTGGATATAGGAATGGATGATAAAAAAGGTTCATGTGATAAAAACAACTAGTTGTCCACCCAAATCCATTCTCCTCATCTTCCATGGTGACAGTGTTGTAGATGGACACTGCTGCCCAGTTAAGGACTACATTTCCCAATGTGCCTTGTGGCTAGGAGTGGTGGCCATGTTGAAAAGTTCTCACCAAGGAATGTGAGTAGAAGAAAGTGATCCCCGCCCAGGCTGACACCTTAAGACCTGGGGTGTACCTCTTCCATATTCTTTTCCCCTTTCTTGCTGGCTACAAAATTGGCCAGACAGAGTAGCAAGCCCTAAGGCAGTGCTTCTCAAACTACCTGTGTTGAAGAGCTGGATTTCTACATCACCACACTCTCAATCCATCACCAACCAAAATTTTTGTTCTACAACCTGAGGGGTTCACTAGTTATATAGTCCAATGCCATGGAAATGTCAAATCACAGTCCATTTTCTGAAAGTTGATTTTCAGTGTCATGGCTTGATTCATGGTATTGCTACCAAGAAGTTCGTGTACTGAACTTTCTGCAGACCACACTTTAAATAGCACTGTTCTTGGGGATGCAGAGAAAAAATGGAGGGTACTAGAGTTCTTGATGGCTATATGGAGAAGAGTGGCCTATTGGCTTGGAACATTCAAATCAGACACTTACATAAAAGAAGAAATTTAAAAATCTGTATTCTTGAGCCACTGCACCTTAGGATTACTTTTTTGGAGAGGTGTGTTTTACCCTAATACAGACAGGTTGTGCCATCTATTAAAAGGAAGAGTGGGCTTTCACACCAGGCAAAGTGACCTCTCTGAGGCCCATGCTGTAGATGGGTTGGCTCCAGTTGTGGGGACCGTGCCACACTTCCACATGACATTCCTGAGCAAAACTGTGTTCACATACCAAAGGATGATACATGAGACACTGGGTCCCTGCCAGCATCCCCTTTGCTGGATGCCTTATAATTTGTAGCTTCTTGGTATGCCTTAGAATGATTTGGATCCAAGTAAATCCATGTTCTGGAGCTCATATGAAATCATAGGTGTTGAAGCGCTTTTAAAAAAAGCATGGTGAGCAAAGTTCAGCTCATAAAGCAGCTGGAGACCAGAAAGGATCGAGGTAAGGATTTAGGGACCCACAGGCAGAACTCCATGAGGTCTGAGAGACCCTAAGGAGCACTAGCAGGACCTAAACCTGGAAGTGAGACCAAAATGCTTTTGATGCCTCCAGTCACACATTCCAGCTGAGTGGCCTCTGGCGAGGCACGGAGCATCCTCTCTGTGAAGGCAGACTGTGACGACAACATTGCAGGATTGGTGTGAAGGTCTGTGAGAAGGTATGGAGAGACCTGAGTGCCCCTGTGTGCCAGCCAGGGCCCGGCAGGAAACAGATGGCACATTTGAGCTGAGTGATTTGAGAGCGTGTCATAAAGAGCAACTCCCAAAGCTGTGGCAGGGATGGGGAGACTAACAAGGGATGGTGAGTGCCTAGCTAGCAATGGTGTGTACTGGGTGGGGGAGTAGTCGTTACCTCTCCCAGGCTTGAATGGAAGAGGCGGGGCCACTTCTGAGAATTTAGAAGCCTTGCTATACCTAGGTTGCATGACAGAGATAACCATCCAATAGGAATGGCAGCCAGTGCTAAGGGGAGGCCACCACCTCGGTGGTCTCCATAGGGAGTGAGCTGAAGAATATGTACCCTTGACCCTACTCTCTTACCACCTTCCTAAATCTTGCAGGTGCCTGACAGTGGCCAGACCCCAATGGAAGGCAGGGGAATAAGGGGTCCCTGATGGCAATCAGCCTTCTGGGCTCAGAGGAGGATGGAGAAACAGGAGAGATGACCCATGAAGTCCAATGACTATATCCCCCCACCCACCACACAACGCTGTCCGACTTGCAATACCACTTTAAAAGGGGGGGGGAGGCGAGTTACAGTCTGTGGCTGAACTGCACATGAGAAGGCCGCATGCATCTTCCAAGGCGCCACTTAGCCAAAGATTGGACCCCCTGGATGCCAGGCATGCAGGTCTGTTCTCACCTCGAGCAGAGTTTGAGCAAATGGATCTTTCTGTGCTGGCTTCTTGCCAGATCCTTTCCCACCTCTTTATTCCTTGTTCTCTGTTGTCCTTGCCTAAGAAACCACCATCTGGCCACAGACCTGCCTAAGAAAGGGACTGGTGAGTCCAGGACTTGCAGTATGTCCCCTGCTGCCTCAAGAGATGATTAGTGGCTGCTTGTCAGCAGATGTAGCTCAGTGGCGTTTTAATATCCAAATGTCCCCCCCACCCTCACGAGGAAGGCTGCGGCCTATTGAAGGCATTTCACACAGAGAGCCGTGATTGCTACAGCAATAATTTCCTTCAACAGCCATTAAGACACTTCTGAATGTGTTTTAAAAAAGAAAAAGAAGAGGAAAGGAGGGTGGAGGGGTGGCAGGAGTCCTTCCGATTTCCTGGCAAATATCAATGTTCACAGAGTGAACTTTAATTGGATAGGGTTTTAATATCAGCGTGTTTGCGGTTATTAGCGCTTTGTGGGTGCCCACTTTTCATCCGAGCCCCGCCTGGAGGTGCAGGGGATGGGGGGTGGCAAACGCATCACGCCTGCCACAGAGACCTCAGGATAAAGTGGAACCCAGCTCTCTTAGGGGCGGCTCTTGGCTGGGCTGCCCACTGGCAGCCTCTGGTCCAAAGAGATGTTGTCTTAAGTCTTCACAAGTGAACGAAACTTCTCAGCTCCACGCCTTTACCTGGCGGGACGGCCAGTTCTCCGGCAGGGCCTGTGCTTAGCTCTGTGGTCCGTTGACCAAAAGGTAGGCGGATATGGTTGTGGCTTCATTCATTCACTCAACAAATACCTATGGAGGATCTACGAGGTGCCAGGAGCTCCGGATGTTAGGGTCACAGCCGGGAGGGTTTGAGAATCTTAACAGCTTGCCCAGCACCTGCAATGACACACCAGAATGGATGTGGATCAAGGGGCTGAAGCAGGATCCTGGAGACCTGGCAGGCCTGACACTGACCCTTTAGGTGCTGCGTGCTTGTGGTAGGGATATGGTTATAAAATCTTGCCCCAAGGTGGGGCGCCTGGATGGTTCAGTTGGTTGAGTGTCTGACTCTTGATTTCGGCTCAGGTCATGACCTTACAGTGGTGAGATAGAGGCCTGGAATGGGCTCCACGCAGAGCCTGCCTAGGATTCTCTCTCTTTCCCCTCCTCCCCTTTCCCCTCCAAAAAAAAAAAAATCTTGCACCAAGTGAACCGAGTAAGCAGGGGGTTAAGGGACTAATCCCAGCACAGGACTAATAAGAGCAGCTGCAACTTTTTACCCAGACCGTTTGTGTTTGCTGTTAACTTCCCTGACGGTCCTTCCCTGGGGTGGATTTGCGTCTTGCTCTCGCGTCTCCTCAAATAATCCCTTTCCCTGCTGCACACTGTGGGTCTCAGCGGCTGGCTTTGCTGCGCATCGTGCTGACCAACGTGGGGTGGTTGTAAGGCGAGTGGCAGCTCCGTTTCCTGTGCTGGGCCTCCGTCGACTCCGGGAAAAACGAGCAGACACGTCTCATGGCCACCAAGGCACAGGACTTGTTCAGCAGAACCCTCCGGTCTTGGTTTAAGGCGAGACTGAGCCATATTCAAGTGTGTCTACACCATTCTGGCTGGAGGCGCATCTAGACGGCTGTCACGAGCACCCTGTCGGCCCGCCTTCGAGGAGGTAAGTGAGAAGGAGTTTGCCTACATATCTGGGTTCACAACACAACCGCTTCAAAGGAAAGACATGCTCTGTCCCCTTTTGTTGCCTCTCTTAGGCCCAAATAATAGGCTCTGATGACATCCAGCCACAGCTTCTTGACATCGTCTGTCGCACCCCAGGGCTGACTTTCTGTCCTGGGTCTTTTTCTAGGCAGGAGGCTCTCTTCTATGGGCAGGAAACTCTGTCTCACTGCCACCTGCAGAGTGGCTTAGTCCCTTACTCTGGAATGAGGGTCACAGACAATGAGTCCAGTTTTGTTCCTGGGATGTAAGAACCATGCCTGGCATCCCTTGTCCGTGTAAGGGGTTTTGCAAGCACTTGGTGGAACCATCATTCATCCATCAACCCTGGATTTCTGGGAACTCTGTGTTCTGGGGATTGCTAACACTACCAAGAAGGCAGAAACGCCAAGAAACAACAGGAAGGAGGGGAGAATGTTGTTCGTTTACAAAGATAGAAATGGTGGCATGTTTTTTCTTAAAAATTGCCAAAAGGGAGAATGGATGCATCTGTCCTCTTCTGGGTTACTGAGATCAGGTCTACCAAAAGGTTCCTTAAAACCGGTAAGTGTTGGGGCGCCTGGGTGGCTCGGTCGGTTAAGAGTCCAACTCTTGGTTTTGGCTCAGGTCATGGGTTTGTTGACTCGCATTTCGTGGGTTTGATCCCGGCGTCGGGCTCCATGCTGACAGCGCAGTGCCTGCTTGGAATTCTCTCTCTGACCCCCCCCCCCCCCGCTCGTGTTCTCTCCCCCTCAGAATAAATAAACTTAAAAAAAATGTGTATGTATGGGGCGCCTGGGTGGCTTAGTCAGTTAAGCGTCCGACTTTCGCTTAGGTCATGATCTCGCGGTTCGTGGGTTTGAGCCCCGCGTCGGGCTCTGTGCTGACTGCCAGCTCAGAGCCTGGAGCCTATTTCAAAGTCTCTGGTCTCCCTCTCTCTGACCCTCCCCTGCTCACGCTGTCTCCCTCTTGCTCTCCTAGAAATAAATAAAAATTTTAAAAAATGTGTATGTGCTAGAAAAACCAAGTTACAGAAGAGCATATATAGTATGATCCATTTGCATAAAAAGGGAGGTATATACAAGGAATATGTACACATACACAGCTGTATAGAAAATGTTTAAAGAATATGCATTTTAGTGAATTCCTTCAGACTTCAGAGGCAGAAAAAGCTTTTTTTTTTATCTGTAAGACCATATGTATTATGAAATTCATTGGATTTCCCTTTTAGCTTCAGCTACCAGGAAGTTTAGATTTAAATTTGTATTCTTGTTAGAGTCATGGTAGGCTCCATTCAAGAACAGTGATTCTGAACCTTGGCTGCAAGTTAGAATCACCTGGGCAGCTTTAATAAAGCCCAATGTGGGGAGCCTGGGTGGCTCAGTCAGTTAAGCATCTGACTTCAGCTCAGGTCATGATCTCGCAGTTTGTGAGTTTGAGCCCAACGTCAGGCTCTGTGCTGACAGCTCAGAGCCTGGAGCCTGCTTCAGATTCTGTGTCTCCTGTTCTCTCTCTGCCCTTCCCCTGCTCATGCTGTCTCTCAAAAATAAATAAGCATTAAAAAATAATAATAATAAAACCCAATGCTCAGGCAACACCCCAGAGCAATTAAGTCAGGATCTCTGGAGGCACCTGGGTGGCTCAGTCAGTTGGGCATCCAACTTTGGCTCAGGTCATGATCTCACAGTTCCTGAGGTCGAGCCCTGCATTGGGCTCTCCACTGACAGTGCAGAGCCTGCTTGAAATTCGCTCCACCGCCGCCACCCCACCCCTCTCACTTGTGCTTTCTCTCCCTCTCTCAAATAAATAAACTGAAAACATTAAAAACAAAAATTAAAATCCCAGAGTGTTTCCATTGTGCAACTCTCTTTAATCTCCAGCTGGTATATTTGAATTCTGGCTTTCTTGTGTCAAAAAAAGGAAAGAAAAGGAAAGGAAAGAAAAGGAAAGGAAAGAAAAGGAAAGGAAACCGATCACGTTTATTTACATTTTCCTTGGATCTGACTTTTGCTTACATGTAATTTTTCAATTTGATTTTGTGTATTCTTGTAAATTGCCTCTAGTCCTCTATCAAACAAGATATAACACAGACAAAAATGATAAACTTGTGTTGAAGCCATGTGACACGCAGTCCAGAGCTGTGTGATTTCAGTGAGGAGGGTACCCACTGGAGGGGGTGGGATGGGGCCCTAAAATCCCATCATGCCCCTGGGTGCGGGGTGAGTCTGCCCCAAAGAAAAGCCCACATCTCTCATTCCAAGAAAGACACCCTTGGACCAGTAGCTGCCCTGACACGCACCCTAACTGCGTGTGGGAGCAAGGGGGTGTGTGGAAAATTCCAACTTTTCAATAAGTTCCAAGAATGTGTCCATATATTTTCTTCCTGATTATCTGAGGAAAACCTGGGCTGCCTAATAAAGCTTGTGTGTAGGTCCAGGAGACCAAGAGCTCTGACTCCTTCCTGAACGGAAGTTCCCCCTTATAATTTGCTAAGATGGGGCTGATTGGGATAATTACCTTCCCATGGAATCACAGTCACCGTTCTGGGGTGGGAGTCAGTACAGGGGAGGAGAGGGCACCACAGTCTCACCCAGACTGTCCCCTTTTGAATGTTTACCTATAAGTCAGCTGTTGGTGTTCCTTAACCAGCCAGTTGTCCATGTTTAAGAAGGATTGGAGCAGAGTGGCGGGAAGGCTGGCTACTGCCTGGAAGGTCAGTTGCTAATTTAATGCTCACAGAGCCAGAGAAGCAGAGAAATATGAGCAAAGCCTGAGGGTGATGGGGACTGTGATGGAACGGCTCAGAGAGCATTCGAGGTACGTGCAACCTCGTACTGGAGTAGTCGGGGGGCAGGGGTGGTTTGAGGACAATAAGTAAGGTAGCGTCTCTAGGGGAGACAAGGGCCAGAGGAGAAAAGACCTCCGCAAGGAAGGTGATGCCACCAGCTAATGTCATCTACTTGGAAATATTGCCCAAAGGCATTGGTGGTCACTTGGCTCAAGTACAACCTTTAAACTCAGAAGCCTCTGGGGCGCCTGGATGGCTCAGTCGGTCAAGTGACCCACTTCGGCTCAAGTCATGATCTCACAGTTTATGGGTTCAAGCCCCACGTCAGGCTTTATGCTGACCAGAGCCTAGAGCCTGCTTCAGATGGTGTCTCCCTCTCTCTGTCCCTCCCCTGCTTGTACTCTGTCTCTCTGGCTCAAAAGCAAAATTTAAAAACATTATAAAAATAATAAACTCAGAAGCCTCATACATGTGTATCTTTGGTCATAGGGAAGGGAAGGGAATGTTGGCAAAGTGCCCAATAGCTACCAGGGAAATGTGAAGTAGCATCTCTTGTTAGCCTAGGGGCTTCATCCACATGTGACACATCATGTCCCAGATTCCCTGAGAGTGCCACCTGCAGTTAGGAGCTCCCCTTCCCCCATTGGCAGCCAGCTCTTGCAGAAGTCCTGGACAGAGGTGACCAGAGGTGCCTGGAGGAAGTCAAGGCTCACTCTGGTGAGAGCAGAAGCTTCCAGAACCTGTGGGACTGATGCTAGCCGGCTTATTGCCCAGGAGACTGTACAAGAGAACTTAAAAATAGCATCTTCTATAATTGCTTGAGTCTCTGGGTGTTTAGTAACCATGTCTGGCAGTCTATACCCAAGACAGGCTGGCTGTGGGGAAAGCCATTGTTAAACTAAAATCATTAGCTTAATAGGCCTGATGAAAAGGTTGGCAAGATGGGAATTTCCTCCTGCAATATGTTCTCCACTCACAACAGTCCCTGAAATCAGTAGGCCATGTTAATCATTGACTAAAATGCCCTGATAGTGCTCAAGTTTTTGTGGGGTTTTTTCTTATGGACCTAACAAACATTACTTCTGAAAACAACTTGAAGTGCTAGGATTTACAGCCTCAAATAGGGCTATATGTTATTTAACTGCTTTCCTTTATTATCATTGTTTTTGTTCCCTGGTGAGTATGTGCACACTCACACATGCACATGTTTTGCCATTTTCCAAGGGAAAGAAATGTCAGTTAACGGACCGAAAGCATGGAGCAGTGAAGACAGTTAGCAAAGCCCAGTGGCCGGTGGTGTCCATGTACAAAAGAATACCAAGTCAAGAATAAGAATGTAGCCCAAGAGAATGTGTGCCTGAGCAATAAGGACCAGGATTAGGTGGAGTGTGTGACAGAAGTGTATTGAAGAGCAAGTCCTTCCAAATCCTACCTGTGGTAGCTGCAGACGGTCACAAGTTCTCTTGTTAGTCTCCCTCTCCTGCACCCCGACCAAGAGATGGAGTTTTTCCTTTGTACTCACTGGCCCTGGGATCGGGATCGCTTTAGCCAAGTGAAATCACTGTGCCAGTTCAGTGCCCGACGGAGTCTTCAGTTGATCCAGTAGCTCCCCCTTGGTGCTTTTTGGGAGCCCTGAACTGCAGGCAAGAAGTCCGACGACCTTGCTGGAGAAACCTGGTGGGAAGGAGAGGCCCTGAGACTCCACGGAGAGAGACAGCAGGGCCCAGTGTCCCAGTGCTGAGCATCCAGATGACTCTAGATTCAACCACCATCTGGTTGCAGACACAGGAGGGAACATACACAGAACCAGTAGAAGAGCCACCTGGTCAACCCACAGAATTCAGAGACCGTGAGATGGTTGTTACTGTCTTATGCTGCTAATTTCGGGGGTGGTTCGTTATGTAGAAAGAGGTCATCAAAACACTGCCCAAGCAGACACAGAGGGCACATTTACTAGGAGACGATGTCCCGCCTCTGTCTAGCCCACCCACCCCCGCTATGATATTGACTGTGCCCTTCGTTGGTTTTCTAGATGTGGTCTTTTCTCAGTTGGTGGAATTAGCAGCGAGTTAGGAGTCAAGGCGCGGGAAGAGAGGCCTTTCTTTCAAAATTACTATCCCTTAGGTTCACCGTGGGTGGCAAGTTCCAGGGACGACTGTAGGCCACTGACATGGGCAGCCATCCAGTGCAGGGGGTGGGGCAGGCAGGGCAAAATACACCAGTCTTGGTAAAGAAGGAAAGACGGGGTCCTTGTCAAGCAGGAGAAATAAAGGTACCAGATTCTAACCAAAGAGACCCGAGTGTCTAGGAAGACAAGTGACTGTTTTCCTATCTTTCTAACGCCATTTTGCTGGCCAATGTCTCAAAATAGAATTGTGTGACCCTAAGTCAGTTCCTCCTTGGAGAAACAAGGGGAAGGTTTGAACTAACAGTGATAGAGCAGGGACTTACACATTGGGCATCAAGCCAGGACTCTCACACACACTATCCTCTATACGTCTACAGAGAGACTGGGTCACTCTGGTCACTTGAAATCTGTAACTTCTAATTATAGTTAGCTTGAGCCTTGAGTCTTGTGCTGTATTTATTTAACTTTTAAGTCAAGATAGAAAGAATGTGACCAAGATAATAGAGAGAAACAAAGCAGAAGAATCTATGTATAGTATTTGTTACCTTTGGCAAGAGTGGAAATGTAGCAAGATAAATGTTTGAGCAAGTACATTTTCCCCCCTATGAACCTAAATGCGCCAAGGGGCATTTAAAGTGTCCTTTCTCCTTGATTTTCTGATTCACAGTTCACCCTGACCTCTGAGTAGCTTCAACATAAGATCACAGGAAATCATTTCCTTCTTACTTAATAAGTCAGGATTTAAGGCCTCAGTTTATTTGAATATACCGAAAGCTTACAGAGAGAGAGAGAGAGAGAGAGAGAGAGAGAGAGAGAGACTTTTAAGTACTTGGTTATTGTTGATCCAAAGAAAAAATCAACTCCTGTCATTTACAAGGCATATAAAGGGGATGTGAAGGAAGGGTTCATGGCTGGGGTGACCTGCTGTTTTCTGCGTCTACTGCTGAGCGATAAAAGAACGGTCACTGAGAACTGTTAAGCATCAGAACCAGCTTGAGTGGGTGATGAAATGCTTGTGTATGTGTTTTTTTTCTAGAACAGTTTGGGAATGGCAATATTTGAAGGCAGGAAGTCACAGCTTTGTTATTTTTGCTACACTTATTAATGAGTCACAATTCACTTATTTTTAAAAGTAGCTATAAATAAAGCCAGGGCATGATTCCAGTACTGCTTAAATTGAAAAGATTATTTTGCTAGTTTTTTGGTGAATCACTAGAGCGATTAATACCCTATATCCATTGGTGCCCATATATTGACTATGCCCCTTCCCTCAGGATCTCTTTAATATTATATATCTTTAGAAGACACTATGAAATATTGAAATGTATTTGATCATATGGAGGAAAAAGTCAAGATGTAGAAGGGATAAACTGCACTGTTTTTATTCACAATTCTTCCATTGCCTCCCTATTCTTGCTTCACTGAGCAAAGACTTTCCTTGTCTCGCGTGACCATATTGCTTTGCCCAGTAGAATGTGAGCCGTTAAAACATATACCACACCCGAGTAGAGGTTTTAAATGTGCTTATGTGGATTGCCTTGACCGTGTGCCCAGCTATCTGGCACCGTGAGTAGAACTCACCCCAGGTAGCGGCTAATATTTTCACTTTGGTCTCAGCAAAAGATATATGAGGAGTAGGCTTGGATATACCCAAAGCCAGAAGCCAAGCCATGACAGCCAACTCCCAAAACTCAGAAATAAGTGTTTGTTGTTGCAGGTCACAGAGATTTTTTGGAGTTGTTTGTTACACAACATGAACTTAGCAATTGTTGACTGATACAGGGACTTTCAGATGATTTTTAAAACTCACTTTCTTTTTCTATTTTTTAAAAATGTTTTTCTCTTGGGGCACCTGGGTGGCTCAGTCGGTTAAGTGTCCAACTTTGGTTTAGGTCATGATCTCACGGTTCGTGGGTTCAAGCCCTGCTTCAGGCTCTGTACTGACAGCTAGCTCAGAACTTGGAGCCTGCTTCAAATTCTGTGTCTCCCTCTCTCACTGACCCTCCCTGCTCACGCCATCTTTCTCTCTCTCTCTCAGAAATAAATAAAACATTTAAAAAAAATTTTTTTAATGCTTTTCTCTTTGAGAGAGAGTTAGGGAGGGGCAGAGGAAGGTGGGGACAGAGTACCTAAAATGAGCTCCACACTGACAGCAAAGAGCCCAATGTGGGGCTCAAACTCACGAACATTGAGATCATGACCCCAGCCGAGTCAGATAGTCAACCGACTGAGCCATCCAGGCGCCCGTTTTCTCTTTCTAGATACGTATTTCCAATTTTTCTACAATGAACAAATGCTGTTTAATTTCCTCAGTCAGTAGTTACATATATTGAGCACCAACTGTATGCCTGGCCTAGATACTGGGAATGAGATGGTGGAAAAATGTTGATATACCTGCCCTCATGGAACTTAGAGTCTGAGAGGGGAGACAGGCATCCATCCAACCATCGCACACACAAATGTGAGCTGCAACAATGAGACGTGCTGCAAATGGGAAGCGTGTGGGGCTAGGAGCGTGCAGAGAACACAAATGTGCCTTAGGCAGATGCTCCAGGAAAGGCATCCCTGAGGATATTACTACCGAGCTGACCTCTGGAGAATGGCTGGGGGCTAGCCAGGTCAGGTGGTGTAGTAGAGCCTGGCTTGTAGGAAAATAAGTTTGCTTTTGTTTGTCAGGTTCTGCCTGACTGCCATAACATTAATATTAGCCCGAGGACTAAATTACCATCCATCTTAATATAAACAAGCTAGAGGCTGCATATAGGAGCACCTAGCTGTCCATCAAAGTCCTCGCTCCCCGTCCCAGGGTACAGGGCTGTTATTGGAGAGTCGCTGTCAACCACAGACTCCTTTCTCTGATCCTCTTCAGGTGCCATTGCTCTTACCAATAGAACTGAGCCCCAGTGATAAGCGCAGTTTCCAGGCCAGCACTGTAAAGAAGCAGGCATGCCCTCTGCACACCAGAGCTTTTCCCTTCCTCCAGCAGATGACGCCGGCCACAATGAGGCTCTCAATGACTGTGTGGAAGAAAGCTGTCCTTTAGCCAGGAACACCTGCCTGGGAACACCCCTCCTCACTGTTATGTGAGCAAGACACAAGCTATTCTGGCCAGCTACTAAAATGGCCTCTGTGTTACACAGATTAATAGAACATATATTTTTAAAACCGGTTCAGTGTTCTCCCGATTCACACGTGTACACAGCCAACCTTTTAACTGGGTGGACGATTTCCTTTGTGCGAATTGAACTTTAGGCCCAGTTTTCTCTTTCCCCACTTGGTAGGACCTTGGTTGTATGGGTCCCGCGTGTCGCACCTGATCTGGTGAGTCTGATGAAACGGCTTGCCTTTATCCACTATTAATTCTGTCTGCTTCTCCACTTCCGTGAATTCTTCCAGGCGATGCTGACACTTCCCGCCTGAGGACTGGAATGAGTTTACACAAATCAGAGGTGCTCTGCTGCAACCGGAAACACATTGCCTTGAGAGAAATCCCATATTTACTCACATAAATCTAAAAGGCCACATTTGCGAGCGTGGATGCCAGACCGAGGAGCCTGATTTGAGAGCCGACGGGGAGTCACTGTAGATTCTGTAGAGGAGGCATGATATGACCGAGGAGGTGTTTTAGGAAGTTGAATCTGATAGCAGCCCACAGAAAAAAGGAGAAAGGAAATAGTTCAGAGGCATGGGAACCAACTGTTGCCACAACCCAGCTGAGAAATAAAAAGGTCTTGCCTGGGATGGTGCCCGTAGGGGTGGAGAGAAACGGGGGACAGGTGCCGTTGCAGAAAAGTAAGAGCCACGCCTGCCCACTGTCCCCAGCTCATCAAGCGTTTTTAGTAAACCCCAGAGGCCGGTTCACTCACCTGGCTCCGTTTGCACTAACTTCCCAGCAAAAATAGCAATGCAGACCGGATTATTAAAGTTAAGGTCTTGTTTCTTAAAGAATGTTCATAAGAGAAAAAGGAGTAATTGCTCACTAATTAGAAATGAAACAGATGAGCTATTTTCTAAAATCATTTCTAGTAGCCGACTAATCTCCAGAGAAGAAAAGATTACACGTCTTGGTTGGAGGAAAAAATTACTGTACATGTTTTTATGCTGGAATGAGGAAGTCGACTGAAAGCTAGGAAGCTAGCATGAGAGCAGTGCCGTGAGAGAATGCCTGAAGACGGTTTTTAAAAGCACTGGCGAGTTGCTTTTTTAAATTTTTTAAATGTTTTATTTATTTCTGAGAGAGAGAGAGAGACAGCATGAGCAGGGGAGGGTCAGAGAGAGAGGGAGACACAGAATCCGAGGACAGGCTCCAGGCTCTGAGCTGTCAGCACAGAGCTCGACACGGGGCTTGAACCCACGAACCGTGAGATCATGACCTGAGCCGAAGTCAGATGCTTAACCAACTGAGCCACCCGGGCGCCCCATGTTGCTTCTTTAATTAAAACAATTTTTTTAATGTTTATTTTTGAGAAAGAGAAAGAGTGTTGTGTGTGTACAAGTGGGGGAAGGACAGAGAAGGAGGCAGAGAATCCCAAGCAAGCTCTATGCTGACAGCACAGAGCCTGATGTGGGGCTCGAACTCACGGAACTGCAAGATCATGACCTGAGCCAAAGTTGGGACACTTAACCTACCGAGACCCTGGCAAGTCACTTCTGTGTGTCCTCTGCTGGAGGAAAAGTAAGACTGCCAAGATTAACTCTGGCTCTGCCTTCCTCTCTGACCTCACCTTCCCCACCTCTCCTCTGCTTACCAGGCTGCAGACACACAGCTGCTCTCTGCTCCTCCAATGCACACACTCATCTGTACCCTGGGACCCTGACCCAGCTCTTTGCTGGGCCTGGAATTAATCTTCCCATTGGCTTCTTCTTGTCCTTTACATTTCACTTTTTTAAAAATTTTAATGTTTATTTTTGAGAGAGAGAGTATGAGTAGGGCAGAGAGAGAGAAGGAGACACAGAATCTGAAGCAGGCTCCAGGCTCCGAGCTGTCAGCACAGAGCCCGACGTGGGGCTTGAACTCACAAATCGTGAGATCATGACCCGAGCCGAAGTTGGGTGCTTAACCGATGGAGCCACCCAGGCGCCCCCCCCTTACATTTCACCTTAAATAGCCCCTTAGAAAGTCTCTCTGGACATCCCAATCTAATGCAGCCCCCCCCAAGACCCCCTACCACATCTCCTTATTTTAATTCTCTCTGAGCACGTATTTTGTTTTGATGTCCCCCCATTCAGCTACGTGTTTGCTTGTCAATTTCCCCTACGAGACTGTAGGTCCCACGAGAGAGCGCCCAGCCAGTCTGATTCCCCACATTACTTGCAGCTTCTAGAACATATCCCACATATAGTAGCAGCCCAATAAATATTTGCACTTCATTGAACGACCAAGTCAGGGACTAATGACGAAAATACCCAATGAATTAACCCCAAAATAAATATTCACTTCTCAAAAAAGATTATTCAGTGAAAGATTTTCCCCCGAGGTTACGTTTGATTAAGAAATATAATTTTTGCAATTATGACTGAATTTTTCCAATCCATATTTTATATCAGACAGCTAGATTCTAGGAAAGCATAAGGTCCTAATCAAGGGGAAAAAAACCCAAACATTTAAAAAATCATCTCTGGGAGAAGGATAACCTTAAATGCAAGTCATGAATTTTATGCCTGGTTTCTGCCGCTAATTAGCATCTTTTCTCTTCTTAAAGCTACAGTATCTTCCTGGTAGCACCTATCACAGAGTTACACACACATTCAACATTCAGAAAATGTTGAGGCAAGGACAAGGAGACAGCGTTTGTGATCTGTGGGTTTGGGCTTGGTAGAGAAGTCCAAACTAACTATTTGTCACCACCTTCAGGAAGTCTTTCCTGATTCTCCCAAGCGGAATTTCTTCCTTCTCTGCTCTCCTAGCACTATTCGACTCTATAGCCATCCCGGTGTCTAACACCAATGAGGTACTTCATAGGCATTCAATTAAATAAATGCATAAATAATTAAAATTATATAAGGAAAAGCTTTATGAATTGGGACAAGCTTTAGAAATCACCTAGGCATAGCAACGTGGATGGAACTTGAGGGTGTTATGCTGAGCGAAATAAGTCAGGCAGAGAAGGACAGATGCCATATGTTTGCACGTATAGGAGGATTAGGAGGAACTTAATGGAGGACCGTGGGGGAGAAGGGGGAAAATAGTGGGGGAGAGGGAGGGAGGCAAACCATGAAAGGATCTTGAATGCCGAGAACAAACTGAGGGCAGATGGGGTGGGGGGAAGGGAAGGGGGGTGATGGGCATGGAGGAGGGCACTTGTGGGGATGAGCACTGAGTATTATATGGAAACTAACTTGACAATAAACTATTAAAAAAGAAAAAGAAAAAAGAAATCACCTAGGCAATGTTTCCTAGAATTTAGTTATTTGCATCTCACATTACAATTTTGGGCATACTATTAATTCTTTTTTTAAGTTTATTTTTGAGAGAGAGAGCATGCACATGCATGTAGGAGGGGCAGAGAGAGAGGGAGACAGAGAATCCCAAGCAGGCTCTGTGCTGTCAGTGCAGAGCCCAACACGGGGCTCTCTCCCATGCCAAAATCAAGAGTTGGTTGCTTAACCAACTGAGCCACCCAGGTGCCCCTCTACTATTATTTATGTGTTCCTTTAAATCAATCCTTCTACTGCTTAAGTGCATTTATATTTTAAGAAAAATATGCATCATAATCAGTGAAGAACTGACATGGCTTGCCATAAGTAGAAAGCAATCCCCATTCCTCCAAAAATCAGTGAAATCTAAATAAAAATCTAGCTGGTCTTATGGGCTGACCTGTGTCTCCTCTCCCCATTCCTATGTTGAAGTCTTAACCCTGAGTACCTCAGATTGTGACTATATTTGAGATAGGACTTTGGAGGTGCTGAAGGTGAAGTCAGGTTATTAGAATGGCCCTAATCCAGTATGACTGCCTTATAAGAAGAGATTAGGACACAGAGACACCAGACATGTGCAGGCATGGAGAGATGAGTGATGAACACAAAACAAGAAAATGAGCCACAGAGTGAGGCCTGAGAAGAAACCAAGCCGACAGACACTTTGATCTTAGGCTTCTAGCCTCTAGAACTGGGAGAAAACAATTCTCTGTTGTTTAAACCCCCAAATCTGTGATGCCTTGTTATAACAGCCAGAGCAGACTAACATACTACAGATTACTGCCGGTGAGGGGCACTAAGCCCAAAGCTTGAACTCATTTGGTTGAAAAATGAGATTTTAAAAGAAAGAGAAGTGTTACAGACCTACTACCACCAACAGAGATTTTCTCCTTGACAAAGAACTAAGTATAATTTAAAAGGAAATGACTTTTTCACTATAAGATTTATACTGGTCAAGCTGGAATATGCGGTATTAGAAATAATCTCAGCATCTAAGGGCGCCTGGGTGGCTCAGTTGGTTAGGTATCCAACTTCGGCTTAGGTCATGATCTCATGGTTCAAAGTTTGAGCCCTACCTCAGGCTCTGTTCTGAGAGCTTGGAGCCTGCTTCAGATTGTGTCTCCCTCTCTCTCTGCATGCCCCCCCCCCTCAAAAATAAATAAACATTTTAAAATTAAAAAAAAATCTCAGTGTCTTAACACATTAAAAATGTATTTCTCACACCTGCTATATGTCCTGCACAGCTTGGCAGGGGAACTCCCCACACCTCCCGAGTCAGGGACACTAGACTGATGCAAGTTCCACCGTATAAAATACGTGGTACCTTCTCTCACCACGTGTGGGAAGGAAAGTTTGGAGAACTGTGCATGACCTTCCCACCTTCTCAGACCGGAAGTGATGCACATATCATCGTTGCTCATATTTCATTGGCAGGAACTTAACACATGACCCCCACTAGGAAGAGGACCAGGAAATGTAAGCAAACAAATAGATTCTTCAAGATACATTACTGTCTCTTCCATAAGATCTGATGCTATTTAATGTCATCTTCCTGTCCTTAAAGAATCATCTCAAGGGATACCTGGCTAGCTCAGTGAAACGACTGACTCTTGATCTTGGAGTTGTGAGTTCAAGCCCCACACTGGGTCTAGAGATTACTTAAATAAATACAACTTTAAAAAAATCTTCTCATCTCAAGGATGCATCCACGTTTTGGGGGGGAAAAGATCTGGGACAATTTCTTCATCGCATAACTGAAAACCCCAGTGTAAGCATTTATTTGGTATCACATATCCTCTCCATGGTGAGTTTGCAGCCAATTCTGGTTCTTCAGGTCTATACTTAAGCTCTCTCCACTCAGCCCTGTGAGCACACAATTGTAACAATGAGAACAATTCGGATGTCTATTTTTGGTGCAAGAACGTTTCATTGTTTATAACGGGAAATATTCTAAAGGCTGATACTGATATTGAAGAACGTGAGGGTAACTTGTCCCATTTAGCATTTCATCCAGAACATGCAGAGACCTTTCCCACTCATGTCTGAGGCGACTACATCTGCGGAATCAATGAGAACATATGATTGCTCAGTGTTGTCTGGTTAGCATCCAATTATGTACAGTGTATTTATTTTAAATTTAGAAGATGCACACAAGAGATTTCCAGGAACAAAATGGGAAGGAATTGGCAGTGCACTGAATGGAAAAAATTAATGACTTGAATTATACAGCCTGTGAATCAAAGCCGACAAGAGGGGGGAACAGGGGAGAAAGGAGGGTACAGTTGTTCACAGTGTAGTCTGCCGGCAGTCCTGAGCGCTGCGTGAAGAGTGGTCATCCTCCACGCAGCTGTCACATCCTTTATCTTCACGGCAAGGCTGGGCTCTTTGGATCGCACATGTGTCACAATCTCAGGGGTACAAAAGTCATGCCCTGAAACACACTTCCACGGCAAACTTCTTTTTCGAGAACAGAACCAACTGTTAAGTTTAAGTGGAATCACTTTGTCAGCTCCATGGGGCCAGAGGGAGGTGGGGAGTGAGCAGAGCCAGAGTAAAGACACACAGAGTGGGGCCCTGGGCATTTCTGTTGATGGAAGGAATCAATATTTGTTGGGATCCTGCTCTGTGCAGCACCTGTTATGTGTCAGGGACCTTCACACACATTGTCTCATCTATCCCTCAGGATTATCGCTAAGTTTAGAGGCAAAGAAACTGAGGTCAGCCTGATTGCCTTGCCCCAGGTTCAATTGTGTCCCCTCATAATTCATACATTGAAACCCAGGCCCCTCACCCTCAGAATATGACCTTATTGGGCATAGGGTCCTCGCAGAAATAATTTGCTGAGATGAGGTCATATTAGAGTAGGGTGGGCTCCAAATACAATATGACTGATGTCCTGATGAAAAGGGGGAAATTTGGAAACAGACATACACATACACACAGGGAGGGGGCCATGAGAATGGAGGCAGGGATGGTCGTGGTGCTTCTATAAACCAAGGATGCCAAAGATTGCCAGTAACCTCACTCCCCCCAGAAGATAGGGGAGAGTCGGGGAACAGATTCTCCCCACAACGTTCTGAGGAGGAAACGGTCCAGCCAACACCTTCATCTCAGACGCCTGGCCTCCAGAACTAAGAGACAAATACTACTGGTTAAGCCCTCAGTCTGTGCTCCGTGTTCTGGCAGTGCCCACAGATTAATACAACATGGTTACGAAGCAGAGGGCCGTGAGGTCCGTCTGAGTCCAATCTTTGTCTGCGAGGGCAGGGTCAGTACTCGCCTTGCCCTCTGCTGTGTGCCGGGCATGTCCAAAAGTCTCTCCTCCTTTTATAAAGGAGGAAACTGAGGCCCAGAGGTTAGACTGTCCTGTCCAAGCTTCACAGCTAGGCAGTTTAGGGCAGAGGCAGGTTTCTCCGTGCTTTGTCCTATGTGACATCATGATTCTTTTCCTCATTGTCCCAGTTTCAGAATGTTCAAGCCAACTCCTTGGATTCCTGGTAAATCAGGAGCAGAAAGCAAAAAAAAGGATTGTTCCTGACTTAGAAGTGCCTTTTCATGGAGAAAGGATTTGGGATCCTGGCAGGTCATAGTCTCAGAATCAGTCATTTGTCCTGAGAGTTAGGTCTTCCTCTTCTCATATTACACGTAAGCAAACAGACTTGGAGAGCGTGCAGCTGTTGGGGAATGGCGGCCTGAACCCCAGCCTTGTAGCCTTGCAGAGGCTGGTCTGTGCACACAAACTGTTCTGCCCCACCCAGAGTCTTCGGAGACACTCTCTTGCTGGGCTTCTTCTCTCCAAGGCTCATTCTTTGGCTTGTTGGCCATCTTACCTCTTGTCCATCTTTTCTCTGGAAGTTCCCTCTGGACTTCTGTGACAGTCTTTCATGTGATGTGTATCATTGACAATAGAAGCCATGTTCCCACACCACCATGGAGGATCTGTAAAAGGCTAACGGAAAATCAGTTTGTGGCTCTTTGATGACCATCACCTCACCAGGGTCTCATCTTTGATGACTGTCACCACGGTTTCTTTGGAGAGCACTGTCCCCATGGAGATGATGGGGACAGGGGGTTCTATTCTTACCTCTAATCTGGTGAAAGAGGCACCAATGTACATTTGGCTTGGGGTGTGCCTCTGGGCAGATTGGTGTATGACTCATGCCCAAGAAAGCCACGCTATGGGAAATAACTGTGTTCTCACCTGACCCAAGTGCCCATGGACCACAGGTAGGCCAGGTGAGGCAAGCCACGCTCTCTACCCTCACTTCTATCCATTCCTCATTCAGCCAAACTGAATCAGTCGCAGTTCATGAAGTATGCTGGGATCTCTTGACCCCCAGGCTACTGTACATGCTGCTCACCTCTCCTAAATACTCTGCCTCACCCTTTCTCCTGGTGAGCTCAAATCAGCCTTCTGCTCTAGAATTGAGATAGCACTTTCCCTGGGACCCCAAAAGTTGAGTCAACTTTCCCTCATGGGCTCACTGGGATTCGAGCCTTCCGCTCTGGAATGCTCCTGCACCAGGCTGAGAACTCC
This sequence comes from Crocuta crocuta, assembly GCF_008692635.1. Classification (NCBI taxonomy): domain Eukaryota; kingdom Metazoa; phylum Chordata; class Mammalia; order Carnivora; family Hyaenidae; genus Crocuta; species Crocuta crocuta. The sequence continues at coordinate 12,440,887 of NW_027532747.1, forward strand.
TTAGCAGAGTCTAGTTTACACCTTCCTCCCAGAGCCACTGCAAGGTCTCTCTTGTTCTAGGGCATCTAGTGAGTGAGTGAGTGAATGGATGGATGGATGGATGGATGGATGGATGGATGAGAGCTCCAAGGTGCCCCTGGACAGGGTCATCTTGGGGCAGTCACACCCTAAGAGGGCTGTAAGGCCAGTGGTCCCTTCTCAGCCCAGTTGACCCCCAGACGTGTGATGGGTGAGGGATGAGGGTGGAGGGATGTGTCCCCCTGTAAAGCCTTGCCACAGATTGGAGAACAGTCATTTTGTGAGTGTTGCAGTGATTGGGAAGTAATTTAGAAATATGATGTTGCCAACAGAAAGAAGACAATAGTCCCATTTGCCCCCACTTACTAATGGGGTGTCTGGAAGAAGGTCCATCCCCTCGCTGAAGTTTCATTTCCTCAGTGATAAATGGGTATCACCACATACCCTCCTCCCTGGCTTATAAGCAGGGGCACATTACACGTGTGAGAATATTGTGAGGCTGTCAAACCACAAAAGGGAGCTGGGGCTGGCTCATTCTCTCTGGGCCACTGCTGTGACAAGGTAGTACCTGCTTGCAGGTGTGTTCTAAAGGTACAGTGTACAAAGTACTGTGTGTCATCCACTTGTTCCTCTTAGGGACTTCAGGACATGTATTTATTTCAGGCCAGACTCTGGGGTTCATGGGAGACACCAAGATGAACATACAGTTTCTGGCTTCAAGGAACTTATAATTAAGTAGAGTAGTTAAGACCTTTAATAGCTACTTAATGCACTATTATATGACCTTGATGTCCACTGTGATCTCCTAGCCCTTTAAAATCTCAATAAGATTTGCTGAAAGCTCTCAGTCAGTATTCCATGCAAGTCCAACGCCATCCTCAAGATCTGTGAGAAGTCCCAACCTGGGAGGATCACAGCCCCCCTCAGTCCCTGGCCAACTTTGCATCCCCTCGGCCTCTGACTGTAGATCAACATAAGGACCAGCTTCCTGTCCCCGTTCTCAACCTCTGTAAACCAGACACGGGAGGTCCAGGACTCCCCTCCCAAATATCTCAAGTCTGAGAGCACCGTGCACACATGCGGGTACCTGTGTGCCTGTGTGTGCTTGTGTGTGCGTGTGGCAGACTTTATTGGAGGTCTGGGAGGAAGGGGACATGGAGAGGCTTCCCGTGCAAAATTGCAACACTTCAAGTTGAGTGTTGCATCAAAAAGTCTCCTGGCCACCCTGACTCTGAGAATGTCACCATGTGGTCACATCCCCATCTCACTCGCTCTTGATCCTTTGCTATCTCTCACCACCCTCCCTTCCCCACCCCTCCTTCCCATGCTCTCCAGTGTCCAAAGGCTTCACACTCCTTTCTGCAGAGCCACTCCTGTCTCCACACGTCTTCCAGGCTCACTTCCAGAGTCCCCCCCACCCCCGCAGGTCCAAACTCTCCCGGTGGGGGTGGCCCCGGGGGTGTTCAGGAGGCGACTGTTCACAGCAACCACGTGTCTCCATTCCTCACTCCTTCCAAGAGTGCCCCTTGGAGGCAGGACAGAGAGGCAGATTCTAGTCGGAGGGATCCGGACAGGAGGGATGTGAGCCTGGGGCCAGGAGAGCAGGGACCACACCCTCTCTCCACGGACCTCTCTCCACCAGTGACGTAGCCTGTTGAGAGAAGGAACAGAGCTGAGGTGGTCCCACAGGAAAGACAGAGGGAAGGAGAACCCAGTTCTTCCCCAGCACCGTATTGGCCCTTAATTTGCTTGTTTACTTTTTATTCAACTAGCCTACACACACACACACACACACACACACACACACGCACATGCACACACACACATTTATAAACATATCTACATTTATGTGTAATATATATACTTTTAATATATATTTATATTTTATAATATAGTATATATCATATATTTATAAATATATGTTATTCAATATGTATCCCTATATAATATGTATAAAATACATTCATTAAATATATATAGATTTGTATTTACATTCACACACTGTGCCCGTTTACGCAGGCACCCAGGTCTTGAAGCAGAGCAGGCTGGCACCCCAGATCCTCCCAGCCCCCACATGAAGCACTCTTCTGACTACTCACTGCCCAGATCTGTTGTACCTGTTTTTGTACTTTATATAAATGGAATACTAAAGTTTACCCTCCTCCATGTCTGGCATCTTACAGCATTTGATTTGTGCAATGCGTCCCCATTTTGGGATGCAGTCACAGCACCCCTCCTTACAGCTGGTACTGTGTGGCTATGCCATAATTTATTTATAAGTTGTATTGTTGATGGACATAGATTGTTTCTAATTTGGAGCGACAGTGGAGCCTCTGCTTTTGAGCCACATACTTGCAAAAGGCCAGTGACCTGGAAGGACATGCTAGACACAAAAGAGAGTCAAGCATTCACGCGGCAAACGTGTGTGGGGTGCCTCCGCTGTGCTAGGTGGTGGGCCAGCGCTGGAACCCGACAGAGTAAGGTCCACGT
>NW_027532747.1:12443472-12479145 GCF_008692635.1 Crocuta crocuta
CGGGGGGGGGGGGGGGGGGGGGGGGGTGGGTGTGGAGATGGACAATTAGAACACGAAGACTTAGGTGGGGCACCTGGGTGGCTAAGGTCATGATCTCAAGGCTCATGAAATCAAGCTTGCCTCGGGCTCTCTGTTCTCAGCACAGAACTGGCTTTGAACCCTCTCTTTCCCTCTGTCTCTGCACCCCCTCCCCACTCTCTCTCAAAAATAAACATTAAAAAAAAAGCATTTCAAGAACACAAAGATTTAGAGCTTAGTCAAGGGTAGAGAGGACCAGCAAAGGGGGGGACTTGAAGGGAATCAAGCAAAGGGGGCTGGAAGAGAGTATGTTCCAGAAGGAACAGCTTGTGCAAAGGGCACATTTGTCAAACTCCAACCTTCCTAATACTGAGGCCTAGAGAATGGGGTGGGGGGTGTGGGGGGAGGTCAAGCTGCGTTGGTAGGCAGGGGCCGGATCTTGAAGGGCAAAGAAAGCCACTTTAAGGAGCTGGGGCTTTTCTTGAGGACAAAGAAGCTCCATCTACACAGACGTGTGGCATCAACTGCTTTGCCTTTTAGGCGTCCCTTGTGGTTGCAGTTCAGGGTGAGTGGAGCCAGGCATGTCTGGAGACAGAGGAACAGGCAGGACACGTTTGGTCAGAGAAGAGGTGGTGGGCCTGAGTCCCTTTCCCCCGCTCTTGTCCCCTGACATGGACCTCACAGCGTAGCCTACAGAGCAATTGATTTGCCAGAGACCTTCACAGGACTTCACAGTTTGTTAGGGAGTCCCACACGCTTCCACTATTCGCCTATGCTGTTTAGTCTGGAAGCTTCCAAACTAAACTCCCATCTAACCTTTCTGTGTTTTGGGAGCCCTCGCTTCCCACTCAGAACTCTGACCCTTGAGGGCTGTTTCCCCCAGAGTAGGCTGGCTTGGCTCCTCTGAGGCAAGGAGTCTGGGAAAGAGAAGGCTGGGTCTTGCCTCGTGGGGAAAGAGGCAGCTGTTGGGCCACATTTCCCCCGCCTTGCTTACTCTGCATTTTTGGGTGAGCTGTTTTTGTTTAATGTAAGCAGAGCAAATCCATCCATAGCAAAATCAGAGAAAATAACTTGTTGATGTGTAAACCAGGATGTCACAAATAACCCTGTTTGTTTAATTATAGCAGGCTGAGTGTTGTGAGCAGGGAAGTGGGTGATGGCGGCAGTGGTGCTGAGGGAAGGGGAATTCAGGATACCGGTGCCGATGCCGACGTCCCATAGGCCTGAGAAGGAGACCTTGAGGAAAATGTGAGCGCCTGGAGCCATGCGGATAAAGTGGGGCACATATGGTACATGAGTCAAGGTCAACTGAGTGGGTAGACGGCTTTCGGTGCTAATGGGAATTTGCTGTAGAGTCATTAGACAGAAAAATTAAATCATAGGCGAAAGGGAAAAAAAGAAACAGGGAAATAATAAGGCTGTGAGTGTAGGAAATTGTGACTTTATGACTAATTGTTTTATGAAGAAGTTTGTTCTTCCCTGTGAAATGCATGAATCTGGTAGAAGGCAAAGGACATTGAGCATGGGAAAAGGGGTCTCCCCACCTCACGCCACCTACCATTGACTCCTTTTCAACTTCAGGAAGAACCTGGAAACCAGGACTTTAGAAAAGTTAGAAGGAATGTATCATAGCATTTAAGATCATGGCTTTGGATTTAGGTAGGCCTGGGTTAAGTCTGGGTTCAAGTTTTTCTCCTCTCCTATGTAACCCTAGGAGTTAGCTCACCTGACATGCCCCAGGTGTTGGGGTAATCCAGTTCGAAAGGCATAGATAGGGTCTTAGCACTGTACCTGGCACAGAAGTTAATGTCAGCATATAAAAGACAGGTATACCCCGCTTTTCAAAAGTTCATGTTACGTCACTTTGCTTTTACAAAGACTTAAATTAGACTTAAATAAGTCTTTTTACAAAGACTTAAATTAGTACCTGTTTTCACTAACTGAAAGGAATCCAAAGAGGAAATTTGCGTTTATGGAAAAAAAGGCGGAGAGTAAAAATAGTTCGGCATTTGTTTTGCCTCTCAAGCTGTAATAGAGGCAGCACACACCCCCAGCATCGAGAAAGGTGCCGCCAACCTCCCTCCCCTTGAACTACACTCAGCATCTCAGCGTCAAGGTGCCAGAGCTTTGAATTGTGTCTTTGAACATCGTGCTTTATCTCAATTTATTTTGTGCATCCATTAGTAAGATGTGTCCTAAGGACTTAGGAAAGTTTTCATAGGAAAGCCCCCCTTTCGGTTATCAGGGGAAGCCTGGAGGAAAACAGAGGAAGCCTGTATATATATCAGAATGAGAAATGAATGCTGTGAACAAAGCTCTGTCAGGTAATTCCCTTCTGGCACACACCAAGCGTCTCTCTCTTTGGCATCACCTCCCAGGAGCTGCCCCAATGTCCCCCTTAAGCTTTTGAAGAAGCACTTTATTTCTTTCTAAGAGAGAGAAAGCATGAGTGGGGGAGGGACAGAGAGCAAGGGAGAGAGAAAGAATCCCAAGCAGGCTTCACACTGTCAGCACAGAGTCCAATGCGGGGCTTAAACCCATGAACCTTGAGATCATGACCTGAACCCAACATTGGATGCTTAACTGACTAAGCCACCCAGACAATGCCCCAAGAAGCAGTTATTCTAAAGTGGTTTAAGACTCTTTCCTCAAAGACGGTAACACACTGGGTAGTTAGTTGACTTTTTGGGGAGATGACAGAACATGACACTTAACCTTCAGAAATTTGGCTGAAGAAAAAAAGATGCGGGTAGGCCACATTATAACTTTCCCAGGCTCAGGGTGCCTTTGCCTTCATGGGCCTTTTTCCTCTAANNNNTAAAATTTAAAAAAAAAAAAAAATGAAATAAAAATAAAATAAAATAAAATAAAAATTTTGTGGCTACATTGGTATAAAGATATATGTAATATAGGTCAGCTTCATTATTATATATTCTTCATAGCAATCATTTTTGTTCTGATTTTGAAAGAAATTATAATTTTGTGACCTTCAGGCACAGTGCCTATTGGTGGGCAGGAGTTAGAAGCATGGAAAGTAAAACTTTTTCTTTTTTTAAAAGTTTATTTTCTTTGAGAGAGATACAGTGAGTGGGGGAGGGGGAAAGAAAAAGAGAAAATCCCAAACAGGCTCCTCTCTGTCAGTGCAGAGCCCCATGCGGGCCAACCCCACAAACCATGATATCATGACCTGAAACAAGATCAAGAGTCAGACTTTTTACTGACTGAGCCACCTAGGAGCTCCCAGGAATTTTCTATGGAAGTGAAAATTTTATAAAAACAAGAAAATGCATCGAGTTTTGCATACAGCTACCTTTATTTAAATAAAAGAGCTTTTTATTTCGATTCTTTCCTGTTTTGTTTTATTTCGTGGTTAAAACAGGCTTTCCTTCAGGAAATGATCGTGAAACTACATAGTAATTTTATTTATTTGTTTGTCTGTTCATGTATTGTTAATTTGACAAGATAAAAACAGCTCTGGGTTCACCTAACGCCTGCCCAGGTCCCTGGTTTGCTTCCCTAAGGAACAATATTCCTTTGTTGAGCTACCCTTGCCCCACTCTCAGGAATTCTGATTTGGGTGGGGCTGACCACACCCCCCTTGAACTGGCCTAGCCAATCAGAGCAGTCCTTCTGGGCGCTGATTGGCTCAATGATAATAGGCACTTGATTGCAGACTGGCCAATGGGAGCCAAGCCTGGAATTCTTGCCTGTGATCTGAAAAGAAGACGCTCTCTTCCTGCTCGGATTCCTGGCTAAAATGGCAAGTGTAAGTTTCCAGCTTCCAGGGGCTACCATGGTAAATACCTACCAAAGAGTGAAGCCATCACAGAACAAAGAGGTAGAGAGAAATGAAGCTCTGATAGCATCGGTTGATGGATTTAGTTATGCCTGAAGCTAGTTAACCTTTGGGGTTTAGATTACAAAAACCAGTAATGTGGTTTGTTTGCTTGTTTGTTGCTTAAATCTGTTTAAATTTAGGTTTTTTAAAAAATCAAAACAAAGATCTGTCTAATATACCTGGCAACCGCAGATTTTTTTTTTTTTAAGATTTTTTTTTTTTAATGCCTTACTGGGAGAGGGGTGCCCGGGTGGCTCAGTTGGTTAAGCGACTGACTCTTGATTACGATTCAGATCATGATCTCTTGGTTTGTGGGATCCAGCCCTTCCGTCAGCCTCCTCAGTGACAGTGTGGAGCCTGTTTGGGATTTTCTCTCTCCCTCTCTCTCTGCCCCTTCCCCACTCACGGGCACTCTCTCCTCTCTCTCAAAATAAATGAAAAAAATAAATAAATAAATACACTTTACGAACTCCTGGGTGGCTCAGTCAGGTAAGCATCCAACTCTTGATTTCAGCTCAGGTCATGATCCCAGGATTGTGAGACTGAGCCCTGTGTTGGGCTCTCGCTGAGTGTGCAGCCTGCTCAAGATTCTCTCTCTCTCTCTCTCTCTCTCTCTGTCTCTCCCCCCCCATCTGCCTCTCTCTCATGCTCATGCTCTCTCTCTCTCTCAAGTAAATAAATAGTTTAAAATGAAATATACAAAAATAAATACAAATGCCTTATGAAATACATATATGAATGTGAGAGAACATTTGTTCTATGCCTATGTGGAGTAAAAGTCATGTTCAACCAGTATTTCCACTTGGATGACTTGGCTTATGCAACTGCCCTTCTCTTCATTTTCTAAAAAATTACTTTAAGGGTTCCTTCCATCAGCAACAGGCTTCCTTGAAAGACAGTCTTATGAATAAAAAATGACCTCTTTTCGTGTATCAGGAACAGGTAGAACAGGCTTTCCCTGGAACTGTGTCCCAGAAATGTGCTATTCGAGAACTCAAGAACTCCGAAGAGAAAAGCCAGCAAACAAGGACAATCAATTCGTGATTCATTCACTATGGGCAGTATTTCTCAAAGTGTGGTCCCTGGACGACAGCATCAGCACCAACCAGGAACTTCTAGAAATGCAAAATTCTTGTCCTCCCCGCCCCCCCCCCATTTCCTGAGTCAGAACCTCTGAGGGTGAGACTAAGCAATCTCTGTTTTTACAACCCTGAGAGGCACTAGCTGAGGGGTTTCCTCTTTCAGTTACTATAGACACAGCCGCCCGGGTGTTTAAAATCAAACCGCAGGTAACTGTTGTAGAATCAATCTGGATTTGAAACTGCTTTTCACTTTAAGGCTAGGAGGGGTCAAACTATAAAAAATTGGCTATTTTCTTTTTTCCTTTTTATTCATTAGTAGTTTGCTAAATATGCATTGTTTTTATTCTTTCTTCAAGCATTTGTTTTTTTACATTTTAATCAGCATATTTGACTATATATATTTCCATCAATGTTGAGAGCCAACTAGACCTTGATACTTCATTGTGTCTGTCTTCCGCTGCCATTTTCTTTCCTTTCTCTCATTGCCAAGTTTTGTTGAGATCTTTTGGAATTTAACAGGTGGAATTTTTTCTTAACAATTCATTAAGCTTCGCAACCATGTTTTTGGTGTTCTTTTGGGCTTCACTGGTTTTACTAGTTTCTTTGCACACTGCAGTTGGCTTGTGACCTATCTCCCTCTTTCTTTGGATTCCTTTTTCCTATTGTTGGAGCCCATCCCTTAGAGAATCTTTCAGAAAGCATTCAGGGAGAGAAACTTCCTGAGTCTGAGTCCTTGTGCATCTAAAAAAGTTTTATTATTTTTCACTTAAATAGTTTTCGCCTGGTATAGAATTCTAGTTTTTTTTTTTCCTACAGAACTTTATGGTGCTGCGTCCTGTGGAATTTTATAGTATTGCACTTGAGAAGTCTGATGATGTCCCTCTGTTTGTTCTTCCTTTGAAGTCAAACTATTGGGATTTTTTTTCCTCTCTGGCATTTGTTTTCTTTATTCCTGGAAATTTTACCAATATGCCTGCGGCCAATCCTCCACACTCTTGTCTTCTTGGGTTTTTTTTTTTGTTGTTGTTGTTATTTATTTTTGTTTTGTTTTGGTTTGGTTTTTCAGTATTTTGTGGGTTCTTTTAGTATGAAGATTTGAGAATCTCTTTAGGTTTGACTTTTTTTTTGTATAATTTATTTGACTATTTTCTCTATCCATTTTCTTTTTGGATATTCTTTGGGACAGAGGTTGAAACTTCTAGTTCTGTGTTATATTTTTTTAAGATTTTTTATTTTCAAGTAGTCTCTACACTCAATGTGGGGCTCGAACTCACAACCCCAATATCAAGAATCACACACTACACCCACTAAGCCAGCCAGGTAACCCTGGTGTTGTTTTCTTATATTCACTTTCATATCTCCCACATTCAATGCTTGAAATTTTGCACTATGTTCTGGGTAGATTCCTTGTGTCAATATTCCAGTTCCTTAATGCACTCTTGAGTTGTATGGATTTTATTTATCAGTCCATCATTGTGAGGATTTTTTCATTTGAAAATATTGTAAGCCATAGAAAATTATAGAAGATAACATAACACCCATGCACCCATCACTCAAATAATAAACATCAACATTTTGTCATATTTTCTTTGGTTCCTTTCTAATAAAATACTGCTGATAGAATTGCAGTTTATTCCTCTCCTTTCTAAATTTGCTCTTCTCTCTACTCTTGCTCTTCATCTTCCCCAGAGCAATTACTATCATAAATATTATGTGTTTATAAACACATCACTCCTCAGCCTTCCATTATCCTGTCTTTCCTAGGTTTTTGTTTTTGTTCTGTTTTTTTTTTTTTTTCACATTTTAAGATAAATAGTATCGCACTGGATTTACCTTTCTGTAGCTGGGGTTTTTTTTTTTTCACTCAACAATAAGTTTGGGGAAACTTACTGAGGTTGTTGGGTATCTAGTTCATTCATTCTAACCACTGTGAAACAGATCCTTGTAGGAATATGTGCAATGCATTTATTCATTCCACTAATAATGGATATTTAAGCTGTTTCTAAGTTTTTTGCTCTGAGAAGCAACACTTCAGAGAATACATGTGCTTGTCTTCTTGTGCATGCATGAGAGTTTCTCTAAGATTTATATTTGGAGAAAGAACTGCTTAGTCAAATGATATGCACATTTTTGATTATTAGAAAAACTGTTAAATTGCTCTCCAAAGATGATACATAAGATGGAATTCTTATATATTTCTACCAATAGCATTTGGGAATTTGTGGCTCCCCACATCTTCACCAGTGGTAGATATTGTCAAACTTTTCCTTTAGGAAAGCTGATGGGTGAAAAAAGAAAAAAAAGGAAAGCTGAAGGGTGGAAATTGTGTCTTCTAATGGACTTTTGTTTTTGTTAATCAAGATTTTAGTTTCTAAGAATTCTTTTAGTTTCTAAGAACTAAAAAGAACTTTTCATAGAAGTTTTGTCTGTCTGTCTGTCTATCTATCTGGATATGCAGCTGTCTCAAATGTCTCTGAGAATGTTAATTATATTTATTAAAAAGCATTCCCTGGGGCGCCTGGGTGGCTCAGTTGGTTGGGCATTTGACTTCCACTCAAGTCATGATCTTACGTTTTGAGCAGGAGTCCCGTGTCAGACTCTGCTGACAGCTCAGAGCCTGGAGCCTGCTTCTGATTCTGTCTCCTTCTCTCTCTGCCCCTCCCCCACTCATGCTCTGTCTCTCTTTCTCTAAAATAAATAAATACTTTAAAAATTACCAAAAAATCATTTCCTTCCCCCCCCCTTTTTTTTTTTTTTTGGTTCTCCATTGTATGAATTCTGTTTCTTCAGGTGTAAATTTTTCTGGCGGTGAGTTGGTGCTTCTCCTTCATTCTTTTAGTTTTTCTAAAAGTATTGGCAATTCTTAGCAACTGCTCACCCATATTACTCTGGCTACAGTGGATTTCTCAGCCCACATGAGAATCCCTGTTTACCTGGCCATACCTGCAGGTGCTTAGTAGAGAAACCTAACTCCCCCATATGGGGGACAAAAAAGAGACATATGCAAGGGGTCTGTGTTGTGAGCATGAGGTCTTCCACCCACTGTGATGGCCCTGGATGGCTGGGGCACTGCTCAGCTATCCTGGCCAAGAGGCTCCTGTGAGAGTTTCCTCCTAGTTCTGGAGGCTAGATGTCTGTCCAAGATGAAGATGTGGGCAGCGTCAGTTTCTTCTGTGGCCTCTTTCTGTGATTTCCAGGTGCCCTCCTTCTCCTGTGTCTTCACTTAATCTTCCTCTATGCCTGTCTGGATCCGAGTCCCTTCTTATAAGGACACTAGTAACATTGGGTTATGGCCATTCTAACAGCCTCATTTTAATGTAGTCACCTCTTTAAAGGCACGGTCTTTAAATAGGATTACCTTCTGAGGTAANCTGAGAAAAACAAATTCTTTTTCCTGTGAGGCTTCTCATTATTCATTCTTATTTATGCCATGGTATACAACCTGGACAGTCTCATATGGAAGTTAGCTAATTTGTTTCATTGAATCCTGTGATTAGATATTTATCCCAATTTCCCCCCCAACCCCACCCTTTCTATTATAAACAATAAACTTCTAGTGGCTAAATACATGTTCATAATTATTTTCTCCTATACAAGTTTTCATCATTCAAATTAGAATGTGATAGATGAATTAAGGAAATTTATTTGTATCATAGTGATCTTTAATGATTACAACTGAAATGCCTAGTGAGAAGTAGTGTCAAACATGTAAGGGGAAAAGCTGTGGAACAATCTAGAATGAACAAAGGAGCTTCTAGGATGCTGGTAATGTTCTGTTTCTTGATTTTGGTGCTGGTGACATGGATATGTCATACGACATGAATATAAGCATTGACTATATGCTTCTGAAACATGCATATTTCTGTACGATAGTATACTCCGATAAAAATTAAAAGAGGGAGAATCTGGTGAGTGGGCAGCATAGAAACACAGTAACTTTGAGTGCCACTTGTGCGGTTGGCATTGCAGTTTTTTAAGACAGTTATGAATTATGTGCTGTGTGGCAATTTATTTTAATGGTCTGGTGGTTCTCAACTCTGCCTGCACATTAAAATTGCCTGGGGATGTGTTTTTAAAAATACTGCTGTCCATCCCCACTGCAGATCAGCTCAGTCAGAACCTCTTGGGGTGGGGCTCCAACATCAGTATTTCTACAAAGCTCCCAGTGACTCTAGCGTGCAGGCAGCTTTGAGCAAAAGTGCTCTGGAAACAAAAGTTTTTAATCATCTGTGTTCTATTCTGATTTGCTCAGTGACTTCAGAATTTTTTTTTTTTTGTCAGTTTAGATCCACCATTCCTTTTGCAATAATAGAAAATGCACATAGGGTTAAAAAGTACTTTACTACCAACGTTCCGACATGAAAAAAAAAACAAAACTTTTTACTGTTAAATGTCAATTTAGTAGCTACTCACATCCTTTTCCTTTGAAATCATAGAAATAACTTCTTGAATAAAGCAACTTTTGTCAAGTCAGGGATGTAATTATTGTGTTACAGTAGGATGGAGAGTGTTAACTCGGGTGCGTTCTTGGAATTAAAATTGTTGGTTCAAATGGGTGATTTATCGTCCAGCTTCTGGTATTGTTCAGTTGCCTGCCAGGATTCCCATGGATAAAAGAGCAAGCTCGGTGCTCCCCACCCTTGCTGCCTCCCCACCTCCCTTCCTTTTTTTTTTTTTTTAAAAGAAAAATAGGTTCATCACACAAGTCCTAATTGTATATAAAATATTAAAGAGAAAGTTAAAACCACCCAAGTTCTACCACCCCGGTAACCATCCTGACCATGCTCTTGTCTCACTAGCTTGGACTATGTACAGATGTATGTGATGTGCAGGGAGGGAGACAGACCGTCAGCCTCTTTCTTCCTGCACACCACCTCCTCCAGATGCTCTGTGGTCAGGTCAGGAGGCCTGAGCCTGGCATCAGGATTATTATTCTTTTTAAAGAACTGAGAATATAATCATTTCAGAAGATATATATGTGTAATTTGTGTGTATGTGTCTGTGTGTGTGTGTGTTGTGTGTGTATATAAATTTTAGGTTTATTTTAGATGCGAAACAGCAGCTCCAGCCTGTTTCTCTTTCCTCTCCCCTTACCATGTCTAATCCATACCTACCGCCACCCCCACCAGGACTAAGTGGAGAAGAAAATGATTGACCTTCTACCAGCTCCAAAAGCTGTAGAACCTCAAGACACAAGAAGGGACTAGGGCATGGGGCCTTTTCAATGGGCGTTCTCTGCAAGGAAACTCACACGGGATAGAAACATCTAAAACATCTGCAGTCAAACTTACTATCTACTCCATCCTGATTCTTAGTCCAGGCCATGGTCACTGGTGTTTCTCAGGCTTCTAAATGGGAGCTCAAGGTCACACTCAACCCTTCTTCATCTCTAAGCAGAATGGAGCCATTATGGCCTGACTGATTCTGCCTTTTTATTATTATTATTATTATTATTTACATCCAAGTTAGTTAGCATATAGTGCAATGATTTCAGGAGTAGAATCCAGTGATTCATCCCCTGCATGGAACACCCAGTGCTCATCCCAGCAAGTGTCTTCCTCAATGCCCATCACCCATTAAGCCATCTTCCCATGTACAATCCCTCCAGCAACCCTCAGTTTGTTCTCTATATTTAAGAGTCTCTTATATTTTGTCCCCTTCCCTGTTTTTATATTATTTTTGCTTCCCTTCCTCATAGGTTCATCTGTCTTGTATCTTAAATTTCACATATGAGTGAAGGATTCTGCCTTTCTTAACTGGCTGCTTCTCTCCAGGCTGTGGGGTAAGGCTCACCCTCTCATCCATCACCCTCCACCTCACTCTCAGAATCACCTTCCACAACAGATCTGGTCCTGCCCTTTCTCCTGCTTTCAAGCCTCCATGGGCTTCCTCTGGTCCCCAGAACAAGTCCAAGTCCCTAACTCAATGGTCAAGGCCCTTTACCATCAAGAGTCCTTCACAGCTTCATTCTGGCCCTGGCTGCCCTCCAAGGCACCGCCAACATGCCAGCAGCTCTCAGACACCCAAGCTTCTGTGTCTTTGCAGGGCTGACCTTTGTCTCAGAACAGCCTTCCTCACCTGAGCTCTCAAAACCCAGTTTAGAGGTCTTTAGTTTGGGGACATTTTCCATAACCCCCTATCTCTCCTAGGGCCAATCCTGAAAGCGAGGGTGGGGGAGGCTTGCAGGAAGATCATTTGACCTGGGCCACACATTCAGAAATAATCTCAAATTCGGACTTTTGATGCTGTCTTCAAAAAGATGCATGTGTACACACATACATCCGCAGGATAATATACAGATCGCATCGAAAAGGACGAAGATTTATCATGTGCCCCAACCATGTCTCATTACCCAACCACACTGGCCAATAGGTGTTATACGTTCATGGTTACTTTCAAATAATAGGGGCACCTGGGTGGCTTAGTCGGTTAAGCGTCCGACTTTCGCTTAGGTCATGATCTCACGGTTCGTGGGTTCGAGCCCCGCGTCGGGCTCTGTGCTGACTGCCAGCTCAGAGCCTGGAGCCTGTTTCAGTCTGTGACTCCCTCTCTCTCTGACCCTCCCCTGCTCACGCTCTCTCTCTCTCTAGAAATAAATAAAAAAAAAAAACCTTAAAAAAAAAATAAATAAATTGTGATTATGTAATGACAGACACAATCATATTGTACCGCATGTTTGAAAGAGGCAATATTTTAAACATGTCACAGATTTGGTAACTCTTTTTGGCATTTTCTTTTCTTCTCTTTTCTCTTGTCTTCTCTTTTTTTCTTTTCTTTTCTTTTCTCTAATATACCGAGAGCAGTGAAGTCTATGTAACTCTCTGCTTGGCCTCCTGCAGAAGTCAAGATACATCTGTTATGATGCCTACTGTGTTACATTGCAGCAAAACCAGGTTATCCAACAGGCTGAACTCTGTGTACATAAGAGGAGACAGCTCTCCCCTCTCCCCTCACTGCCTCTCCCTGCTCCATAGCTTTTCAGTCACTTGCAGCTGTGAGAGCAGCTCTTTTGCAGGGGACTGTAAAGGCCATTCCGGCATAGATCAAAACTTCCATCTCACATCCCATTCCATGGAGCTCCCCTCCCAGCTCAGGCCAGTGGTTGGTTCCTGCAGTGGGAACAGAACAGGGCTGGGCTCGCCTTCCAGGATGTTCTGCTGCTCCTTCGCTGCCTCCTGCTGGTTCCTCCAGAGCTGAGAAGAGGGGAGATCACTTGAGGGACAGCACTGGCACTCCTGAGATGTGCATGGCAGGCTCTCCCTCAAACTAAGGCGCTGTGAATGCCTTAGAGACTCCCTCAGTGATGTGGTTGGTCCACGCTCTCTCTGACCTCCACAAGGCCCCTGCATTCTTACGCTCACCTCCCCGGCACTCACAGGATATTTAGAATGAGAGCCCTTGACCTGGCAGGAGCCCCTTCCAGGGGGCTCTCTGGGCCCTGCCTCCACTGCCGTCTTCTCTCTTCTCTCTCTCTTCTTATGGGAAACTTGGGCCAGCCTCCTGCCTCCACTGTCCTGCAGCCAGGAGGGAGATACCTGATTCCATATTTGTGTCATCCAGACTTCTAGGGACACATCACATTCTCCGAGGAGCCATCTTCCTGTACCTCGTGCCAGTGGCTTTCAAGTCTCTGCAGCTCAGCAAGTGCCTCTAGCTGAGGGGTAAGGGCTCAGCTCCCTTCACCACCCCCAGTCTCTAGGTGCTGTTCTCTTGGGGACCCCAGTTGGGGGTTTCCCCCCAAATCAAAAGTGCCCTTTTCTCCTACAAATGCCCCATATTTGTTTCTATTGCTGCTATAGTATAATAAATTACAAAAACTTAGTAGCTTAGAACAACACATATTCACTCTCTCACAGTTTCTGAAAGGTAGGAGGCCGACACAGTCTTACTGCGCTAACGTCAGGTGTTGACAGTGCCGCTCTCCTTCCTGGAGCTTGAGGGAAGCGTCTACACCCTTGCCTTTTCCAGCTTCTAGAGGCCTCCACGTTTCTTGGCTACAGACACAGCTGCTCATCTATCTTTGAAGTGAGCAACATTGCACCTCCCTGACCTTTCCTCCAGGGCCACCTCTGCCTCTCTGACAATAGCAAGGCAAGGTGCTTAGATTTGGGTCCCACCCCCCCAAAGATCCAGGATAATCTCTACATGTCTAACCTTAATCACTTCTGCCAAGCGCCAAGTGCTTGCGTTGATTGACTGATTGACTGCCAGGTAAGGTAACACGTACACAGGTTTGGGGGATTAGGACACGGCACCTTTGGGGAAGCAATATTCTACCACATCCCATTGTTTCCGTGACCCTTCCTTCAAATGCCTGGTGTTTTATATAAGCTGGAGGAGAGCGATGGGAGTAACAGCTATAGGACAGCCTCAGCCTCATTTCAGTAACTCCTGTGGGGACAGCGCTCTCTAGGATACAGAGTAGTTATTGACCGTTGCCCTCAGCTTTAAGGCTGTCACTGGAATTCCAAGCATCAGAAAAAGTCACATGCCATACACCTGCCTTCCCACTCCAGGCTACTAACAGGCGCTTGAGGGCAGGGTCTGTTTCTTGTTTGTCAAATACGGGTGCCAGGCACAGTGCCTGGAGCCAGCGAGCTTTCTGGAAGACTCTGTTGTGTGTATGCCAGAAGAGAACCCAAAGTTATCCACTTTATTGCTTGGAGGAGCTCAGGATATATGACAGTTGTCATAAATGCTGGATAAAATGACATAATATATTTATTTAAAAGAGTAGGCGGTCTTCAGGCAAATATCAGGCCACATTAGCTTGCCAAGAAGGGAAAAAGACTTGTGACTCTCTGTGTTGAGGATGCTCTCTTGGTGACTGTGATTAGCATGCCAGTATGAGAGAGCCCCTGATGGAGTTACAGCTGCCCTTGGCATAAAAGGTTTGCTGCACAGTCCGCATCAGTCTTGCTCAGGCTCCTGGTACTGCCTGAGAGCTATGGCTCTGAATCCTATTTCTCCTCTGAAACAACTGCAAAGTGGACTGCAGGTTGATTATGTTCGGTGCTGCCTTAGGGGCACTGGGAAGTGGGGAACCCTCTCAATACTGTTATTCTGCAGTGGAACTGATGGAACTGGGCATCGGTGCTTCAGGACACACGGGCTCTTACCCTCCTGTTGACAGGAGTGGACACACTCAGTTATAGAGCCACCTAGACAACTCTGCCTGCTCCCTCTTATTTATGTTTGGTCCCTAGGCAACCTGAAATCCCTCCTGTGACTTTTAAACAAAGCCCAATGGGGAGGTGGGTGGGAGGAAGTGTGGGCTGGGTGGATGGGGATGGAGTCAGTCTTTCACACTCTGGCCTCCTTATTTTACATACCGTGAATACTGGAAATGCAGTCACACCCAGATTCAAAACACAGTGAAAATCCCCAGATAGCTCTGTGTGTGTGTGTGTGTGTGTGTGTGTGTGGTATGCTTTCATTTATGCCCTCATTCTTTACTTGGTGAAGTAGGCTGAATAATGGTCCCTTTAATGTATAATAGGAATGAATATCAGGTAATAATCCCTCGAACCTGTACTTGTTACCTTATATGGTTAAAAAAAAAAAAGGGACTTCACAGTCCCTTTTTAAGGTCCCTTCATTAAGGATTTTGAGATGGGGAGATTGTCACCCTACATTTTCAGAGTGAACCCTAAATGCAGTAACACATATTCTAATAAGAGGGGGACAGAGGAGGAACTACCACAGATGAGAAGGCCCTGTGACCAAGGAGGCAGAATTGGGGTGATGCGGCCACAAGCCTAGGAATGCCGGTAGTCTCCCCAGGACCTCCGGAGGGAGCACATCCTTCTGGGCCCTGGCCTTCAGCCCAGTGGTACTGATTTCAGACGTCCCCCCTGCAGAATTGCAAGAGAATAGATTTCTGTGTTTTAAGCCACCAGATTTTTGCACTTTGTTACAGCCTTAGGAAACGAATACATTTGGTATATAGCTGAGAACAGATAGCCTACATTATTCATGCCTTCAACAAATATTTGCCATGGTGCAGGCACGTGTGAGGCAGGAGGGCAGGGGGGCAGGTGGGCGAGGGCTGGGAGACGCTCATGGTCCCGCCTCACCCCCTCAGTCGAATGCCAAATGCTCCAAATGTGCACATTTTTCTGAGAAGTTTTTTATCACTTGCATCAGGCTCTGAAAGATTCACATCCCCCCAGAGTTAAGAAGCTTTGATGTAAATACTGATGACTAAAGTTTCTGCTTTGGCTGAGTGACTCCACACCTGCCTCCCCCAAACATGTTGAAGACAAAACAACAACAACAGGAGGGGCCCCTGGGTGGCTCCTTCGGTTAGGCAACTGACTTTGGCTCAAGTCATGATCTTGCAGTTTGTGAGTTCGAGCCCCGCGTCGGGCTCTGTGCTGACAACTCAGAGCCTGGAGCCTGCTTCAGATTCTGTGTCTCCCTCTCTCCCTCAAAAATAAATAAACATTAAAAAAATTTAAAGAACAAAACAAAAAACAAAACAAGACAAAAGTGCATTCTTTGCCTTTCTTGGGAGAATAAAGAGGCAGTAATTTACATATTGAATTTTATTGTTTATATTAAAATTTAGAGATCATTTGTTTATGCAAATATTTACCATGCACTTGCTCTGTGCCAGCTGCTTCCTTAAAACACAGGGGACACAGGGGAACAAAACAGACCAAGACAGCCCTGCTCTCATGAAGCTGACATTCTAGTTGAGGGGAGCAGACAGAAATATGGATCAATTATTACGTGGGAGGCTGAGAAGACGGAGGCTGGTGGTGGACACTAGGACATGATTCGTTTACAGAATGGTAAGCGAACGGATTAAAACTAGCTGTTGGTTTTGCTCGGCCGGTGAACAACCTAGCAATAAACAGAGGGAAACAATTCAAATAAGAGAAAAATTTTTCCCCTGGTGATGTCAGATCTCAGGGACACTTGTTACATGGTGAATTGTTACCCAAGGAAGAGACGGAAGCTCTGTTGGGTTGTTTAGAATTCTACTTAGAGGAAGAAATACGTTGACAGGCAAAGTGCCCAGAACAATCCAGAAAGCAAACAGGACTTGGGTTTTTAAGCAAATGTGAACGAGTAATGAATTGATCGGAAAGAAGAAGTGAGAGGGGGTTGGTTGGATGTCTTGTGGGATTTTTTGTGTATTTGCTTTGAGTATTTTGTAACTGAGCCTCGAGACCATGTTTGTAACTCCCCTACTAAACAGCGACCGTAAGCCCTTGTTCCCCTTTGGGGGATTCAAAGAGACAGCAGGCCCTGGGGAGTTAACTGGGGAAAGTGACCTCGAAAGACCTCCAAACCAGCAGGTGGGTCTTCGGAAGGCCAGTCCTAAGGGTCTGGGGAGGGGAGTATTGAAAACACATTGCTCCCAGAGGGCTGGACCAGCAGAAATGAGATTTCCAGGGCCCTGGTTCCTGAAATGCGGTTAGGATGCTTGTACCCAGCAATTTGAAGGTAATAAAACTCTGATTCAATTCCACAAATGGAGACGACTGAGAGGCAGTACAGGGTGGTGATGGAGAGCATGCGAGCAGAGGCAGAGACGACGTGGGCTGGAACCCCGGGCCCTCTTTGGGCTCCTTGACCTTGGAAAGCTACTTTCCCCACCTGAGTGTTTGCAGTGAGGTGAATAGTGTCCGCCCCACGTCATGGCCGCCCAAACCCTCAGATGAGGGGCTTTGCGGATGAGGTCATCCTGCATTGTGATGGGCCCTAAATCCAATGACTAGCGTCTTTACAAGTGAAAGGAGAGGAAAATGTAGACCCGGAGACGAGCAGGGAAGAAGGCCAGGTGACCACGGAGGCAGAGACTCCCAAGATGCTGAACTGGGGAAGATGGGAGGGACGCCGCTGTCAGCCAAGGAACAAGAAGGATCGCCAGCAGCCACCAGAACCTGGAGGAGGCAAGGAAGGGTTCCCCCCGAGAGCCTTCAGATGGAGCAGGGCCCTGCCTACACTTTAATGTCAACCTCTAGCCTCCCAAATTGTGAGAGAGGGAATTTCCCTGGCTTTATGTCACAAGTTTGGGATAATTTCTTGCAGCAGCCCTGGGGGACCGAATCCAGCATCTTCGTCTCTAAACGGACATTATTTGAATGGTTTCCCTCAGTTTATTGCTGGTCTGTTTACCAGCTAAATGAGACTAGCCACTTGTGTGGGGCGTCTGGGGGGCTCAGCCAGTTAAGCGTCCGACTCTTGGTTTTGGCTCAGGTCATGATCTCACAGCTTCACGGGTTCAAGCCCTGCCTCGGTCTCTGTGCTGGCAGCATAGAACCTGCTTGGGATTCTCTCTCTCTCCTCTCTCTCTGTCCCTCCCCCACTCGCACTGTCTCTGTCTCTCTCAAAAATAAATAAATAAACTTTTTAAAAAAGCCTAGCAACTAGTTTTAATCAGTTTGCCTGGGACTGACAGCTTTCCCACGATGCTGAACTGGGGAAGCCTCAGACTCATGGGAGCAGTAGGTCACCCCCACTGGAGGCCACTGAGGGGTGAATGAGATGAACTCCACCTCACACTGTCCAAGGATACGTGATAGGTGCCCAAGGAACGCTCAGTGGGTCTGAGTGGGGCAGAGGCCTCCGTAAGGGAGGTGGGGGAATTTGCCACCTGCTAGATCCAATCTGTCTGTCCTCTGACCTCAGAGCAACAGGGACCCCTCCACTTTGTTTTGCAAATGGCAGCACGTGGAAGTGGCCTCCCAGAAGGAGTCTGTGGGCACCCTTTGGCACCTCTTTTCTGCTCAGCAGTACCCCCACCACGTCCGGATAGAGTCACCAGCTGGCTGATCCCGGGAAAGTTACCAAACTTCCCTGGGCCTCACTTTACTCATCTGCAGAGATAACAAAACCCACCTTTTTTTCCAGATTTTTAGGGGATTGGATGAAAGAAATCATTTACTTAACAAATATGTATTAAACAGCCTTAATATGCCAGGTGTTAATTATACGAGCTGATATACAGGTTAAACAAAATACACACAGTTCCTGTCTCCCCAGTACGATACAGTCTAGGGGGAAGAGGGGATTTATTCAAGTAAATTACAGCCGTGGGTAGGGTGGGCAAGAAGATGAAGAGAAGAATGGGTGGGTCTGTTCTGGGTTGAATGAAGGAAAAAATGGGTGGGTCTGTTCTGGGTTGAATGAAGGAAAAGTCTCCTGAAACTGAACGGTGCAGAACCAGCTTTGGATATTTTTAATGAGAATGCATTAAATATATAAACTAAGGGAGGGACAAGTGACATTTTAATAATATTAACTTTTCCTGTCTAAGAATAGGACAAACTTTCCCATTTGTTCAGAGCGCTTTTGTGCTAAAGGGAAGTGCTATTTTCTGAGTTTTGTTTTCAGTGTTCAAATTTTTGTTTTTAATAATGAACTGGCTCATTGAAAATAAGGAAGGCTAACACTAATGCACCCCCACCACCCACTGATGCCCCCTGAAGACTCCTCCTACAGATCAAAGACCCTGCCTCCTGCTTCTGTGTGGTGGTGGGAAGGGTACACTCTCCTCAAAACTGTATTTATGATTCCTTGTCTTCATTCCTAATTTTACACATTTCCATGTGCACCTGAATAATACATTGTCCATTTTGCTTAATATTTGAATCTCCTCTAAATGGAATCATGCTGCCTGCCTTGTCTCGAAATTTGCTTTCTTTGCTCAACATCAGGTTGCTGAGATTTATACATGTTGGAGTGGCTGCAGTGCCTCCCTGGGTAAGGCCCCATTGTCCCGCTGGTGGTTAATTTGGGTTGAATGTGATTCCTGGTGCAGGTGTGTGTGCTTTTCCAGGACGTTTATCTGGGAACGGAATTAGTGGATCATAGGGTATATACATCTTTCACTTGAAAGGTAACGCCAAAGTGTTTTCCCAAAGTTGAACCGATTTATATTTGCACTAGCGGCACATAAATGTGCCTTTGGCTCCACATCTTTGCCAATACTTGCCATTGCCAAATACTTCTTCATATTCATTTGGGTCAATGTGGGTATGAAATGGTAGCTCCTTGTTTTAAATTAGCATTTCCCTGCTTATTGAGGAGGAAGATCTTTTCAGATGTTTGTCAGCCATTGTGTTCTCTTCTGTGAAAAATCTTTTATTTTTGTTTATTAAAAAATTAAATTATTTCTCTTTTATATATTGATTTGTAGGAAACTTTAGATATTCTGGATACCAATCCTTTGCTAAATAGGTGAGGTGGATACCTTTTCCCAGTTTGTGGAATATCGTTTAGTTTCTTTATAGTATACTCAGATGGGAAATTTTTATAATTCTACTCTAGTCAAATTTATCCCTCTTTTCCTTTATGGCTTGCATTTTTGTTTAAGAAATCCTTCTTTACACTGAGGTCGTACAGATATACTTCTATAACATGGGCTTTTAACCATTTTTTCATGCCATGGACCCTTGGCATGTTATTAAACATGTGAGATGAGGCATCAGGGAAATACAAATCAAAACCACACTGAAATACCACCTCACGCCAGTCAGAGTGGCTAAAATGAGCAAATCAGAGAACTCTAGATGCTGGCGAGGATGTGGAGAAACGGGCACCCTCCTACACTGTTGGTGGGAATGTAAACTGGTACAGCCCCTCTGGAAAACAGTGTGGAGGTTCCTCAGGAAACTAACAATAGAACTCCCCTAGGACCCAGCAATAGCACTGCTAGGAATTTACCCAAGGGATACAGAAATGCTGAGGCATAGGAGCACATGTACCCCAATGTTCATAGCAGCACTCTCCACAATAGCTAAAACATGGAAAGAGCCTAAGTGTCCATCAACAGATGAATGGATCAAGAAGATGTGGTTTATCTATACCATGGAATACTACATGGCAATGAGAAACAATGAAATCTGGCCATGTGTAGCAACATGGATGGACCTTGAGGGTGTTATGCTGAGCGAAATAAGTCAGGCAGAGAAGGACAAATATCATATGTTTGCACGTATAGGAGGATTAGGAGGAACTTGACGGAGGAACAAGGGGGAGAAGAAGGGGGGAAATGGTGGGGGAAAGGGAGAGAGGCAAACCATGAGAGACTCTTGAATGCTGACAAAAACTGAGGACTGATGGATGTGGGGGGGAGGGGGGATGGGCATGGAGGAGGACACTTGTGGGGATGAGCACTGGGTGTTATGTGGAAACTAACTGGACAATAAACTATTTGTAAAAAAAAAAAAAAACAAACATGTGAGATGAGGGGCACCTGGTGGCTCAGCCAATTAGGCATCTGACTTTGGCTCAGGTCATGATCTCATAGCTGGTGGGTTCAAGCCCCGCATCGGGCTCTGTGTTAACACCTCAGAGCCTGGTGCTTGCTTCAACTTCTCTGTCTCCTTCTCTCTGTGTCCCTCCCCTGTTCGAATTCTGTCAACCTCTCTCTCAGAAATAAATAAACATTAAAACAATTTTAATGTATGAAATGAAACTCATTGGATTACAAAGAAAACCAATGATACTGAAATGTAGTTATCAAAATACTAAAAATTATAACATATAATAAATGTGTTTCTTTTATATGTATTAAATATACAGATTTAGCCGAAAATCTAATAGCTGTTGTAAATTTCCAAGTACTGATGAACATAAATAATATTTTGCAATACCTACAACAGGTGTCATGTGATATGAAAATATCTGTATTCTTACTAGTGGCAAAATCACAGGTACTATGAAAGTGCTATGGTGTGTTATGTTCATGATTGGATCTCTAAAGTTTAGCTAGAGATTTGTGAAAATAAATATCAATTTCTTTCCCATCTGTGTTCACAAACCTGCTGAATTCTATTCTCTGACCCACTGGGGAGGTCTGTGGGACCTAGGTAATGAACCCCTGTATTTTCTAAAAATTTTAATGTTTTATCCTTCTGTTTTTGTCTTTTATCAATCAGAATTTGTTTCTTATATGGTATATCACATTTCCTTTTTTTCCTTTTATTGATTATCCCTTCCCCTTTGATCTACAATGTCTGTGCTGGCTTAAATCTTGGTTCTTTTTAATGGTCCATCTGTTTCTGGGATCTTCTACTCTACTTATGTAGTTAATGATTTGGGTAAACCACAAGTATCTTAGTTACTATAACTTTATTTTATTTAAAAACATTTTTAAATAGTTTATTGTTAAGTTGGTTTCCATATAGCACCCAGTGCTCATCCCAACAAGTGCCCTCCTCCNACCACGAGATTATGCCCTGAGTTGAAATCAACGTTTAACTGACTGAGGCACCCAGGTGCCTTTAAAGTCTGACATCGAGTCCAGCAAGTCACCTTACCTGTGTGTTGGCTTCTCTTAGTCTTTTGGTTTTCTATGTGAATTTTAGAAGCAGCTTGAGAAGTTTCATTAGAAGACCCATTGAGTTGACTAGAATTTCATTGAGTTTATAGACCATTTATTTACACCTTCCAATAAAAGTTTATATTTTGTCCATTAAAGATGCATATACCTTTTGTTAGGCTACTTCTAGGCCTCTCTCTTTCTCTCTCTGTCTTCCCCTACTTACTTATCTATGTTGCAGTTGGAAATTATACTTTTATTAATTTTTTAAAATTTATATCCAAGTTAGTTAGCATATAGTGCAACAATGATTTTAAGAGTAGATTCCTCAATGCCCCTTACCCATTTAGCCCATTCCACCCCCCACAGCCCCTCCAGCCACCTCTGTTTGTTCTCCATATTTAAGAGTCTCTTATGTTTTTGTCTCCCTCCCTGTTTTTATCTTATTTCTGTTTCCTTTCCCTTATGTTCATCTGTTTTGTATCTTAGAGTCCTTATATGAGTGAAGTCATATGACATTTGTCTTTTTCTGACTGACTATAATTTCACTTAGCATTATACCCTCTAGGTCCATCCATGTAGTTGTTAATGGTAAGATTTCATTCTTTTTGATTGCTAAGTAATACTCCATTGTATGTGTGTCTATATCTATACACCACATCTTCTTTATGCATTCATCCATCAATGGACATTTGGGCTCTTTCCATACTTGGGCTATTGTTGATAGTGCTGGTGTAAACATTGGGGTGCATGTATCCCTTCGAAATAGCACATCTGTATTCCTTGGATAAATACCTAGTCGTGCAATTGCTGGGTCATAGGGTAGTTCTATTTTTAATTTTTTAAGGAACCTTCCACTGTTTTCCAGAGTGGCTGCCCCAGTTTGCATTCCCACCAGCAGTGCAAAAGAGATCCTCTTACTCTGCATCCTTGCCAATATCTGTTGTTGCCTGAGCTGTTGATGTTAGCCATTCTGACAGGTGTGAGGTGGTATCTCATTGTGATTTTGATTTGTATTTCCCTGATGATGAGTGACATTGAGCATCGTTTCATGTGTTTGTTGGCCATCTGGATACCTTCTTTGGAGAAGTGTCTGTTCATGTCTCTAGCCCATTTCTTCACTGGATTATTTGTTTCTTTGGATGTTGAGTTTGATAAGTTCTCTATAGATTTTGGATACCAACCTTTTATCTGATATGTTGTTTTGCAAATGTCTTCTATTCCATCAGTGGCCTTTGGAAATTATATTCTTAAAATTATATTTTCTCTTTGTTGTTAATATACAGAAAATCATATGCGTTTGAATATTGCTGTTTTATCCCTCAACCTTTTTAAACCTGCTTATTAAATCTACTTGTTTGTAGAATTTTAGAGTTTCTTATGAAAATAATTATATCGCCTTCAATGAACGTCTGTTTTGTTTCTTTGATGCTAAACCTCGTATCTTGTATTTCTTTTTCTTGTTTTATTTCACTCACTAGTACCTTCAGTACAGTATTGAATAAAAGCAGTGATTTTTTGTGACACTTTTAACCTTTAAATATGATGTTTGCTGTGGGCTTTTGGTAGATGTTCTGTGTTGGGTTAAAAAGTTGCTTTTTAGTTATAGCTCATTGATTTTGTTTCAAAATCATAAGTGAATATTGTTGGGTTTTGGGGTTTTTAAAAAAAATTTTTAATGTTTTATTTCTGAGAGAGAGAAAGAGAGAGAGAGAGACAGTGTGAGCAGGGGAGGGTCAGAGTGAGAAGGAGACACAGAATCCGAAACAGGCTTCAGGCTCTGAGCTAGCTGTCAGCACAGAGCCCGATGCAGGGCTTGAACCCAGGAACTGTGAGATCATGACCTGAGCTGAAGTCAGACGCTCAACCGACTGAGCCACCCAGGCTCCTGTTTTATTTTTTAAGTATAGATTCCGTAATGTGTATGTATGTCAATGGAAAAGTTTCACTGAGGAAAAAGAAACTGAAGATACAAAAACAGGGAGGAGATAATTTAAATACTCGTGTCCTTGGGAAGGCTGAGGGTGGATTTTTATGTATTTCTTTATGCATGTAAAGTACTTTACATATTGCCTGGTCTGTTAGTTTCCTCTTGCTGTGGTAACAAATTGCCATGAGCCTGGTGGCTTAAAACAACACAAATTTAATCTCTTAACAGCTCTGGAGATCAGAAATCTGGAATCACTTTTACTTCGCTAAAGTCAAGGTGTCAGCAGGATTGAATTCCTTTCTGGAGGCTCTACGAGAGAATCTATTTCTTACATCTTCCACCTTTAAAGGTTTTTTGGTTTGGTTTGGTATTTTGTTTTGTTTTGTTTTTTATTTAAGAGAGGGAGAGAAGGGCAGAGAGAGAGAGAGGGAAAGAATCAAGCAGGGTCTCACTCAGTGTGGAGCCCAACATGGGGCTTGATCCCACAACCCTGGGATTTTGTCCTGAGCTGAAATCAAGAGTCAGAGGCTCAATGGACTGAGCTACCCAGGCGCCCAATCTTTCACTTTTTAGAGGCTGATGACAATCTTTGGCCAGTGTCCTCTTCTTTTATCTTCAAAGCCAGTAGAATAACATCTTTAAATTTTGCTCTGCTCTCATTACAACGTTGCCTCCTTCTATAGAAGCGTCTTTGTTGATGACTGGGCCCACCTGATAATCCAGGATTATCTCCCTCTCTCAAAATCCTTTACTTAATCACATCTGAAAAGACTCTTTTGCCATATAAGGTAACAAGCACAGGTTCAAGGGATTAGGATGGGGACATCTTTGGGGTCCATTATTCAGCTTACCATTCTTACATGTATCTGATTATACCATATGTGTTTGAGGCTAAAAATGAAAGTTTAATATTAGCAATTCTATGTGTTTCAACCTGAAGGTTCTCAACATATAGAAATTACTATTTATACTAAAAACAAAAGAGGAGATTATTTTACCGTAGACTGCCAGCTCCAGGGCTATCCCTGTGGTCTTCAGCAACTTGTAGTAGAGCCCTGGATCCTGTGTCACTGTCCTGGGAGCATAACTACGTCCCCTTCCTTAAGGCCCTGGCCTCCCCACCGTCTTGGTAGAGGCTAGCTAAAGGACTACAGGAAGATCCTCTCCCCACAGAGCAAGAGAATCCCTCTGCCCAGCTACAAGACCCTCTACCCCACAGCACAAATATTCTCAAGGAGAAATCAACTCTAAGAGTCTTCCGTGTTAGAAACGTGTGAGGCCGGTGCTGAGCCACGCCATATTGGGACCCGAGGCCAAAGGGAAAAAACAGTCAGTGATACTCATCCTGTCTTAATTTAAAATTTTGATATTTACCTCACTGTGGATTTTTTTGTATCTTGATTACTGATTTTTTGGGCACCCCCTTAAATTTCACACCCTTTCATTCCCACTCTGGTCTGTGGATCTATATTTGTAGCTATTTTCTCTAATGCTAGTTTTGGATGAACACGCCTGGCAAACGTTCAAGCTTTATCTGTAGAGAAAACCCACAACGGTTAGGATTTACCGAGATAACAGGAAAGGAAGGCCACCTCCCAACCTCTAAACTGCCCATTGTCCAAGCGACTCTCTTTCTGCCAATTGCCTTCTCCAAGTGCGAAAGAATAAACTAATTTCATACCTATTCAGCCCAATAAGACTCATTGTCCTACCTCTAACTCCAGTGATAAGAGACAGGAACACTTCATTTTCCATTGCTAAGCAACAGCAAAAACAGAGCCTGGCATCTGTGTCGGGCCTGACTGGCTGATAGGGATCAGTGTCTAAAGTTCTTGTTTGCATTTTGAAGTCAACAATAATTGCAGTTCTCTATTAGTGTTCATTAAGTTGGTTTATGGCTGGACCAACTCCAATCTCCACTCGGCAGTTTGAATGCGTTGTTCTCCCAGGGAAAGAAATATTTGGCAATAAAATCCCTGTGCTGATGTCCTCAACTCATTTCCCCGTGATCGACTGGGAAGCTATGGTCACCATCCACAGTCCTCCAGCTCCAGAGAACAAGGTCTCTGTTGAAGGTTCTGGAAGAGTGCGTGGAGAGCAGGGCAGGGAAGACGGCTCCGCTTCCTCAAGCTGGCTTCCTTCCACTCCAAGCGAAAAGTAGGCCAGTGGAGCAGAAGACTATTATGTGAATTGAGCTGGGGTGGAAAGTATTGCCCCATTTCCCCAACGCCAGCACTAAAGTTTGGAAAGAGCCCTGTCGGCTTCTTTCCATGGTCTAGTGCCAGGAACAGGCACGACCCGGGGACGTGATCAGCTCCCGCCTCCCTCGCCTGGGAATGGGTCAAACAGTGGCCTCGGCATAATGGTAGAAAGTTCCAGCCAGCTTGAAAGAGCCGCCCTTGGATGCCATCTCCCAGGTGTTGACTCACCCCGGGCGGCTGAAAGGCTGCCAGGCCAGCCAAGGAGCAGGTCTGCTGCCTTACATAACCTCCCCTTCATCCCCACTTCTCGGGGGCGGGGTCTGCTCTGAAAAGAAAATCAGAAAACAGCTTAAAGCAATTAGCGAGGATGTTGTTCTCCTTTCTAGACTCCAGTCCAAGACACCCTTCCACTCTCAGCACTTTCTGAAGTGAAAGAGTAACTCCTGGTAGTCATCATCTTGTCTCTTCGGCGCCGGTGAGACTTCCTTAGGGCCAAGCCGGAGAACAGCTTCCTTGCGCCCCCTAGTGTACACAGGAGCCCAGCACTGTGCAAAGTTGTGTCCGGAGGAGGCCAGACCAGGCAAGTGGGACTGTACAAATGTACAAATCCCAGGAATGGGATTTGGGGTTGGAGGGTCTAACTCCATGTGGCCTGGGTCACGTAAGAGGAAGCCACCTTCGCACTTTCGATTCCGTTCATGACCCCGGCACTTGGGTCACTTTCTTCTGACTCTCCTCCCTTCCTCTGCTTGCTATGGAGCAAGAGGCTCTCTTTGCATCTCTATTTCTGAAAGAAGTGAGGACTAAATAGTCAAAATACTATTATCTCGTTGAGAAGCTGCAGAATAGCCCTGTCTTATGGCTAATATGCGCGGAAGCCTAATTGTTGTAAACTGAGAAACTCTGAAAGGTCACTGTTTGATTTGCTGTTGTTACAACGTGGGCACACTTCTGTTGGGTTCAGAGCTCCCCAGGGCAATGATTCCCAAACAGCAGACTAGCTGTGGAAGGTTGAGAAGATCTGGACAGCAAGTTCTTTGTATCCTCGTAATTCCATGAAGTATTCTCTGAAATGTACACAGAAGGGAGTTAAGGTAAATATAAAAAAAGAAATCTGTTTTCAGGATAAGCCACGGCAGGATGGGCAATGAAGTATGACATGGGTGTCAAGAACCATAGAAATCTTTAAAAGAAGAATTGACAACCTATATCTAGGATAAGTAGAAGGCTTACCTACCTTGAATCTTCCCAGATTGATTATTTTGATCAAAAAGTTAAGAATAGGGATGGCAAATAGGTTTAATATTATGTACAGACATTAGTGATGTCTGCCACGAGCACAGGACAGAACTTTAATGGTGTACATACCAACAAGACAAGAAGAAAAGAGAGGGTATTATAAAAATTAAAATTACATTAATTGTAATTATAAAAAATTATTAAGAAAGCTAAGCCACTTCACCTTTTGATGCTGTTTTTTTGTTGTTGTTGTTATTCTTGCAACCATGAATTATGACGATGTGGTTTTTCCGACTTCATGTTCTAGGCTGTAGGGAACTTACTACTCTTGTCTTCTTCCTTAATTTGTATAGTTTTTCAGCTGACTTGAAGGCTGATGTGGAATTACAACAGGATGGAGGTGAGAATGCGTCTGATTCTTACCTGTTTTGAGATTACTATAGAGTGATGGCTCTGTAATAATCCCCAAGTAGTACTTGAATGTTGATTGTATACCCAGTAGGCTGGTAAGTGCTATGGATGTGAAGAGAAAGAGAGGGGAGAGGTACAAAAAAACCCCTAAATTTAGACCCTCCTTGGTTAATTGACCCGTAAGAGGCAATTAGAGAGCAGGGTCTTGGCTGGCATACCACAGTCTCAGGAGAAACACAGAAAAGTGGAAGGGGAGAAGGTAAAGTATCTCCCTCTGACCCCGTAGATCCTCTTGCAGCCATGGATTGGGAGGCAGAGAGCTGCTGAGGGTCTGGCTTGACTCTGATGCTGTGTACTGTCCAGGGGCCCCTGCAGACTGCCCCAGAGCACTGGGGAGTCCAAGTGCGTGCCTTCCAAAATGCACCTTAACCTTTCCACTTCTCTTCACCTCCACTACTCCCGTTTCAGTCCTGGCCATGGCCACCGATCCCTGGACAATGCACCGGCCTCTAGAAGCTCCCCCTGCATCTTTCCCCTGCCCCACAACCCCTTGGTCCACTCCACCCCCCAGGGTTCACTCCCTAGACAACAATTAGTGGTGTGACCTTGTTGAACACAAATCTGACTGTCACCGATGTTTTTTTTTTTTTAATGTTTTTTATTTATTTCTAGGAGAGAGAGAGAGAGACAGCGTGAACAGGGGAGGGTCAGAGAGAGGGAGTCACAGACTGAAACAGGCTCCAGGCTCTGAGCCGGCAGTCAGCACAGAGCCCGACGCGGGGCTCGAACCCACGAACCGCGAGATCATGACCTAAGCGAAAGTC
Organism: Crocuta crocuta; assembly: GCF_008692635.1. Classification (NCBI taxonomy): domain Eukaryota; kingdom Metazoa; phylum Chordata; class Mammalia; order Carnivora; family Hyaenidae; genus Crocuta; species Crocuta crocuta. The sequence continues at coordinate 12,471,295 of NW_027532747.1, forward strand.
GGACGCTTAACCGACTAAGCCACCCAGGCGCCCCATGTCACCGATGTTTAATGCTCCCTCTTGGCTTCCCATCTTCTCCCACATTCTGCTCCATGGGGCCACAGCTTCTTTCTCCAGCCCATTATGCCCAACTGCCCCTCCCCTTTGCTCTGACCCCTTAGCTTCATGGGCCTCCATGTGCACCTTGAAGTAATCCCTCTGCCCAGTGGTCCTTATGCCGACCCTTCCACCTGAATCCCTTGCCCTCCCTCTCCTTCTCTTCTTTACTTTGTTAACATCTACCTCCCACCGCATCTCTTCACCTGCTTAAATGTCACCTCCTCGGGGCTCTATTAGGACCTTGTGCTTATAGGCTCACAGAGCACCTTAAACTCTCCCTAGGGACATCGATCACAATTTTAACTAGTTATTTGTAAAATTATCTGCATAATGTCCATCCCCCGCTAGATGGTAAGCCCCATAAAAAGAGGTCTGATTCTGTTATTTGCTGCAGTGTCTCAAGATCTTAGCATAGCCTCTAACACAGTTCCTGACAGGTAATAGGTACTTAACATTTATTGAATACATTAATAAATGGATGGAGGAGAGAGATGTATAGACAGAAGGGTAGGCTGATGGGACTTTCTGAGATTCCAGTTGATTTCTACCCCTTGCCTATCACAGTGGAAGAGACAAAGCCTGTGGATTTGGTATCATCACTAAAGGCTGGGATACAGGAAGGAGGGTGAGTTGAATGGATGGACAGGTTGTTCTAGGTTGTAGCTTCATTTTCCACGCTTCCGAGCTTTGCCTTTCCAAGACTTCCAGGGTTGAGTGTGCAGAATTTTATCTTCAAAATGTTACTTAAGGAAAGGAAAAATCCAAAAGAAAACTTAATAGATCAGAGGGAAGGCAATCAAACTTCGAGCACTCATTCATGTTGCAGGGAAGGTTATATGAAAATAAGTCACTTCTGTAGCTGCTTTTGAACTGCTCCAGCCTCAGTAGCAGCCTAATTGCCAAACAATGTGTTGCCTTGCCCTGGGACCTTCTGAAATCTAAGAAAGCAGACAAATCTAGCAGTGTCATGACCTATTTTTTTTAATAAGGCAGATTCCAATGACCTAGTAATTGACCATGTAAATGAATACCTCATGTATGTAACACAAGGGAAAATGGAATATAATATTGTTTTTGGCTTCCTAGGATCTATTCAGACATCTTAGGCCTGTGCTGTCAACAGATTTGGAGAAAGGAGAGCTGAGGAGTGAGGCATGAATGACTCAAGCAGGACGGGTCCAGTGGGGTCTTCCAAGCGCTAACCTTGGGGACAGGTTCAGAGACTCGGCCACAGTTTCCACACTCCCAGCTGAGAGCTGGGTCTCATAACCCATTATGGGGGTGCATGTTGCATTGGGTTTTTGTGTGATTGCACCAGAGGTATGGGCCCCATTCTGCTATCAAGGCCCATTAAGACTTGGGCTGAGGGACATGAATAACAGAAGTCTCGGTGGATGTGAATCTGTAGCCATCACCTACAGGGCTGCTGTGTAGACAAGGGAGTACCTTTTCGAGGATACTGCAGAGGGCAGCTTGGCCAGATGAGGTGCTCACTCCATGCTCCCACAGTGCACAGCAAGCACCACTCTGTGCACAGTGCTCATCAGTCATGGGCAGGAAGCTCTGTGAGCAAAGGGACCAGGTCTGCCTCCTTAGAGCCTAGCACGGTGCCTGACCCTGTGACCCTGATGAATACATGCTTGCTGGTGAAGAATAAATGCATGCAGGAATGGATGGATGGATAAAGATATGGGCTCAAAGATGAGATATCACTCAAAGCTTCCCCATCATTTGAACTGCCCAATGATGGAATGGGCTGCTTTGAAAAGGACCATGAGTATAAATTCTAGTTCAAATGGGGCAGCACTAAGCCATCTGGTAGAGGGAGACAGATGTGGAATCCATGTGCCTTGGGGTCAGACAAATGTGGTGTGAGTCCTGGCTCTGCTGCTTATGACTGTGAGACTTTAAGGGACTTTGCCTCAATGTCCACATCTGTAAAATGGGTGTAATAGTTCAGTTTGAGTTTCCTTAAAGAAGAGCTTAGACAAGGATGTGAGGAAAGGTAGTTTATTTGGAAGGTCATCTAGGAAGCAGGAGGAAAGCAGCCTTGAGTGGGGGCAGAGAAGGAGGAAAAGTCCATTAAGGGGGCCTTTTAAGCCTTGCTAAGCCAGTGGGACTCACTCCTATTGGGTGTCCTAAAGGGATTACATGCAAAGTGTTTCTATTGAGGGTGAAAGGCCTGACATCTCTCCATTGCCTCCCATCTCTATCCTTTGAGGCAAACTTCCCTGCCCTTCCAGGCTGCATCTTCTTGTGAGGTGAGGCCTCTCCTTCCCTCATTCCTCAAATGAGAGGCCACTTGAGGTGGGGAGCTGTCCATCCCAGCCACAGCTGCAGCCAGAGGTGGGTGGAGGGGATGTGGCACAGAGCACTGTTTTGTGTCTGCCTCAAATCTTTCCATGAGGGGGTGTGGGGTGGGGAGGTGGTAGGCCCAGTCGGGAAAGGGTCCATCTTTGGCTCAGGTCATGGTCTCATGGCTTGTGAGTTCGAGCCCCATGTCAGGCTCTGTGCTGACATTGTAGAGCCTGCTTCAGACTCTCTCTCTCTCTCTCTCTCTCTCTCTCTCAAAAATACATAAACATTTAAAAAAATTTTTTAATCTTTCCATGGTGATGGAACAGTAGCTCCATGAGGGAGGGACTTGTCAAGACTATAGTGATTCAATAAGCATACTTTGTGGGTCTCTGACTGGCTCAGTTGGTAGAGCATGCAACTCTTGATCTCCAGAGGGTGAGTTCAAGCCTCATGTTGAGTGTAGAGTTTACTTTAAACAAACAAACTTTTTGAATTAATATATATTATAAGGGTTACATAAAGTAAAATTCTAAGGTGTAATACAGTACCTGAAAATACAGTGCTGCGTACAACTATTAATTATTATTAATTTCTTTTTATTAATAGATGATGCTACTTTTCAAGAAGAACAGAAATCATTGGGGGTAACATTGTAGCATTTGGGCTTCTAGTTGCTTAAAGGAACTCATTGTTTTGGAGATAGAAATAGTTGTGGGGGAGCCTGGGTGGCTCAACCGGTTGAGTGTCTTACTTTGGCTCAGGTCATGCTCTCCCAATTCGTGAATTGGAGACGACTGACAGCTCAGAGCCTGGAGCCTGCTTCGGATTCTGTGTCTCCCCGCCCCCCTTCCTCTCCCCCTCCCCCCTCTCAAAAATAAATAAACATTAAAGAAATTTTATAAAAAATAAAGAAATAGTTCTGGCCTTGACCTACAGAATGAAAACTCTAGATGCGTTAGGACAGCCTTTCAGACATCTGGGCACATTGGAGTTTCTCATCTGGATTTTAGTGAAGCCACTGCCTTTAATACCTTCTGACGTGTGGCCTAGGAGTTTTCTGAGTTGAACTGACAGTTTTAAAGCAGGAACAATAGGATTATATCAGGGAGAATTACCTGGAGACCCCAGACATCCTACAACGGTCGTTTAACTGAATGATTTATGAACAATAAGAAAGTGCCAAAAGTTGTGCAGACGCACGTTGCCATTGAGCTCAAACCCTACCCCATGGTGCAAAAGGAATAACTGGCCAAAAAGGTTTTCATCACGTAAATCCACACTTCTGCAAAGTCAGGAGCAGCCCCAGCTCTGCCAGCCATCACACGCCTCCTGAGGGAAGGCAGAACCCCACGGGAGAAATGGAACCCCACGGGGGAACCCCACGGGAGAAATGGAACCCCACGGGGGAACCCCAGAGGAGAAATGGAACCCCACGCAGAAATGGAGACAGAGACAAGTAGGTGGGACACTTTTCTTGCTCTAGGGGCCTGTGCTGTAGAACTGCTTTTTGAAGTCTTTGGTCTTGGGGCATCTGGGTGGTACAGTTGGTTAAGCGTCTGGCTCTTGAGCTCGGCTCAGGTCACAATCTCACGATTCGTGAGTTGGAGCCCCACATCAGGCTCTGAGCTGATGGCGCGAAGCCTGGGATCCCCTCTCTCCTCTCTGTCCACCCCCACTGCTTGTGTTCTCTCTCTCTCTCTCTCTCTCTGTCAAAAATAAAGAAATAAAACTTAAAAAAGAAATCTTTGGTCTTGACCTGGGTATGCTCGCTAAAGAAAACCTCTTCTCCATTCTGAATAGATCTGGCCCCAGAGGAGAAGACAGGTGATGGGGGCATAGTGGGGAAGGTAGGGAGGTGCCACGGGTACAATGGAGAAAACAAGAAAAGACGGGTTAGAAGGAATTCAGTGGGACTTCCCCCAGGCACCCTGGCTTCCTTCAGCAATAGAATTCCCAAGCAACAGCTCCCTTCTTTCACAGACAGTGGCTTGGGTCCGAGCTGTTCCCTTAGCTACACTGTGGTTTCTACCATTGCCAAACAAGCTACTTAATGGTCGGTCACCTTGAAGACTAAAGATTCTCATCTTCTGTCATTTGAGGTTCTCCTGGCAGGTAGAGATGGGTACCAAAACCCAGCTAGCTGTCTTTGCTCCTGTCTTTGCTCACAGTGCCGTGAGCAAAGACACTTGGCTTTCACCAGCAGAATGCAGAAGGAAGTGTTCTTGAAATACATTGCTGCCCTGTCGATACTAATGCATTCAGGAAGCTGAAGGTGATTCCCAGGACACTATGTCAGTCCTGGCATTCAAATATTTAGTGCCCGAGTAATTACTGTAATAATTAATTTCCGTTGCTTAATCCAGCAATCAGGCATGTCGCTTTACACATGGGAAAATGTTGGTCCCCATAGGGATGTGTGTGTGTGTGTGTGTGTGTGTGTGTGTGTGTGTGTGTTTGCGTGTTGGGTAAAATACAGAGCAGCAGTGACTATTTAGTTAAGATTTGGAGATCAGTTTGTGGACTAAATGAGATGCTTTTAGTTTCAGTTTTAGTTACAGGTTTGAGAGAAAAGCTGAAAAGTGAATAGAGAGAAAGAAAACTTAAATGCCCCAAACTTCAAATGCCATCCTTGAGACAACTTCTCCAAAATTAAGTTTGATCAAATGTTACAATTTGCAGCTTTGGAAATTTCACCTTGAAAGTGGATGCTATTACCCAGATCCTGCTCTAGGCTTTCCAAAGCTGTTCTCCTCAGCAGGAATACACTGCAAGCCACATATGTAACCTTAAATTTTCTAGTAGCCACATTTTTTAAAAAGTAGAAAGAGATAATGAAATTATTTTTAATAATTTGACTTCATGTAATAGATCTGAAATACTATCATTGGAAAATATAATCAATAGAGAAAACATTAAGGGGATATCTTCCATTCTCTTTCGTATGAAGTCTTTGAATCTGATGTATTTTTTACACGTCCAAGATATCTCAATTCAGTTAAAAATTCAGTTCCTCAGTCTCACTAGCCACATTTCAGATACCCAGTAGCTACACATGACCAGAGGCCTCTATCCTGGCAGAACAGAGGCACAGAATACTGCTTGACCTCTAGGAACCCATCACTTAAGTAGAAATGATAACATTGTCATAAAAGAAATAGGCAATGGTGTTTTTTGTGTCAAAGGATGATATGATTCAATTTAAGTAATAACTGGGCACCTTGATAGACTGAGTGAGGTAGGGATCATGTCTTTCTCATCTTAAGGTCCCCTCTGCATTCATTTTTGTGTTGTTTTCCATCTTCCCTCATATTATGAGGACCCAGAACATGTGAATTGAGTGAAAGACTAGCCCCACTTGATGGGTGGGAGAAGGATAGGATACAGAACAAGAATGGAGATTGACTCTGAACTCATGGAATTTGCCATCAGGAGAGAAGCCATATCAAAACAGAATGATGGGAGAATGCCACCTGATGTCTAGAATATGGTGTTGGGTTAAATGTGGTTAAATGCCACAGTGAAAGGTGGACGGGAATACAGAAACCAAAGCTGGCTTTATTTACCAGCGGTAATTTCTAGGGAATGGCAGACTCTTCAAGGCTGGCTTGGGTGTGAACAGACACAGAGGAAAGGCATTGGGCAAAGGGCAGATGTACTGTGGAGATCGGATGAGCATCCTCTGTCTTCAACATTCATTAAGTCTGGATTCGTGCATGCAGTTGCTGTGCTCTATTCAAGACCAGCCAAAAATCGGAGATGTTGCAAAGGCAATTAGATTTGCCTACTTCTTTGAAAGCCTCCATTTTCCCTTTTTGCCCTCGATTCTGACTTTCCTTTCCTCACCCCTTATGGTAGTCTTTAGTGTAGTGTATAGGGAATCCTAGTTCCCCATCTTCTGGAAGGAATGCACCTCCTGGCCCCTACGTGGTTGGTCAGGGCCATGTAACTAGCTCTGGCCAATTTGACCACAAGTGAAGTGACACCAGGAGAGTGATGTCTCTAACAAAGACATGAAGAGACCCTGGAACACCCTGCTTAGGACAACCCCCACCATTTTAGGGGGCCCCTAAAATCTTAGGTGACCCCTTCTGGGGAACTCAGCTCCAGTGCCCGTCCCATGGAAGACATGCATAGTCAGCACTCAGTGCTGAATATTGGAGGGGGGATGGGGAGGAAACTTAGATTTGTAACCCCAGAAGGAGAAAGAAGAGAACAGGGGTCTGGCCCACCGGTGCTAAAGAAAACTAAAGGCTTGGGGTCAAAGAACATCTTGGTTGACCCTGGACCTGCGACCCAGAATGACCCTCTTCCTCTGCAGCCTGACAGCTGCATGCTGCTTCTCGAGGCTTCCTTTCCCTTTCTCACTCCTTGCAGATAGTCCTTTAGTCAGATTTTACCTTACCAGGTACGCAACGGGTCAGATTCAATCAGTTATTTAACAAATGGCATTGGTGTCCTCCTATGTGCTTCCCTTCAGGATACTGTGCCAGATGCACTCCTGCCTGTAAGGAGTTCTCTCTAGTGGGTAAGAGCGACCAGTAGGACTAAAATTCCTCAGGTGAGTTTTAAGTGCTGGGACTGGCAGTCCAGAGGCAGTTACCACAGAAAAGGGGCCCTTCCCTCAGCCTGAGAAGCCAAGGAGGGCTTCTCAGTGGAGGTGAGGCAGGAGTCACTGGGCAAGTTAAGGGAGAGGCAGTCTTTTGCGCTCCTTACTACCAGAGTTAAGCCATAGGTAGTAAGGAGCGCAAAAGAGGAAGTGAGTGAAGGTGAGATCACTGGGCTGCGTCCATTCAGAGAACACTAAGTGGCTCAGGAGGCATTGTGGGCAAAGAGTGAGATATGAGGCTGAAATGGAGGGGGCAGACCCCAGTCACCAAGGGCTCAGTAACCATAGCAATGGCGATGAGCGCAGGCTAGCAAGAGCTACTGCAGAGATTTAAGCAAAGGAACACCTTGATCAGATTTACGTGCCACTGGGAGAGGAAAGTTTGTGTGTGTGTGTGAGCTGGCCAGACAGGAAGCGATCTATTTTGTGGATTTGTTTGTGTGTGTGCTTATTTGTGTTAAACAAAACTCCCCTCTGGCACAGGTGATATCAAAGGATACACCAATATTTTGACCAATTGAGAGCACTTGTTTATTTTTTCCTGAATAAGGGACCCAGGGGAAGTGGCAGCTAGGCGCAGAGAGAAGGCAGCTGGGGGAGGCTCACAAGTGAGCAATACGCTTAAGTGAGGGTGGCTGAAGACTTGCATATAGGGATGTCCAGGATTAAATGCAAAGGGATTAGGGGCACCACACTTCAGCGTCAACCCTACCCTAGCCAATCACCCACCCATCCTCACCAAACCTGACTTCTGTGTTGATGTGGGTCAGAGAGAAGGGACAACCCTAGGGTGTGAGACTCAAAGACGAGTCAGAGAGTTGGAAGGAGCGAGACATGGGGGGGGGGGG
>NW_027532747.1:12479187-12517926 GCF_008692635.1 Crocuta crocuta
GGGGGGGGGGAGACAAGAAGGAAAGTAGATCCCCCCGCAGAGGACTATTGCAGATATTGGGTGGAGGGAGATGTTGAAAAGGGGCTTGAGCCAGATTTCTTTAATGCAATAAAGGAAATGATGGGGGAGGGAGGTGAATGGCCACTTGGGCTGTAACAGTAAGTACTCTGAATGAGAATATACGAGGTTAGATTCTGTCTGTGTTTACTTGAAAATAGCTCAGGATAGATATAGGAGGAATATGTGTAGGTAAGTTAACTTTAAGTGGAGACCAAGATTGAAGGGCCCAAATTAGTAAATATGTGAAGAATCCCAAGTTTCAAATACTGCTTTCTAAATCTTTCCCAGAGAGTTTAATTAAGAATGATTAGATATTGGGGTGCCTGGGTGGCTTAGTCGGTTAAGCGTCCGACTTTCGCTTAGGTCATGACCTCGCGGTTCGTGGGTTCGGGCCCCGCGTCGGGCTCTGTGCTGACTGCCAGCTCAGAGCCTGGAGTCTGTTTCAGAGTCTGTGACTCCCTCTCTCTCTGACCCTCCCCTGCTCACGCTGTCTCTCTCTCTCTCCTAGAAATAAATAAAAAACATTAAAAAAAAAAAGAATGATTAGATATTTTTGGTTGGCTAAATGAGCAGTGCTAATGCGCGTGGATAGCTAGAAAGATGTACAGCCATCTCTCCATGCGTACGAGATAGTAGCACTACAACCTAATGCTTTTGGTCCAAGACTTGGTCCCAATCCTCCATCCTGTCCCCCCTCCCCGCCTACACATAGAGAATCCTGTCACCTAATAGGTTGGAAAAGCCAGTTAGTTGTGTCATAAGAATTTTACTGCATTTGCCTCAGTTGAATCTAAGTTAGTTAGGGTGTGTTATTGTAACAGGGAGCTCTCCACCCCCCAAAATAGAGCGGCTTAAAGCAGCTGCTTACTCTCTCAGATAACCATCTCTAGGTGAGAGTTCTGGGCTGATGGGGCAGCTCTGCCCCAGGCAATGATTTAGGGATCCAGGTTCCTCCCATCTTGGTGCTCCGTCATCCTGTAGGGCATTGCCTTGCAGGGTCAGAGCTCCCTCCCGTGGGAAGGGAAAAGAAGGAAGCTCAGCTCAGCTCTCAGCTTGGAGTATAAGTTTTAAGTTGCCTTTTAAGTTGAGTAAGTTGGGCTCTATCTTCCAGGAGATTTGCCTGGGGCATTGCATAGGTCCTGTTCTGCTCCCTTTCCACCTGCTTAGACTTCCTTACAGATCTACCCAGGTTGGAAGACGAGGAAGTGAGGTCTCTGGCTCAATAGCAACTGCCTACCTTCAATCCCAGCACCATGAGAAAAAGGGGACAGTGGAATTTAACCACACTGCCATAGCAGCCTTCCTTAAGTTTCTTGTTTAAAGGACAGAGAATTGGGGCTTCACAACAGGCTGAATCTAGTTTTTGTGCCCACATATTAAGAAATGTAGGTACAATAGAATTTGGTCTCAGAATTCCTTTCACTGCAACGTACTGATGGCAAGGTAGTGGAGAGTGTTCAGCATTACCTGGGAACTTGTAAGAAATGCAGGCATCAGGTTCCACCCTAGACTGCTGAGTCAGGGCCTGTCCTTTAACACTGGTTGTCCTTTAACAACCTTGAGGTGATTCGTGGAGAAGCATGGTGTCCCAAGAACTTTACTTGGTCTTGACTTTGGCCTCGTACATAGGCAGCTTTCCATTGATTTTTACAGATGGGAGAGCCCAGCCAGCATCTAAGACAGTGATTTTCCAACGTTCAGAACCCTCTAGTGAGTAGTGATATTTTAGCAGATCATACCCAGCATTGGAACAAGTAGTAGAAAAGACATAGTATAGAATTTAAAAGAAAATGAAAGAGCATCACACTAAGGATGAGTGTTTGCACTTATCAAAAACCAAAAAGGTATTTGAAAGCCACCAACATAGGAAGCAGGACTCTGTGGCAGGAAGTTCACAGGCTAGACAGTAACAGTCGCGGGGATGAATACCACTTCTGAACAGTGTGGCTTTGACCAACACTGAGCCTCATTTCCTCACTTGTACAACAGGTTAGCTGGGACTTGCCCGGTTGTGACATGGTTACCAGGACTAGGAATAAATCTCATGTGGATCCTTCCTTTGCCCTTACTCACACCCCCTTTCTTTTTAGGACAGGAGAGTGGCTTGCCTGGGCTTCTCAGCGGACACTAAAGCCAAGACGCCTATTTCTTTGAGCCCCACTTTCCCTGTTTGTAAAGAAAGGCACTTTTGCCTAGAGACATTTAAGGGTTTCAGGTCCAGGGTCGATGCAAGTGAATGTGTCCAGAAGGCAGTTGTTTGGGGCGTGGGAGGGGAGTGGTGGAATGACCCTCACCTTGCCTGCGCACCTCGCGGACGCCCTGGTTCCCGCACTAGCCCCCAGGGAGGAGCAGGAGACAGCCTCTGTCGCCCAGGACGCCCCTCATCATCGCCTCCGAGAACGGGCGGTGCGGCAGCGCCACCGTGTGGCTGCACAACATCAAAGCGCCGCCGCTCCACCTGTCTTGACCCTTGCAACATTCACACTTGAAAGAATGGAGACAGAAGAACTTTGCGGTAAGAGCGCGAGGTTAATTATGTGGCCAGCTGTGAGGACTCTAGGGCTTACTCTTGGGGACAGGGCGAGCCCTGCCTAAGACTTGCAGGGAGGGAGAGGGCAAGGGCAAAGGCAAGGGCATCTCTTCCAGCAGCACCCCGGTCCTGGTGTTCAGGCACGGCCTCGAGTTGCGGAGCTGTTCGCGCCACCGGGTACAGAGAGGACGCAGCAGGGCAGTGCCCCTCCTGCGCTCGCACAGCAGCTCGGCGGGCACAGTCCCGCTCCCGACGGGTACGCACCCGAAGGGGGATGTGGCCAGGATCTAGCTGCCAGCTCCGGAGCTCATGCTTCGAGCGCACTGGTCTTGTAAACCGGGTCACGGGTTCGAGTCTCGCCGGGTCCAGCCGCACGTTTGCCAGCCGCCCTCCCTGGCGAGCGGATCGCGCATCGCAGGTCAGGTTCTGCGTTCGCTCTCGGGTCCCGCAGGGGAAGGAGGAACACGTTACAGGTGAAGGCAGCCAGAAGCATCCTGGGCTGCCGGAAGTGGGCCTCGCCCTGGGCAAACACGGCCACCCGGGTCCCAGGGTCCGCGAGGCCGGGAATGGCCCCGCCCCAGAAGGGGGGGGGTTCCCCGCACTCTGCGGGTGAGCTCCGGGGGCCTCGGGAGAGGAGGACGCGCCCTCAGCCCCCAGCCCCACTCTAAGCTCGTAGTTAGAGAGGCTCACCCTGGGTCAGCCTTTGTGCCAAATTCCCCTCCTAAAGAAACCTGGTGGGCGTTCCACACTGTGTAACTAAGGAATATGACGCCAAAAGACATTAAGTAATTTGGTCTTTTGCTTCCCCACCCCCAGCCTTGGGGTGACGAGGAGCTCCTTCCGGAGTGAAATCGGGGAAATCTGGGGATTTGGGGAGAAAACTCATACCTACTCCCTTAGCCACCACGCCCCCTGCAGGAGGTCGCCCTCAGCTTCCTCTTCTGTGAAATGGGGACGCAGGAAGATTGCCTGCCACCTGTCTGGACTATTTCACCGCTCAAACGTGAAGGAAAGGAGACAGAGAACTTTGCGGTGAGAGCCCAGGGGTAATGATCTGGACTGCTGGGAGGGTTCTGGGGGTGCTCTTGGGGTTGGGGGTGGTGACCATGATTAAATCTGGATTTGGTGCAAGTTATTTCCGACTTTCTGAACTGCTCTCCCTTGTGACTACTATTAACAGCTAATACTTTTTGAGAGAGAGAGAGAGAGAGAGAATCCCAAGCAGGCTCCAGGCTCGGCATGGAGCTCGATGTAGGGCACTGCCCCGCGACCCTGGGATCACTACCAGAGCCAAAATCAAGAGCCAGAGACTCAACGGACAGAGCCACCAAGGTGCCTGTAACAAGCTAATACTTTTAAAGCAATTGTCAAATCCTAAGCAGAATCACTGAATTAACACAGCGTTTACAAAAACATTGTAAGTGGTATTAATCATCTAACTGCCCACAGAAGGAAGCTGAGGCACAGAGAAGTTAAGTGTCTTGCCTAGGGCCACACAGAGCAACTAGCAGAGTCAGGATTCACACCCAAGCTACCTAGCTCCAGGTGCCTCCTTCACCACTGCGTTGCTGTGTAAGATAGTCAGGTCTCTTTTAGGGGTTTCCTGGAGCCAGAGAGAACAAAGATGCGCCTTCAGGGAAATACAGTTCTTGCGACTGTTCTCAGGTTCTAGAACCAAGAGATTTTGTTCACACCATTCATGAGGGGGGGAAAAAAGAAAACCACCTTAAAAATGAATTCTCCTGTGTGCCTGTTCCTAAGAGTTCTCTATGTGAGGAAGATGTTCTCAGTGTCTGGCAGTAATATCTTTTTAAAAGTTTTCTAATGTTTATTTATATTTGAGAGAGAGAGAGAGAGAGAAAGAGAGAGAGAGCATGAGTGGGGGAGGGGCAGAGAGAGAGGGAGACACAGAATCTGAAGCAGGCTCCAGGCTCTGAGCTGGCAGCACAGAGTCCGATGGGGGGTCAAACCCACAAACGATGAGAACATGACCCGTGCTGAAGTCAGATGCTTAGCTGATGGAGCCCCACAGGCTCCCCAGCCACAGTGAACATGAGGCCTCTTGTCTTCTGCACATACCTGAAGACTTCCTAGGGAGACATCAAGAAGCAGCATTGCTGGGCTCAAGTATAAACCTCAAAGGGAATCCTATAGAGCACTTAAAATGAATTAACCATATCTACATCTAACAACATGGGGCCATCTTGAAAACAATGTCGAGTATAACATGCAAGTTGTAAAACGATACAGTATGATGTGACATAGGTAAACTTCTAAGAACACTCAGAACAATGTTAGATGTTGTTTATGTTACATACATGTAGTAAAAATGGGAAACTATACAGGGAAGCAATACACATAAATGAGTGAGTGTGAAGCTTTTGTAGTACCCGTAACATTTTATTTCTTAGAGGTTCCTGGGTGGCTCAGTTGGTTAAGTGACTGACTCTTCGTTTCAGCTCAGGTCACGATCTCATGGTCTATCCTGAAATTGAACCCTGTGCCAAACCCCAAGTCGAGTCCTGAGCTGGGCATGGAGACTGCTTCAGATTCTGTCTCTCCCTCTCCCTCTGCCCCTCCCCTCCTCAAAAAACACACACAAGAGACACCTGGGTGGCTCAGTCAGTTGAGTGTCCAACTTCTGCTCAGGTCATGATCTCACAGCCATGAGTTTGAGCCTCACATAGGGTTCTGTGTTGCTAGCTCAGACCCTGCTTAGGATTTTGTGTCTCCCTCTCTCTCTGCCCCTTTCCCCTCTTAAACAAATAAACATTAAAACACACACACACACACACACACACACACACCCCACAGTTTATTTCTTTTAAAAAATGAGGATCTAAAGCAAATATTACAATAATGACATCTGTTAAATCTGAGTGTGGGAATACATGGGTATTATTATGGAAAATTTTCTTTATACTTATATATATTATGTATTGATGTTGTAATAGTTATGTGAATATTTCATTATTCAAAATGTTTAAAAGTCTCCACTCAGAAAGAATTGTGGTCACAGTAATGTTGTCCCTTGTGATTTTGGGGGGGTTTTATGTTTGATCACATAACTGATTAATTAAAGCAAGACCTTTGGATTTTGATTGACTGATCATTCAATTCAAATAGCACTTCTCCTACCACACATTCTTCATCCTGACCACATTCATGGACTCTTCCTTTAAGGAGCAATCACAGCTTAGGGTGCCTGGGTGGCTCAGTCAGTTAAGCATCTGACTTTGGCTCAGGTCATGATCTCACGGCTTGTGGATCTGAGCCTGGCATTGGGCTCTGTGCTGAAGGCTCAGAGCCTGGAACCTGCTTCGGATTCTGTGTCTCCCTCTCTCACTGACCCTCCCCTGCTTGTGCTCTGTCTCTCAAAAATGAATGAATGTTAAAAAAAAAAAAAAAAGAAACCATCAGAGTCGTTAGTTGCCCTGCCTTTACATAGGATAGTCCCTCTGTCTGGATAATCCCCAAAGATTTGGTTCCCACAATCATTCTCACCCCTTATGTCTCATTCAGTCCTCACCAGCCCCGCTGTGACCATCTACCTACTGGGTGCTTATATTAGCCAAGCATTATGTCAAATGCCTTACATGTGTTTTCTTTTTTAAGTAGGTCTATTACTGTCTTCCCTTTTCTGCAGACAAAACCACTTTGGCTTAAATGTTAGTTGCTCTTGCTATTGTCATGGTTGTGGTTGTTATTTTTCCAAAACCTTGGTGGCAGAGCAAGAGTCAACCCCAGGCCTGTTCAGACTCCACACCCTCAGCCATTAGACTGGTCTGTTTCTTGTGGAGAAGCTGTTCTTTCTCTTTTCCAATTACAGATAAAGAACCAGATCCTCAGAGTTTCTCTCCTTGTCTACCTGATGAAGCATTCGTCTCTCCGGATGCAATGCAACGTCACCTTGTTTGGGAAGCCCTCCTGAGGCCAGAGCCTCCATACCGGCCTTCATGCCACTCCACCATAGAAGTGTGTTTGTATCCTGTCTTCTCTACTTTGTCCGTGAGCTCCTTAAAGGTAGAGACTGGCCAATGCACATTTGTATTCTCAGCATCCAGAACAGCACCTGATGTGTTATGGGCACCTTGGCTTTTCAGAAATGAATATTGATTAGCACCTGCCTTGCTCAGTCCCTGAGCTACATACCTGCTGTTAACTCTGGCGAGAAATTAATTTCTCCTATATGCACAGGGCACAGCTTGTGCAAAATGGCTCACAGCCATCCTGATTATTCCTCTAAAACAAAAACAAGAAGTTCTTTCTCATCTTGATCAAAGAAACTTGAAGGACTGGCCCCCTTGAGAACTAGGATTCACAGACAGATACCTTGAAAGCTCCATAAACAGTAATACTAATAGAACCAGAATGACAGTGCATTGGGCATTTAACATGTACCAGGAACTGGGCCAAGTGATATACTTGGATTTAATTTTTGCAAAATAAAATGAACCCCTGCTTTTCTTTTTTCGGTGAGCAGTGTACTCTGGTTTCTGTGATGGCCCAAGTCAGAATTTGTTGGGAGGGTTTGGAGGTTAGGACAGGATGTCTTAACTCAAAAGCTTTGTCATGTTTATCATCACTTGATGAGAAGACACCTGGCAGTGCAGCTTCTCTGAGCCCAGGGTGGCATTTGTCATATCCTCTGGGGCAGGCATAGCAGTGTCATTTAATGCTGCCATCATGCCATGCTTTGTCAATATCTTTTTTCAAATTAATACCATGTGGGCTGATCTGCATCGTGACATTGGATATCGACAAAGTCTCTTTTATCAGTCTTGCTTTTCTCATGAAGTTTTGAGAGGATGTTGGCAGGGCACTGTTTCTCCTCTTTCAGTGGCACGTTCAATTCACTCATTTAATCCCTCCTGTGACGTGTGCATAGGAAGCTATGAAGCCACACAAGGACAGTTGAAACTGATGATTCAGGTGACCCCTGGGCTCCGTGTCTCAATTTCTTGTCTGAGGATATGTCTGCTCAGCATCACCGTATAGTAGGTGGTGGACAGGTTAAGTGTCACATCTGAAAATTTTGCTAAAAGGCAGAGGTTACTAGTGTGTATCAAATCTGTGCCATGTGACAGATCGTTTACCTGGTTCTGTGAAAGGTTTGAGGGAAATTTAAGGTTTTGGTATCTGCCCTTAAAGAACTTGCTGCCTGACTGCATGGATAAAAGAAAGACCCAGGAAAAACCTACAAAACAGTTAAGAGTATGTCTTTTACCCAGGTTCAAATGCCCATGAGTACAATTAGAGATTGGTCAAGATAGGGGGAAAAAGCAGCTTCCCATTCCTAACCCCACCTCCTCCTCCAAAGGGAAAAGGAAGAATCTGATCTGATTACATGAAGCTCAATCTTGATCTTCCAAGCTCTAGTGACAAGAATCAGCCCTCATACTTTATTTAAGCCTCTAGAAGACAGTTTAAGTGGAATCCAAGTGGAGGACCAGCCAGAGTTAAAGGTATAATGATAAAGGTTTTCTCATCTCCTCTCAGATGGTCAGCAACTAGGCAGAACTTAGGTGTTCCTTGCTTGGACCTTGTGCTAAAGTTATTGAAATGGTCCAAACACCTATCCTCAAACAAAATACTGGAGAGAGCTCTAGGAAACTATGTCATTATGTCTATAGAAAAAAGCATTTGATGAAATCCAACACCCTTTCATGATAAACGTGCTAAAAACAAAAACAAAAATGACCCCTAAACTACTGAGCATAGGAGGGGATTTCTTTAACCTCATAAAGGACATCCATAAAAGACCCACCCCTAACATCATAGATAATGGTGAAAAATGGATTGCTTTCCCCTTAAAATCAAGAACAAGGGAAGATGTCTACTCCTACCACTTCTATTCAATCGTGCTGGAGGTTCTAGTGAAGGTAATTAAGTAAGAAAAGAATAAAAGCATCCAGATAGCAAAGGAAGAAGATACATATGACATAATCTTGTATGCAGGGAATCTTAAGGACTCCATTAAAAAACTATTAGAACCAATAAATAGGTTCAGCAAAGTTGTAGAGTATAAGATCAATATACAAAATTCAATTGTATTTCTATATACTAGCAATGAACAATCTGAAAATGAAATTAAGAAGCTAATTACATTTACAATAGCATCAAAAAGAATAAATACTTAGGAATAAATTTCACAAAAAGAAGTGCAAAATGTATACTCTTAAAATAAAATGAAAATATACCATTGTTGATAGAAATTAAGAAGACCTAAATAAACAGAAAGACATCCATGTTCATGGGTGAGAATTAATATTGGTAAGGCAGTACTAGTCCTTATACTGATCTACAGATTTAACACAATCACTATTACAGTCTCAGATGTCTTTTTTGCAGATTTCAACAGGCTAGTCCTAAAATTCATAGGGAAAAACAAGGAATCTAGAATAGTCAAAGCAATCTTGAAAAAGAAGAATAGGCTGATTTCCTGATTTTAAAACTTAACTATAAAGCTATGATAATCAAGACAGTGTGGTACTAGCATGAGGATAGACATATAGACATATAGATCAATGAAATAGAATTGAGGAACTAAANGTATATATATATATATATATAAGACAACCCATTGAATGTGAGAAAAATTTTACAATTATATATCTGGTAAGGGACAGGTATCTTGAATATGTGAAGAACTCCAACAACTCAATAATAAAAAGACAACCCAATTTAAAAATGGGCAAAAGATCTGCATAGATATTTCTCCAAGAAGTTATACAAATGACCAATAAGCAAAGATATTTACTGCTGTTAGTCATCAGGAAAATTCAAATCAAAACTATGGTGAGATATCCCTCCACACCCACTGGGATGCTATAATGAAAAACACAGAAAATAACAAATATTGGCAAATATGTGGAGAAATTGGAACCATCATACATGGCTGGTGGAAATATAAAATGTTGCAACCTTTTGGAGAATAGTCTGGCATTGTCACAAAAATCTAAACATAGAGTTACCGTATGACCCAGCAATGCCGCTTCTACCTGTATACCCAAAAGAAATGAAAACATGTGTCCACAAAAAGTTATACATGAAGGTTCATAGAAGTATTACTTATATAAAAACCAAAAAGTGGAAATAACCAAATGATCGGTGTGTAAATAAAATGTAGCATATTCATATAATGGAATGCCATTGGACGATAAAAAAAGAAGTCAAGTACTGGTACATGCTGCTAGAACATGGATGAACCTTGAAAACATGCTAAGGGTAAAAAGTTATAAAAGACCAATTGTATGACTCCATTTCTATGAAATGTCCAGAATAGGCAAATCTGTAGAGACAGAAAGAGTGGGAAATGATGGCAAACAAATACAGGTCTTCGTTTTGGAGTAATAACATTGATTTTGGTGATGGTTGCATAACTCTGTGAATACACTAAAAACCACTGAACTGTTCAACTTAAACTGTTGAATTATATGGTATGTGAATAAAATTGCTAATGTTAATGACACTGTTGGACAAAAGTATCAGTGATATTACAAGAATCTTTGGGAATAAAAGAAGCAGTAGCAAATAAAATACATACTTTCATCAGAAGATGCAGCACAATTTCAGAAATGTTGCAAAGTGCCATCTTGGAACTGAAAAAATTTGATATTATACCCATTTCATTGATGAAGAAATTAAATCCTAGAGAGTTTAATAATTTGCTCAAGGATATCTTGTTAGTAAATGTCAAAGCCAGGACTTGGGTGCAGGACAGCCACTGTAATGTCAAGTCCAGGAGCAGTGAATTCTTCACCTTAAATTTAGTCTAAGCAAAGTAGTGTTGATCCTATTAAAAGCTTGGTGGGGTGTTTTGAATATGTCCTTTGGAGCCCAGGTATCCACCTCTGCCTGCTCTGGCATCGTGTCCAGGATGTAATGTGGGGAGCCGCACATCCCAGGCCTGTGCTTAGAGGACTCAAGCCCAGTAACAGCAGGCATGGGGAGCTCTAAACCCATCCACAGGCCTAGGGCAGAGCTTGTTTGCCCCATGTGGCTGTGGCTTTATCTTCAATTCACTTACCCAGCCCCTTGGACCATTAGCCAGTCCGATTTATGGACCTCATGACTGTCTTTTGTATTAATTTTCCCTCTGATTCTGGGCATGCAATTTTAGAATGGTTTCTGTGTATGAGCTGAAAAGGACTGGTTGTATTTGAGTTGGAGCAGTATTGCTCACTCTGTACCAGTAGTCAAGAGGCCATGGGTTCCTGGTTTTTTTAATTTATTCTTTTATTTTTTTTAATTTAAAGAGGTTCCTGGTGTACTGCAAAGTTAATCAAACCATGTACTGCCTTCTCTGTTAGCTTTCTGTTTTATGAATTTCTATTTTATGGACTAGAAACCCAAGTATAGGGGCCATGTGTCTCATTCTGGGTAATAAAGAAGCCACAGCTCTCAAATCCTGTACTATTAACCCTGTGGGGGCTACCCTCCTCACATCTATGTCATCCACCCACCAGTGAGGTCTGAGTCTGGGGTCAGGACCATCTCCAAGGAGGCCTTTAACTTGGGGAGTGCTGTAAGGGTTCCAAAGCACCATCTCCTATACTCTCCTTTTTCATCTTGATTCTCATTATAATCCTAAGTTTATAGTGTCATTCCTATCTTTTCAGATGAGGAAAGTGAGGCTCAGAGTAGCTCGGTGACTTGATCAAGGTCACATTCATAACCGGGATTTGAACTTTAGAGTGTTAGACTCTAGGCTGAGATTCTTTTCCTGCTACCCCCACCTACCTTTGGCCAGAGAAAATACTTATATTCTTCTCCATCTTCACCTGCCCCCCACATCCCCATTTGAAACCCAGCAAAATTAATTTGGCTTTAAAGGACACCCATGAGGGTCTTGAGGGAGAAAGGAGACATGAGTAGCCAATAAAAGACTGTGGGGTGTGTAAGAAAGACAGAGGAGTACCTTGTCCTTGGAGATGAGGGTGGGGGAGTTGAGGGGACAAGACCAAAAAGCGTAGGTGCCTTGAACAAGCTAACAATTTGTCCTTACTGTCTCTGTTTTTAATTGAAAAAGAAACTACTTCTCCCTATACCCACACCCTCCCAGATACTTTCAAGAGAGGACAACCTGTCCTGTGTCTCCCTCAGGAACATTCTAGATATACAGACACACCTCTTTCCTTGTATTTTTACAAGTGGAAACATACTCTGTGCCCTGTCTTATACCTCATTTTATTCCCTTAATTGAAGACTAGCTCACATAGATCCATCTATTTTTCTTCATTCTGTTACAATTGCACAGTATTTCATCCTACAGATGTTCCTTAATGTGTCCAACCAGCCCATTGTTAGGGTCATTTGGGTGGTTTACAAATTTAGGCTGTTATAAACAATGCTGGAAAAAACATCCTTGTGTATTCATTTTCAAGTTTATCTTTGTGATGAATTCCTAGAAGCTGAATGGATGAAGAAACTGCAAAATGCAAGAGAAAGGATATTTTACTCTTGATAGAGACTGCCAGATTGTCAGTCGTACATCAGTCTGAACTCCAACCACCAGGCTCCCAGAAATGCCTGCTTCCCCTCAGTGTGACATAATTTTTCTCTGTATTAGAAAGTGTTGTGGGCTGAATAATGACGCCCCAAAAATCAGGTCCTAATTCTTGGAAGCTGTGAAAAATTTCAGACTATGGAATAAGGGTCTTTGCAGGTGTGATTGAATTAGGAACTTTGAGAGGTGGAAATTAGCCAGGTGGACCCAGTGTAATCACCAGTGGCCTTATAAGAGGGAGCTGGAGATTAGATTACAGACAAAAGAGGAGAGTATGTGATGGAAGCAGAAGGCAGCAGAGAGAGAAGATGCCACAGTACTGGTGTTGGAGATTGAAAAAGCCAGAGAAAGTGTAGAAAGAGAGTCTCCCCTAGAAGTTCCGGAGAGAACGCTGCTCTGCCGGCACCTTGATTTTAGCCCAGTAAAACCAGTTTGGACTTCTGGCCTCTAGAACTGTAAGAGAAAGCATTCTGCAGTTTTATTTGTTATAGCAGCAATGGGTAGCTAATACCGGAGGGAAGGCTTACTACCCTAGGGGGAGGGGCAAAAAAAAGAGCTGCTGTTCCCTGTTCCCCCAACACACACACACACACCACCACCGCCACCACCCCCACCTCCACCCTCACCCCTACCCCCCTTCACTCCCTGGTCAATCGACCAAAGCAATTCCTCTCCGGTCCCAGGCCTGTAACCCCTTCCTGAGCAGAGCATGCTCAAAGCCTTGCTGCTTATTAGCCCCACTCTAAGGAAGGCAGTTTAAGCTAACGTCTGTTGCAAACAGCACATTAAAATGTCTCCTCTAACCACCCACAGATCTCACTGAGAAGATATGGACAAATCCCATTTTCCTCACCTTCCTTGGTTTCTAGTAACTGTAGATTTTCCCTTGGGGACCTCATGTGAACATACATTTGGGAATTTTACAGCATAAGCTTTGCAACACCCTGCCACAAAGCATTTGATGGGTGGGGATCTAACTGGGTATCATCTCAGGACAGCATGCCTATTTGGTCTCTGGAAGCTGTAAGGTCTCTTTGAATTGGGACTCTTTGAGCCCTTGGGATAAGGTAAGCAATCAGTGTTCATGGGGACTCCTGTGATCTGGCTGGGGGAATCAGGTCTGAAGTTTGATACATGCATTCAAAAGTTCAAATCTGGCTGTGAGGAAAAGGAAAGAACTAAATTGTAGACCAATAAACCCTGTCTCAAAGAAATCTTTTTGGGGCAAATGAGTTATGGAAGGTGCCTGTGGTTTGCAAATAGATGCTTGGTTCAAGTCCACCTTGTCCATTTTTACTTGTCAGGAATGTCTTTCTCCTTCCTCCCTCTACCTACTCATTTCCTGGCTCTGGCTTAACAATTCCTGCTCTGGACCAGGCAGGTGAGAGTTACAGGGGAGTTTGTTCACTAAACCACCTGTTAGACTAATCCTGGGCTCCTCCACACCTCCCTCCCAGGCAAATAGATCAGGCCATGCAACAGGATGACAGTCTAATTATCCCAACCATCAGAAACTTCTTCTGTGTCTTTAATCTACCTTGACAATCTGGTGGCTTGTCACTTCGAGGCCTCTTAATTGGCTGCATGATTGACAAGGCATGTGGGGGCTTTTTATTTTAAGAATTGATGGGAGCCTATGCCTTCAAAATTAGCTCAGTTATATGATGCCAGAGACCTCGTTTGCACCCAACATGGGCTAGAATCTGATTTTTTTTCAGTCATTCTGATCCTAGGTAACTAGTGGGGATGATGAGAGAAAAACAACAGCTTTCTGTGTTTATTATTTACTTTCACCAAACATCTCTTCAGCCCTAGGTTAACCTACTATTTTCTTTCAACAGCATTATGAAAAAGACCAGTATGATCTGAATGTTTGGCCCTCTAAAAATTCATTTTTTGGTTACAGGTGACAGGGAGGTAGTTAGTTTTTCCTTGTTCATATAACTTAGAAGCCCAAGCTGAGAGCTGCTTGGAGTCATAGCTGGTTTGAGCGTTTAAACAGTATGGACACAGCTCTGTCACTCTTTTTCCAGGTCGCCATACTGCCTTCCTTCTGGGAAGTTCTTCTCTTCATGGCTCCCTAGCAGGGCCAACTTTTCACTAGTGGTCCACTCTCCCAGAGAAGGAGCATACCCCTCTCTTGGGAATCCTATTACCACAGCATTCATGGAAGGCTCTGACTGGACCAGCCTAGGCCATGTGCCTTCCTCTTGGATCCAGCACTGGAGGCAGGAGAATGGAGTTTTGTGATTGGCCAGCCCCTCACCCACCCTGTCATGTGACCAGAAGGATGAAGAAGGCACTGTGGTTGGCAAGTCTCACCAGAACCATGTGAAATAGTTGAAGCATCCTTTCCTGTTGACAGAGGGGGCCAATATCCCCCTACAGACATTAGAATTGAAATGTTTCAAATGCAGTCACCCTGATAGGTCCTGTGTCTCCACTTTTTCTTCTGAATAGGTTCTGTTTTTCTGACTGTATAGCCAGTTATGACAACCAGCATCCCTGAGGTGGCTGAAGCTGGTTGGTTTCCCCATTCGCAGGGCATGGCGCTGGTAAAGGGGACTAGATGGCTCTGCCTCTGGTCCTTGAAACCTCACTGATCAGAAGCGATTCTTGTGTTTCTGGAGGATGGCAATGGCTGGGGGCTTCTTGGGGCAGATGTTGATAAACACAAGGAGGAAAGGACAGCCCCACTGGCCTGTGCCTTGTCCATCTGCAACCTCTGGCAGACCTGCCTTCCCTATTCCTGGGCTTCCTGGCTGGACACTAGCCCAGCCTCTGCTAGAATGTCTAATCAGAGGTTGTGAACACTTGCCTGTTCTCCATTTCCTGGCCTTTTGTAAGCTTCAAAGAGAACCTTTCTGGATTTTTTCCTCTTTCCCTGCCTGTGGGTTTCACAGACTCCCTAAACTGGGAGAAGAGAGGAAAAGCCTTTGGAAGCAAAGTGTGAAGTGTGAAGTACCACTCTTCAGTTTCACCAACCAAGATATAGGGATACCCTTTAGAGCCCCCCACTTTCCAGCAAAGTTATAAGAAATGAATGCACATATAAAAGATAAGTTTTGAAGCTCTTGGGAAAAGAGTGATCGAAGAAAACTCCAGCCTTACTTTTAGATAGTCAGCCCACATGGGCCAGTTTCTGACTGCAACATAGGTTCCTTCTGAGACCAGCAAAGAGTCTGCCAGAAACCTATTGTATGATGGGTATGTTTTAGAATGGTCTGTAAGCCATTCGTCTCCCATGAGGCCGGGACAGGGATGGGCTGAGAGGATGGATCATTTTGTCTAATGAAAACATCCCCTTCTCTCCACGTTTGTGTAAGCAAATGAGTTTTGCTCTTATTGGCCTCTTTGAGGATTCTCCGAGTCCGTTTGAGAACAGTTTGTTTGTGACTTAAGCTGTGTGGCTGGAACAGTTAATGTCTTAGCTCATTATTATATTTGTTCTCTCTTCTCCCACTGGGCAAATTTAGCTTCCCTTAACCACTCAGCATAGTATACATACTGATTAATCTTTGCCAAGTATTCCTTTCACCCTCCTATTTCATGGCTTTTTACCTGCAGAATAAAGTATGACATCCTCAGCTGTCCACAGTCTGTTCCTGGACCACCCCTCCCAAATCATTTCCCCTATGTTCCTGTAGATTCTTTCTTATTTCAGGAAGTCTTGCCTCCCAAACTATTCACATAGTTGTGCATCCATCCTCACAGTCAGTTTTAGTACATTTCCATAACTCACAAAAAGGAAACCACAATGACCCTTACCCATTCCTCACTCCCTCCCGTCTAGCCACTCCAGCCCCAGATAATCACTAATCTTCTTTCCTCCTCTATAGATTGGCCTTCTGAACATTTCATATAAGTGGAATCCTACAAGATGAGGTCCTTTGTGCCTACTTCTTCCATTTAGTGTGATCTTTCCAAAGCTCATCCATGTCATATCATGTATCAGTACTTTGTTCCTTCTTATTATCCAACAATATTCCATTGCATGGATATGTCAACTGTTTATTCATTTATGGACATTTGGGCTGTTTCCACTTTTGGAGTATTATGAATAATGCTATGAAATTTTGTGTACAAGTTTTTATGTGGACGTGTTCTCATTTCTCTTGGGTGTATACCTAGGAACAGAATTGCTGGGTCGTGTGGTAACTCTATGCTTAATCTTCTAGGAAATTATCATACTGTTTTATAAAGGAACTGTGTCGTTTTCCATTTCTACCAGCAGTATATGGGATTTCTGATTTCCTCCATGTCCTTGCCAACGCTCATTATTCTCGGTCTTTTTATTCTGGCCATGCTAGTGGATGTGAAGTAGTATTGTGGGTTTGATTTGCATTCCCTTAATGATTAATGATGTTGAACATCTTTGCATATTAATCATTTATCTTCATTGAAGAAATAACTATTTGGATCCTTTGCCCTCTTTCTAATTGGGTTGTCTTTTCATTGTTGAGTTGTGAGTGCTCTTTATATATTCTAGATACAAGTTATTATCAGATAATATGATTTGGCAAACATTGTCTCCCATTTTTGTGGATACTTTCTTGATGGTTGTCCTTTGAACCTAAAAGTTTTTAATTTTGATGAAGTCCAAGTGATGCATTTTTCCTTTGTTTCTTGTGCTTTTGACATTATAGAGAAGAAATCATTGTCTAATACATGGTCACAAATATTTATGCTTTTGTTGTCATTTAAGAGAGCTTCAGTTTCTGCTCTTACACTTAGATATATTATTCTGTGTTAATTTTTTTGTAAGGTGTGAGGTATGGGTCCAACTTAATTCTTTTGCATGGGGATATCTAGTAGTTCCAGCACTGTTTTTTGAAAATTCACTGGGTAAAGAATAATCTTGATCTTGGCACCTGTATCAAGTAACTAGCCATTTCTGCCATAGTATTTTCTAGCTATTTTCTATACCATATAATAGCACCTTGCTGGCCTAGGCTGATTGGATCACAACAGGATGCTGATTCATATACTTATTAGACATTTGCATATCTTCTTTGGAAAAATGTGTTTTCAAGTCCTTTGTCCATTTTAAAAATTGCTTTGTTTGGTTTTTGTTGTTACATTATAAGAGTTCTTTATATATTTTGGATATTATCCCCTTATCAAATATGATTTGCAAATATTTTCTCCCATGGGTTGCCTTTTCATCTGCTGATTGTATCTTTTGATGTATAGAACTTTGAAATTTTGGTGTAGTCTAGCTTGTCCATTTCCTTTTGCCTCTCCTCTTGGTGTCCTATGTAAGAAATTATTGGCAAAGAGTTCTATTGTCTATTGAATGACCTTCCAATTTCCAAATTTCGTCCCAGTTTTTAGACTTCCTTATTTCCATGTTTATCCTGTTAATAAATCATCATCTAAGGTGACCTGGATATGCATCTCTACTCTTTGAAAATAAAAACCACAACCAAAACTTCTTTCATAAAGCAAATAGACATTGTATGCTGTGTTATGAGGCAGCATTTTCCAATCCTTTCATTGAAGCATCTCCATACATGTAGTAAAAACAATGTGTGATGAAATAAACATGGAAAATGCTATGAAGTCTATCTCTTGTAGGCCCAAAATGCATATTAAAGTTTCTGAGAAGTCCTGTGGTAAAGAAGCCAGTTTAATTTTGTTTAAATGAACAGGCTCATTTCCTCAGGGGAAGACCTTTGTTCCCCAGAATACCGTTAACATGCCCAGGAAGGTTTTTCCTAAACACCCCTGGGAAGCTCAGTCTTAAAGAAAAGTGAGCACTGAGTGAGCTAAGGCACATGCACCTGGAATGTAGAATAAGCATTATTACTGATCTAACACACCTTTGGTTTTTTGTCCCCCACATCCCTTATACTTTATTCAGTAGGGGTAACTTCCCCTACCTATTGTAGCAAATCACTTGACTTTTATACTCACCTTTGAATAATAGAGTACTATATGACATTAAGTCTCAAATGGAGTCCAAGTTCAGAACTTATAATGCTCTAAGCTATTCACCTTAGCTCAAGTGTGCTTTAGGCTGTTCCCTGCAGTGGGGGAAGGGAGCACTGCTGACCCCTCCTCTCTCTGGCTCCCTACTCACCTCCTCATCCACTCTTTACTACAGTTTGGACTTCTCCTGGAGGAGGGAGGAGAGCTATGGGAGAGGACAGCGCTTTTCTGGGTGACTCGGTTCTCTCTGGGCTTGGTGACGGTGAAAGCTGGGTCTTATTGGCATTCCCTTTCTGGTCTTTTCTGAGACGTCCTGCTGAGCCCCATCTCCTGCAGTGCCCTTGGCTCAGGCTGGTACATCTATGTTCCGGGGGTCCTTCCTAGCCTGTAGATGTGCAGCAGGCAGCTCTGTCTGTTGTGCCTTCTCTTTAGAAGGCAGTGCAGTTTTAGAGATAAAGTTATCTACTGATGGCCTTAATTCTTGTGCTCTGCTGTCATGGTAACTCTCTAGCATGGCTACTTCTGTTGTGGGGAAGCACTCTCTCACTCCTGCTCTGACCATTCCTGTGGAGATGACAACTCCAACATGGCAACCATGTCCTGCAGCCCCACCAGGGCATTAGTCAGCGTTCCTCCTGAGTGGGGTGAACACCATCCCACCACATAAGATTTCTTGGATGTAAGCCAGGCTCCAGTCCTCTGGGGCTCCAACATTTCAAAGCCCTTGTCTTTGGATCAGAAGATGATACCTGTATCCCTCCCCCTGGAGACTTGGTGAGGCAGCTAAAAAATCCGCTTACCTTTTTCCTTACTTTTTAAGAAAATGTTTATTTTTGAAAGAGAGAGAGAGAGAGAGAAAGACTGAAAATCCCAAACAGGCTCTGTACTGATAGTGGAGAGCCCAATGTGGGACTTGAACTCATAAACCATGAGATCATGACCTGAGCCGAAACCAAGANGAGAGACTGAAAATCCCAAACCGGCTCTGTACTGATAGTGGAGAGCCCAATGTGGGACTTGAACTCATAAACCATGAGATCATGACCTGAGCCGAAACCAAGAGTCAGACACTTAACCGGCTACCACCCCAGTGCTCTTTTCCTTTAATTTAAATCCCTGGCCTTTTGAGGGGTTCAGAAGCAGAGTATCATGATAGGTTAGCATGTTGGCACATGGAAGGTATCATTCTCCTATCCCTTTGGACTCTTGCCATCCATCATATGGGCTCATCACTTAAAACTCATGGTGGAATAGTACTGTTCTAACATCTGGTCACGAATATCAAACCTCTAGCATTGCCTAACATATGATAGATGCTCAGAACATAACCTTTGTTTTTCCTTCTCTTTCCCTGTAAATGAGAGCTTGTCCATTTTTTTTTTTTCTGAACCAACTCCAAATCCTTCCAGATCAATCACCCAAGAGTGAGAGACCCTCTAGTGGCACTTGCAGAGATTCCTTTGTTGCTGGGACCTACCTGGGACTTGGACACCCCAGACTGGGAACAGCTGCTATGGAAGCCTACTAAGATCCAGAAAGGAAACCTGAATTCAGTGAGATCACAGAGCTACTTAGTGTGAAATCCTGGAAGAGCCTAGGTGTCCTCACTCCCAAATGAGTCTTCAAATTAAGAGCAAACTGAGAAAATAAATACCAAGAGAGAGGAGCACATCCATTCCCCTCCTGGGATTTACTGAGCATTCTTCCCCATCCCTATTAACACGTGAAGCTGCCTTGTAGAGCTTGGGATTACACCCTCACTACAGCTCACTCACTAACTTTGCTGTAACAACACATTTACATCCAGAATTTTAGAGATGCAGAACAGATCCTATGGAAAATATTAACTAAGACAGTCTCAAGTCCCTGCCACTAACAGGCTGGTGTTGACTAGCCTCTTGAGTACCACAATTTGTAAATTGCCCCATTTAGAGATGGCCTTTTTTCCCCTAGCCATTGAGATATAATTGAGATATAATATTGTGTAAATTTAAGGTGTGCTATGTGTTAGGTTGATACACTTCTATATTGTAAAATGATTACCACTTAGATAGCCTAGCCAACACCCCATCCCATCACATAATTACCATTTTACCTTGTGGCGAGAACGTTTAAGATCTGTTCTCTTAGCAGCTTTTACGTATGTAATACAGAATTACTAGCTGTAGTCACCACAACTTACCAATCTTACAACTGGAACATTTGTACCCCATTACAAACTGAACTTTGACCCCATTTCTCCCACCTCCCACCCCTTGGCAACCACTCCTGGACCCTGTGTTTCTGAGTTCAGGTTTTTTAGATTCTATGTGTAAGTGAGATCATATAGCACTTGTCTTTCTCTGTCTTATTTCATTTAGCACTGGTCTTTACAGTTCAATCTGGAAACTTCTTTTTTTGTGTGGCTCTGAGGTCCTCTCAGCAGCTGATAAAATGGGTTGCTCCCCATCTGCCTCTTACAACCACCAGCCCCTCAAGTGAAGGCTTCTCCTTTTTTTTTTTTTTTTTTTTTNTTTTTTTTTTTAACTTTCAGACAGTGGAGAAAGTCTCTCTGGAGAAGCATGTGATTGAGGTGTCTGGCTAAAGATGAAAACTTCCAAATCTGAGCAGAGCCAAATTGCATATATGCTATCATAGACTGGACTCCTGGAGAGAAAACATCAAGCTCCTCCCTCTCCCACTGTGGGGGAGGGATATATCACTGCCCTGTTGACATTGGACTTGGCCATTTGACTTGTTTGGTGGAATGTTAGCAGACCTGATGTGAGCAGAGGCCTTCAATGTGCTTGTGTTGTTTTGTGTCTGCCATAGGGAAGCATGTCCCAGTTAGCCATTCATCCCACGACCGTGGAAATTAACGAGATGCTTTTCTCAGTATTTGTTTTAACAGTTTGTTCTTAGTTGGGAGGCTCATTTGGAAGTAAGGAGAACTGGTTCTGTCACAGGTTCTCACACCAACCAGTTATGTGGTCTCACCAGCAGGACATCTCTCTGGGTCTGTGTGGATTTGACTGTAGTGTCGCAGATTTGAAATGTGACTGAGTCAAAGCCCCAACAGTGCCAGGTAAACCCAGCAGAGCCATAGCTGGCCTGCAGAGCAGTAAAACAAGAAAACAAACACTTGTAGCAAGCCAATGAGTTTTGGGATGGTTTGTTACGTAGTATATTTGTAGACATAAGGATAGTTAGGCTTAAGTAAAATTCAAAGCCATCTGTATAGGATAGAGCAGATCCCTATGAGTTGATGTGTGTTGAAAAATTTCCAAATGAAAAAAGAAACTTTTATCTTGGACCATTGAAGCTATTGTAAGAAAAACAGAGGGTCACCCAGTGGGCAGCAGAGGCCACGCCCCTGAAAATTCTGAGCAAGTCCAGACCTCACTGTGCACTAGAGTGCTGCACAGCTGGAAAGAGGTCTAGATGTCAAGTATGAGAGCTGAGTCCTGTCTGCTTTCACTTCATCGTTAGTAACACTTACCGAACATCTGATACACGCAGGACACTCGGAGGGTACCTAAAGGTTCTCATCTTTTCACAGTTCCTCCAGAAAACCACTTCTACTCTTGCCTCAGGAACTTTGCCCTTTCTGTTCCTTCTGCCTGGAATGGTATTTGCTGAGATTCCCACGTGGTTGCCTTATCATTCAGATTTCAGCTGGAATATGACCTTCTTAGAAAGGTTTCTGTGATCACTCTGGCTAAAGCAGCCACTGCTTGCCCTGGTTCGCTCACTACCACACAATCCCAGTTTGTCTTCATAGCACTTACCACCACCAGACATGTTGTATATTAGTTTGTTTGTAGTCTCTCTTCTTCCACTAAAAGCTAAGCTCCCCAAGAATGGGATATAATCTATAGTACCCCCAAGCTCCTAAAACAGTACCTAGCACATTATAGGTGTGCAGTAAATATTCTTGTAACAAATGAGCAAGGTGCTTACNTCACCAGACATGTTGTATATTTGTTTGTAGTCTCTTCTTCCACTAAAAGCTAAGCTCCCCAAGAATGGGATATAATCTATAGTACCCCCAAGCTCCTAAAACAGTACCTAGCACATTATAGGTGTGCAGTAAATATTCTTGTAACAAATGAGCAAGGTGCTTACGATGAGGCAAAGATGGAGGGGGTGAAGAGAAAGAAAGAGTGTGCATCCAGGACAAAAATGACCTGTGATAAATGTGTGCAATGTCCTCCACTGGAAAGAGTACAGGTTCTAGAGTCTTATTTACTCTACCATCAACTACACCATAAGCTCGGGCAAGTTATTTGTATCGGCTAACCTCACTTTAATTGCTATAACAATGGGCTACAATAGTCACAGATTAAACAATGCAGTAATTTATTTCTCTCACTTAATAGTCCTAAGCGGTAGTCAGGGGCTGGTATGGTGGCTCTGCAATCGTCAAGGACCCAGGCTCCTTCCGTCTTCTTGCTCTGCCATCCTTAAATGGGGCTTCCAACTTGCCCAGAACAGTGCTCTGGCTCCTCTTATGTCTATGTTCCAGGCTGCAAAGAGGAAGGGAAGTCCTCGATTCAAGGACTCACAAGTTACACTCATCATTCCCATTCACATCCCATTGGGTAGAACTTAGACACATAGGTGCTCTTGACCGCCAAGAAGCCTGAGAAATTTATTTTTACCTTGGTGGTCCTTCCCACCTAAGACATTCCAGCATCACAGGAGGGGAAAATGCCTCAGTAGCAGTCTCTGGCACATTCTTACCACCAGCTCACTCCTACCCCTCAGGCCTATATGGTTTTCTATTTGTAAAACGTATCACACTGTGTTACAGTCAAATAAGATGAATTACCTGGAAGGATCCTAGAAGTTCCAGAGTCCTATCCATACTTAAATTCCCAATTGTAAATGAGTGAGGAGTACTAACAAAGGGCTTTTGGAATCCTACAACAATGGGAGATTCATTCTAGCTGAAATGAGAAGAGTTTATGGAGCAGGTAATTTCGAGGCTGGGCATTGGAATTTTGATTGGCATTTGTTAAGGAGGGAAATAAAGGCCACGGCATGGGGTGGGAGGCCTGGAAAACATCCCAGATGATGGGAAAAGTAAGACCAATGGTAATAAGGTGGGAATTTAAATGCATGTTTGAAACACTACATGGGGTACAATTAGAAGGAGGACAGGGACAAGATAAGGAAGGTGGACCAGGGCAGGCAGAGCCCTCATACCTGAAGCAGGAGCTGGGGAACTTGAGGTGGGGATGGGTAGGACGTGAACTTCTCCACAGTGGCTCCTGTGTCCAGAGGAAGATGGGCTTGGAGATTGATTTGGAAGTCATTTAGGAGACTCATGAGAGCCCCAGTGAGTTGGGCGTGCAGCTGAACCAGGGCTGTGAGGATGGAAAGGTAGAGCTGGATGTGGGGGCTATTTTACAGATAGGAGCATCGGACTTTACCAGGTACCACTGACTAGGAGGGAGACCCCATAAAGAAGGGCAAGTTCCAGAAGAATGTAAATTCAGAGTGTCCAGTGTGAGTCTCAGCAGCCCCCAGCATTGGGAAATTTTAGGTCTGCATATAACATTGAAGACAAAGAACTTAAGAATTTACCAAAATGATAAAGATGCTTAATCAAAATACTGTTGCCTCTTGGAGTATGATCTAATGTCTAACAGCTCAGACAGCACAATTAAAATTCAGTCTTGGGGAATAACTTCTTTCCCTTTCTGGAGCTCAAGCTTTTGTAACTCACTCTTTATGCCCAAGTGAGGCTGGGCTGTGTCCTTACTTGACACACGGAAGGCAGTGACAGAAGCCATGCAGGATGAAGAGTGCCTCTCACCGTAGGCTGTGGAAGCGTTTGGCCATTTCTTTCCTTTTCCCCAAACATACTCCTTTGGTCTGAAAACATCCAGACCTTATTCCTCAGTCCAGCTGTGAGAAAATCTTTCCAATTTTTGCTCATAATGTCAAGAAGAGGTTAAAAATATCCTCTTGAGCTGAATCACAGATCAAAAATGAAAACTGGTCAGGAGGATTGTGAGTTTCTTTTCCCCTTCAGAATTTTCCATCATTGCCACAAAATTGATTATGCAAAAAGTGCAAACCGATTTTGTTTAAACATGACCTTGAGAGTTCTCATGGACAGTGGAAGGTCCTAGATGGAAGTAAAGATTGGAGATTTCTCCTCAGCCATGTATAGTCAATGGCCCCATCATCCCCCTCTGCAAAAATCCCAGTATCTGTCATTTGGTTCTGGGTAATTCATCTTATTTTGTTATAGATTCGACCTTGAACATCCTGAGCTGGGAGACAGAATTTACTAACCACTCTTGTCTCTTATGTTCATTTTCCCTATACGTTTTGAGACCCATGTGGTCCAGGCTAGAGTGTTACATTCATAATCCAACAAACAGGAATGTAACTAAAATCCTACATGTGCATTTCTTAGAGAACATCAAAGACTTAGCTCCATCATAATCTGCTACAATATTTCATAACTTTGCTCTCTGTTCCCCTGGTACTCCCATGTGGTTTCTCTCTCTTTCTGTTCCCAGCCCCTCTTTCCATCTCCTTAATATGAAATTAGCATGGCCTCTCTCCTAACATGAAATAATATTTCTTTTTGAGAAAGATAGTGAGAAGTTCAGGGCTTAATAGGTAAATAGAGGAGAAGAAATCTGGGAATAATCACATGTTAGGAATTTTTCCTACCATTTAATTAGATACTGTAATTCATTATTTATATCATTAATGTAAAATGAATTGTAATAGCCAACTTTTATGTAGTGCTTCACCATTTCCAAAGTGTTTTTATATCCATAACCCCTTTAATGCTCATGACAGGAAAAGCATTCTAATTGCTCCCCCTCCCCCATTTTACAGATGAGGAAATAGAATAAAAGTAGAATAAATGTCCTCACATCACAGAACTGGGAAAGAGAAACTGGATTCCAGTTCAGGTGGGCTCCGAGGATCTCAGTAACACAGCCATGGGTCTCCATTGTCCTCACTCTGGACCTGACTTCAGAGGCTCTGGTTCTTGGGGACCTGGGAGTTTAGTCAGTGGGTCTGCAGCAAACTTCTGGCTGGGTTGCAGGACGAGAGTGAGTGTGGGCAGCTGAATGGCACGTAATTTACAATGGCACCTGTTCATTCTCAGGACTGGCAAGTGCAGGGTCCTTGAATTTTACACTCTTGCCCCCTTACTTGCTTCACCTTAGCACCACCCGTGCTGGGCTTATCCAGGAGAAAGGAGGGGAATCCCAGCCCCTCTACCCTCCTTTCAACAACCAGCACAATCTATCTCTCTCTTCAAACAGCAAGGAAAGCAGCACCTCACCAACCTTCACAACCAGCCAGGAGGCTTTGATTGGCTGACGTGGGCTTTCAGCAGCTCCAGGAATCTGGGGAAGGAGAAGTGACTCTGGCTGACTCAACTAAACAAACAGTAGATGTTTATGGTGCCATTTAAAATATTTAACATAGTCCGAGTAATTTAATATCTAGTTGGTGGCTGTGACTTTTTTTTTTTTTTTTTGGTCTCTGTACTTTGCCAAAGGTAAATGATTCATGTTCCTAATCTCCCTAGAGCAGGAGACAGATTTCAAGCTCATTGTTCAAAAAGTGAGACAGACAGTGCTACTGATAATGTTGTTTTTGTTGTTATTGCTATTGTTTTTGTTTTTGAAAGAAAATAAGTCTCCCTGAGGCACCTGGGTGGCTCAGTTGGTTAAGCCTCCAACTTCAGCTCAGGTCATGATCTCATGGTTCATGAGTTCAAGGCCCAGGTCCAGCTCTGTGCTGACAGCTCAGAGCCTGGAGCCTGCTTTGGATTCTGTGTCTCCCTCTCTCTCTTCCCCTCCCCTGCTCATGCTCTCACTGTCTCTCTCTCAAAAATAAACATTAAAAAGTTGAAAAAAGAAGTCTCCCTATATTTCCTTTCTCTCTTCCTCTCTCTCTCTCTCTCTCTCTCTCTCTCCATATGAGTAATAATGACCTAGCCATCATGGCTCCTGACAGTGATCCTCTCTCCCCATCTGATGGTAAAGGTGGAGAAATACCTCCATGAGCAAGAACAAAGACCCCTGGTGTAGGAATGTCTTTGACTCAGGATGAGAGTTGGGTTTTAAATTTTTCATCCCAAGGCATGAGAGCTGTGCCTGAAGCCAGGTGACCAACCCATTATCTACACAACATACCTTGCATATGCAGCAAAAAAAGCCTGGGTTCTAGGCTGATTCTGTCACTTCTAGGTCATTTTAAGCAAGTCTCTGGGCTTCTATACCCCAGTTGTAAAAATGAGAGCCTTGGTTTGGAGTAGAGATGGCAAATAGACATTGGTAATAGCCGTGGAATTCCTCCCAAAGCACTGCTCTAGGCAGCCATTATTAATCAGAATTGCTGGTGAATTGACAGCAGTGTTGTGCTGGTAAGTGTTTAACTAGATCTCTGTGCAAAAAAAGTCCTAGTCTGCCATGTTTGCCCACTTCTGTGGTGTAAATACTCCCACTGTGACTGATTTCCAGCTTCTATCACAAAGTCCCTGAACACATTGTTGGGAAGAAATATGTGTTATTGGTTCTCATAAGCTCCAGCACACCATTGCTTGATGGCCCTTTCCCATCCTTGGTTTAGATTACCTGCAAAGTAATGTTCATATCTAATAGTCTAGAATTTGGTATCCAACTTTAGCCTGTAACACCTCTTGGGAATTTGCATTTCCTAGAGTTACTATTTTTTGAGTTCCCCAAAGAGAAAGTCTGCATGAAGACTTGGTATAGGTAGCGAGAGTCCAGGGTGCAGAAGTGAAGAACAGGAGACTGAGAAGCAGGGAGGAGGAAGAGGCAAAGCTCAAAAATGCAGTAAAGGTGACTGGCTGCCCCTGCCATTGCCTGAGAAGTCTCATGAACTGCATCTCTGGGACTAGCTAGAGGGAGAAAAGATACCTATATCCATTTTGCCTCCCCATCATGAGTCAAAGGCTGGGTCATGGGCATTAACTCTCCTGTGATTCCAGGCTGAGCTTGCAAGGACTCTAAGCACCAAGGGAAAAGCCATATCCCAGCAAGTGGGAGGCATAGGCTTGAGTGGGATGTTGTCATGTGGCCCCTGCGTGAAGCTGGCTGGTGTCTCTGAAGAGCTAGTTCTCTCAGCAGTGGTTGGAGCGAGAGGTAAACATGAGGGATATGAGGTAGAGTGCCTAAAAAATGTCTAGAATTACCTGTATGGAAAGATATGCTGTGGCCCCTTAGCTACTTCATCTTGTCTCTGCAACTCTGATCTTATAGCCTGATTCAAAAGGTGCCTCTGCTGCTAACTAGCTCTGTGACTTTGGGCAAATCACTTAATCTCTCTGTACTTCCATTTTCTCACCTGTGAGTTTGGCCTAAAAATAACACCCAACCTAATGGGTTGTTGGGAAGATTAAATGGGTTGCTATGAGTAAAGTACTTAATACAGACCTTGACATTTAATAAGTGCTCAGTTAAAGTTAGCTTTTAATAGAAAGTTTCACCATATTTGAGGAAACTTGTGCAAGACCTGTATATTAATACTTGTGACATATCTTATTTTCCCAAAATGGTCAGAACAGTATTTCTGGCCCTCCATGCTTTTCAGACCAAGCCACTCTGCCCACTGAAAGTATGTGTCTTTTCCCTTGAATCTGGGTGGATACTTGTGACTGTTGTGACTAATGGAGTATGGCAGAAATGATGATGTATGACATCTGGGCTAGGTTAGAAAAAGCATTTAGTTTTTGCTTTGCATTTCTTTCTCTCTGATTCTCTCACTTCCTTGCTCAGGATATTTGTCCTAGAAACCTAGCCACCATGTTGTGAGGAAGCTCAAGTCACTTGTAGAAGTTCTGTGCAGGTGCTCCAGCCAATTGCCCCAGCTAAGGCCTCTGCCAACAGCCAGCATCAACCTCCAGCCATGTGAGTAGACAAACCTTTAGATGATTCTAGCCATTGTCTTTGGGATTTTCTAGCTGAGGTCCCAGACATGATGGATAAGAGACATACTGTCCCTCTGTGCCCTGTCCAAATTCATAACCCCTCCCCCAAATGAGAGATATTAAATATTCTTGTTTAATATACTCAATTTCTGGAGTAGTTTCATAGCAACAGACAACTACTAACCTACCAAACTTTCATGCAAAGTTTCAGCCTTTGTTCCTCTTCAGCCTTTGTTGTGAAGATTAAAGAGTCCTTGCTTCTGAAACTTGGCTTCACACAGCTTAGTACCCTCCCTGGAATTCCCATGTCCTGTGTCTTGACTTGTAGGGCAACACTAGCTCCAGCAGAGCCCTGAGGACAGAGCCTATGGGAGCACCCATAGGTGTTTGCGGCAGAAGCATGGAGCAGAGTTGGAGGATCTTGGAAATGAGAAAGAAAAGAAATGGAGTGGGATAAAAGGAGTTAGAAAAAGAAGGGGCAGTATGGATAAGTAGTATGGCCAAAGAAGCTGGGGGTCCTTGGATTGCCAACCATGTTGCTGGCCCACTTCCGGGAAGGCCCCGGATGACCCTCTCTGTAGGAACTTGATGAGTCATACACACAACCAGACAGGACGTTGGAGGGTGTCCACCTTTCTGCCTCAAGGCTGAAGATGCCAGCTGAGCATTGTTAGATCTAACTGATTGAGCCACCACTTCCTGTCATGCTCTGTGCTGGGTTCTGGGAATATGCCCTGCCCTCAAGAAGTCAGAGTCCATTTGGGAAACAAAGTTAATTAACAGCTCAGTCACTCAGTATGTTTTCCAAGGGAGACCACAGCTGATTAATATACTAAGTGTGGGAGGGAGGTGGTTAGGAGGCAGAACTTGACTGCTGCATGGATTTAATTAAAGCAAAAATTCTGCTTTTTATTTTAAAAGCACTTGGTAGACTTTTATTAACCATCTGGGACGGATTTGATGGTTGAACCTAGAGACTTTGGTAAATAAAATGAAAATACTTCCAAATTGAGTATATTTTGAGCCTGATGGTTGGACTTTAGTTAGGACACTTTTGAAGAGACTGAAACCAGCTCAAACTGGTTTGAGTAAAAAGGAGTTTCCTGGCAGATATTTAGATGCATTCATGGAGATTTGTTTTTTCTCCATCTAGACTCTGTCTCCCACCATGCTGGCTTCACCCTCATCCTTCCCAAGATGGTCCTAACTTCTTCACCCTCTTCCCTCATGGTGGCATGATGGCTGCACAGCTCCAGCCCCTCATCCTCTCAGAGTCATGCTCCTCTAGCCCAGCACACCTAGCAGAAGTCTCTGCTTGGGTCTTGTGTCCAATGCTGAAACCTTTACTGTGACCAGAGTAGGACTGATTGGCTCAGGCCTACAGCATGTGCCTAACTATGGAGCTGGGGTGGTGGGGATGAGACCCAACCAAACCACGTGGACTAAGATTTAGGGAGCTTTGGATCTCCACACAAAAATTGGGACTTCCATCAGGAAAAAAAAAAGGAATGAGTGCTGAGGAATAAAACTAAAATGGCTCCCCCATGGCCCAGAGACAGTGAGGCAACGGGACATCCAGGAGCAGTGGAAAGAAGCTCAGCAGATGAGGAGAGTTAGGCCAACATGGTTCTGGAGTCCAGTTCAAGTTGGCCTCCACTACTGTGACAGAGGCTTATAGGTAACCAAATACATATATACATATATACATGTCTCTCTTTCCATTGTAGAGTCATGAAAGTGTATCGTTCATATCTTCAAGAAATAACTGCCATTTAGCTGCAAGGATTACAATTAGCTTCGGAGCCAAAGCCGTGGTCTTCCAGGGCAACCCCCAGCTGATGAGCATGGCCATTTCTACCCAGCATAAGACACTTCTAATGGGCAATTGTTGCTCTGGATCCCCCTGTCAAATTGGCTGAGATGCTGTCAAATCTGCCATGCAGTCTGAGGCCTGATCCCTGAATTGCTGTGTAGATCTTCTGCTGACCAGCAATACCCACATTGAACTTTTAGGTAAGCCAAAAAACTATCTTTGGTGGTTATCTTTCTGCATTGCCAGCATACTTTCTTATCATTCCTACTCTGGTAAATATAGATCTTAAAAGGGGAAATATTGGAAGTAGTTTTATTTTTATTTATGTATTTATTTTTTAAATATTTTTATTTATTTATTTTTGAGAGAAAACACAGCAGGGGAAGGGCAGAGAGAGAAGGAGACAGAATCTGAAGCAGGCTCTAGGCTCTGAACTGTCAGCACAAAGCCCAACGTGGGGCTTGAACTCATGAACCATGAGATCATGACCAGAGTCAAAGTTGGATGCTCAACTGACGGAGCCACCTGGTGCCCTGGAAGTAGTTTTAAAAAGAGCTTGTCTGTTGTCTTGGTTCAGGCTGCTATAACAGAATATTGTAGACTAGGTGTCTGTATAAATAGCAGAAATTTATCTCTCACAGTTCTGGAGCCTGAAAGTCTAAGATCAAGGTGCCAGGAGATATGGTATCTGGTGAGGGCCCACTGCCTGATTCACAGATGGCTGTCTTCAAGTTGTGTCCTCATATGAGAGAAGGGA
The DNA here is from genome assembly GCF_008692635.1 of Crocuta crocuta. Lineage (NCBI taxonomy): Eukaryota > Metazoa > Chordata > Mammalia > Carnivora > Hyaenidae > Crocuta > Crocuta crocuta. The sequence continues at coordinate 12,509,703 of NW_027532747.1, forward strand.
CAAGGGAGCTCTCTGAGGTCTCTTTTATTATGGCACTAATCCCATAAATGAAGGCTCTACTTTGTGACTTAATCACCTCCCCAAGGGCCTCGCCTCCAACTATCATTACAGTGAGGATTAGGATTCAACATCTGAATTTTGGAGGGACATGAGCATTAAGTATATGGCAGCTGTCCATAAGTGGTTTCCCTTAACAGAAGCTCAAAACAGCCCTGAAAACCCAGCTATGTTCAGTGTTTTAAATAATGTTTCATAAAAATGTGACACATGTATGGAAAGTGCACAGAATATAAATGCGTGAGATCAACGAATAATTACAAAGCAAAACCCTGCTGTACTCACCATCCAGGTCAAGAAAAAAATTTTCTCACCCTGCATGTCTCCTGCCTTCTCCCACTGCACATCCTTTCTCAAAATGCTTGACAAGTTTCACAGTCTAAATTTAATAGAGGAAGCATATTTGTCCAACCCCTTTAGTCAATGGACTGACAGATTGGAAAAGGTAGAGAGAAACTTCCTTTTAATGGTTTCATTTGTTGGCTTTAAGCTTAAAGAATAAGTTTTATCTTTAAGATGTTATCAAATCCCCAAAGATTTCCCAGGCACTGGACAAGGAAGGGGGAAGGGGGAGAGACAGAAGTCAAATTCTGTTCTATACTTGTTCAGGAGTCTAATCTTGATAAGCAAAGAATATAATTAAAATGGATTACAGGCTATTAAACACAAACAAGAACAAAATGATTGCAGTGTGTGCAAGCCAGTAATTAAAGCTTTAAAAGAGGAAAAAGTCACCATCACTTAAAATGTTTATTTGTCAAGGTTAGTAACAAATATTGACATGAGAGCCTTTTTCTTTTATTTTCTTCCCAGCATCAGGCTCTCAGCAATTAGTGGTACATATTCCAGAATCAATATGGCCTCAGGTCTGAAGCAGTAAGATCCATACATTTTAAAATTAGTTAGTGTAATAGCAGACCGGCTCCATAAAGCAGACCTGCTGGCAACATCATTCAATTAGTGCTTATTACAAGACAAAGAGAAGAATGTTAGAAATAGCAGCTCCTTAAATTGGTTTCTTCTCAAAGATCTATTCTTATGACCATCAGGGAGAGACTTCTTAATGGTTAAAGATTTTGGTTTATGTTTACTGTTGAAAAACTTGATTCTATAAGATAGAATGTTCCTTAAAAGTATAGTTCAGTGATTAAAAGCCTGGGTTCTAGGGTCAGACTGCTTGGATTCAAATCACAGCTCTACCACTTTCTAACTGTGTGACTTTAGGCAAGTGGTTCCAGTTCTCTGTCTCTTAGTTTCCTCTATACGATATCTATAAAATGTCAGATAATAATAATAATAATAATAATAAATCACATCTACCTTATAAGGTATTGTGAAGAGTAAACGAGATAATAGATGCACAGGTCCTGGTGGGCAGTCTGAGCTCATGCTGCGTTAACTGCTGAAGCCCTGTGGCTTTACTCAATGAACTTCACCTCTCAGTCAAGCCAAGCCCCCACCATGGGTCAGTGGAGGGGAGAGGAAGAGGGCAGTGTTGCACAGACACTCAGGGACCCATCACTTGATAGCTACATTAAGAGGAACATGCAGGGGCACCTGGGTGGGTCAGTCGGTGAAATGTTCGACTTTGGCTCAGATCATGATCTCATGGTTCGTGGGTTTGAGCCCCGCATCGGGCTCTGTGCTGACAGCTTGGAGCCTGGAGCTTGCTTCAGATTCTGTGTCTCTGTGTCTCTGCCCCTCCCCTGCTTGACTCTGTCTCTCTCTCAAAAATCAATAAACATTAAAGAAAGTAAGAGGAACATGGAGCAGTAGGAAAACAGATAGTAGAAACCTACTCAGAAGCGACACGTGTGATTTCTAACACGTCTTATTCAAGATCCACCTAATGAGTGCCAAAGGGCCTGGGAAATGTTAGGGGCAGACAGAATGTTTAATGAGCCTCCTCTGTACATATTACTATTATTGTCTTGATTAATTTTATAGGTTCTGTAAGAGTTTTACTGCATGAAACATGGAGATCACATTTTGACCTGGGATGTGACTGAATCCCCAGAGAATTCCCTCATGCAACAGCTATTTGTTAAACACTTATGATGAGGTGATACGGTTCTAAGTGTGGGAGACAGGGATAAACTTGATCAGATAAGGATCCTCATGCCATAGACCTTCTAGTACAAAAATGTAACCAAGTCAAACTAGATGAGATCTGACCGTATTAGGTTCTAACAATATGGGTCAGGGGGTGGTGTGAGGGAAGTGGTGTTTGTGTTGACCCCTGAATGACAGGGTGGAGCTAGCTAGAGGGAATCTGGGGGAAGGGATCTCTAAGCAGAAGGAAATCAGTATGTTTTAAGAGTTGTAAACAAGGACAGTGTAGCTGGAAGACAGAGAGCAAGGGAGAGGTGACAGGAGAGGAGGTGACAGAAAGTAGTTGGAGCCAGCTCATGTTTGGACTCATAGGCCATGGGAAGTGGTTTTGAATTCTCTTTAAGGGAGGTGGGAAGCTGGGTGAGGCGAGAATGGAGGTAAGCTAAGAATGGGAGAAGGTAGAACACTAAGGAGGCCCATGAAGTCGTCCAGGTGAGAGGTAGAGGTGGCTTGGATTATGTTGGGGATAATAGAGAGGAGTGGTCATATGTGGGGTATGTTTTGGAGTCAAAGCTGGGTGATAATGGAGTTGGCTTCTTGAAATGCCCTCCCTCATTGCCTCTTGCCTGGATCATCTGCGCTAAGGATCCACTGAAAAAACTCCATCCTTGGATGACCATGGAAACAGATGATGCCTCTAAACCCTTTTATCTCTCACAGGTCCCTGGACAAAAATTTTAACAAGGTCTTTGCAAATCCCACCTCACAGTGAAAAACAATTTAGGCCAATGCTTTTTGAATGAATAAAGATTTTTAGTGCCAATCTCTCATTCTGTCAGGTTTACAGCCTAAAAGCCCTCTTGCCAGATCTAGTAGTTAAGGCTGCATGTGGATTAGAGTCACCTTTGGAATCAAATGCCTCTTGAAGGTTTTCATCCTGTCTAACAGAGCACTGATTTTATCAGAGAGGGAGACCAGCATCCCATGCTGTGCCCTGACCTGGAGGCCAGGAGTCCACTCTCACCTGCTGTGGTGCTTGGACCATGTATCTGGCTTCCCTGGGACAGCTCATGCTCCAGGTGTTTTTTAAGTGCTAAGCACAGGGCCTATGAAGATGCCTAAAACAGAAGTTCTTGGCTTCAAGTAGTCTATAGAGAGTTAATGTAAGTGATCCTTAACATTGCTTCTAGTTCTGACTCCCATGATTTTCCCGATATTGTGAAGTCTCCCCTATCCAGCTTCCTAATCAGTAATCAGTGGAATCTGGGATGCCTGCCTGTTTTTACAGAGCTGGAGGCTGGTTCTTACAATAGCAATGTTCCCATCCAGGCAGCAAAATACCTGTGGGACCCATGTGTCTGAGTTTGTACCTATGTAAGGTTATAAATAACCACCCCTCTCTGGGGATGTAATGAGGATTAATGAGGTTTAATATCTATGAAGTCTTGCCAAGCAGGAGTTAGGAAATCAGGTGATTCTATGATTCATGAGACAGATCATGTTTGTCAGGAGGGGTCTCTTTGGATCACCAAGGCAAAAGGAAGCTGCCATGAGCCAAGAATGCTGAGATGGTGGTGGACAAAGCCCAGAGTCATTGGATGTGCAGAGAAGCATGCTGACCAGAAGCTACCCATGGATGTTGGTTAGGCCAAGGCCAGTTCCAGAAGGTGGGCTCAGGCCAGGGAGAAGTAAACTGTGTTCCAGACTTCTGGAGGGAGTTCTGGTGCAGACCACCAAGGAATGTGCACTTAATGGGAGGAGGAGGGCAGGAGGGAGCAGGTCAAGCACAATGTGGAGTCTGAGGTACCTGAGAATGAGAGTTTTATACCACCTGTAAAATGAGGATGAGAACACAATCATCCAGGGGTTCTCATGAAAACCAAAGGAGTGTAGGATGCTACAAGTCATAGAATATTCAAGTAAAAAGGATTTATTTAACATGGCTAGAATTTCAGTGGTAGGGCCTTTCCAGCATTGGTTCATTAGCTCAACAACATCATCAAGGACTCAGGTTCTTTCCATATTTCTGTTCCGACATCTTTGGGATCTTTTGACTTTGAACTTCTGGTTGCTTCCTCATGCTCACAAGATGGCTGCCACAGTCCCAGTCATTGCATGTAGACATGGCAACGTTTAATGAAATAAGCACTCTCTATCTGTCACATTTTACTGGGGAGGAAAATCTTCCTAGAAGCCCCCAGCAGTCTTTTCCTTGGGCCTCACTGGCCAGAATGTTGGTCACATGTTCTAGCTACAGGGGAGCCTGAGGAATCAGATTTCTGCCATTTTCAGCCTTTCAATGGCAGGTGGCAATGGGGCCAGGAAGCAGGGGATGGTGAGGGCTATTGGGGAGGTTACGAAGAGATGTATTAAAAGACACTGCACTATGCTTGGCATACACAGAACTTAATACATGTTGGTTGCTCTTGTTCTTTATCCTTTTATCCCACCATTACTACCCCACCGCATCATCCATTTACCTTCAGTAACTGTAACTTCAGTCTCAGAACTGACCCCTCCCACAACAGCACAGATACAGTATGGCTGCTTAGCTACTGAACACCAGTGGGTGTATGATTCTTTAGATCCAGAGAGGCCATTTTGCTGGTCTACAAATATCCTCAGGTATTTGGCTTTCTCTCTCCCTTTGGGTATATCTAAGAACTAGGCAATAATGCCAGGTAGCTTAACCTCAATAAAAAAAAAAAAAAAATCCAGACCTCCCTGGTCTTCCAGCATTCCAGCAATAGGACATCTAAGTGATGAATATCCCCAAGGCAGGTTCTCCATCTGGAGAATTCCTACCTGCCAAGGTGACTGTTGTGCTCATTATTGAAACCCCACAGAGCAGTAATGAACCATTATCCAGGGAGGTCACACACCCCCATTAACAACATATATGTCAAATCCTGTTCGGGGCAACTCCAGGGCATCTTTCAGAATCCTTTGTAACAAGGAAATCAGCTCTTTTGGAATACATCCTGAAACAAGCCAGCTTCAGGCTGAGATTTTAAATGTCATGCTGTGTGTACTTTTAAACTATGCTTTTTAAAGTTATAAAACAATATCACATTACAGAAAACTTGGGAGATAGGGGAAAGACAAGTATACCTACCAATAATTCTACCACACAAACACAAGCATATTGTCATTCTGGTGCAACTCCTTCTCAACATTTTTCCGTTCTTCAAGTGTTTTTACATAGTTTATAATCATAATATGCATGCTATTTTTATTCTATGTTTTCAACTTAGGTTTAAGAATTACTTACTGTGTATGTGTATTGGCACCAGGCTGCGTGTTAGACGTTAGGGTTTCAATGGAGTACAACAGAGGCAATGACAGACAATGAAGACAATGCAATACGATAAGTGAATAGAAGTATAAGGCAGGGATTTGGGAGGGATGGGGAGCTGTGGTTTCTACAAGGAAGTGTTTCTCATGACATGGGCAAGACCTAAGTTGAGCAAGTGCATGGTGTTTGGAAAACATGATATGAGAGTAATTCAGCATGTGGGAGCTTAGAATCTCTTTGGTATTGAATTGTATCCCCTGCCCCAAATTCACACGTGGAAACCCTAATTCCCAATGTTACTATATCTGAAGTTGGACCTTTGAGGACCTAACAAAGGTTAAATGTGGTCATAAGAGCAGGGTTCTAATCCAGCAAGTCTAGAAGTAAGGAGAAAAGGAAGAAATTTATTGTAAGGAATTGGCTTATGTGATTATGGAGGCTAATAAGTCCAAAATCTGTAATGGGTACCAATGACCCAGTTTGAGTTCAAAGACTGGAGGCTGCTGTAGAACCAGGAAGAGCCAATGTCCCAGTTTAGAGGTCATCAGGCAGGAAGATGACCTGGGAAGAATCAGCCTTTTATTTTATTCAAGGCTTGACCTAATTAGATGAGACCCACCCACATTTTGGGGGGCAATCTGCTTTACACAGTCCACTGATCTAAATGTTAATCTAATTTAAAAAAATGCCTCACAGAATCATCCAGAATACTGTTTGACTAACTACATGGGCACTCCCTGGACCAGTCAAGTTGACATGTAAGATTAAGTCTCATACACTCCATGATGAGGAAGGATAAGAGGAGAGGCTAGGGAGTTTGACAGTGACCATAGATCATCATGAGTTTCCGTGTTAGCCAAAATAAGGACTTCGTACTTGAGTCCAAAGTCAAAGGGTAGTTATTGAATGGTTTTAATAAAATTAAAAAAAAATCTTCCTATGTAGTATATTTATTTTAAGACCTAACATTGGAGACTACAGGGTAGGAAACACATTCAGAACTGCCCTGTACAGTTGATCATTTGGGTAGTACACAACTCGAGTGTAGGCATCATTCTCATCCTGGTGTACAGGATAGTCTCTTTGGAGTTGTGTAGTATAAAACTAAACACATTAGAAGGGACAAGACAGGAGGCAAGGAAATCAGTTAGGTGGCCATGACAATACTGTGGGTCCAAAGTTTTCAAACATTGCATAGTCATGATTTGATGCCTTTCTCTTTAGTGATAAACCATGATTTACTTACCCATTTTTCTGCTGTTGTTTATAAGTGTAGTTTTACCATGGTGGTGTTAGATGTAAACAGATTTACTCTGTGTTAGGTGCCCATGTGTGGCCATATGATTTATTATCCAGCTGAGAGCAAAGGGCTTCTAAGTGATTACAGTGGCAGAGCAGGCATAATCTGCAGTTGTGCTAGGCATACCAGAATGAATGCCCACCTTCTCTCCGGATTTCAAGCCTTCTCTCTAAGGAGTTTGATTCCTGGGACAGTCAGTACTCAACTGCACATGATGTACTTATCTAGTGTCAAAAAACTTCATTCTCTTTCTTCAGATTGAAACCCTATAATTTTTGTACTTGAGCAAAGTAAATTGTACTGTCTACATTTATTTATATTCCTTTCATGTCTTTAGGAGCAAGAGATAGCTGAGAACATTTTATTCTCCTCCCACTAAGTTGCTGTGATTTCCCTAGGGTTTTTTTATTTTTGTTTTTATTTTTATCTTGGGGTGAACATAGTCCCTCCTGAAGTTTTGAAGGCAAGACTTCCAGACATAAGAGAGCAAAGAGGAAAGAATAAATGACTGTTTCTCTCCTGTGTTTGGAGGAAAATAGGAAGAAGGAATAAGATGCCAAATTATCAAAATTCTCAGTGGTCTTCCTTCTAACATTAGGAGATTTGTCCTCTGCCTACACCTTTGCTTCTGACTCCAGTGGAATTATCTAGAAAAATATTCAGGGAGCTTCAGTTGTATGGCTATTCTAGCATCAATGAAAGGAACCAGGGTTTCTTCTGAAACTTGAATGGACCACTGAAAGGAGCTCCCACTTGGAATAAAGGGATGCTACCCCTAAAAGGGTGGTGGCAGGAACTGCTAAAGCCCCTCAACATTCACGTCTAAGCTGCTTTCGGTAAAGCTACACTGCTTTCCCCACCCTCCCTTCGAGTTAGTGTGACCAAAGACATGTGAGCCAAAATAACAACCACCACTTTCAGGTACAACCCATATAAACCTCTCCCAATCATTGCTCCCTTTCCCTATCTACCTCCTGAATGGAGAGGACTCTGAGACCACAGAGGTGGAGGGAGCCACAAGATGGAAGGAGCCTGGTTCTGTGGATGACTGTGTGGAGTAGAACGCCCCCTAGCTGCTCCACACTGGAAGTTAGTGAGAAATAACGTCTACACTGAGCAACTGAGATATGGGGAGCTATTGGTTAGGGAGAGCCCTGCCTAAGATGGATAGACAAACAAGTACCTCCACTGTTGCCTAGCCAGAGAGATCTGAGAACAATGATAGCAAGGAGGTTCACATGAATGAATACTTACTGGGAATATCTTCATGCACCCATTTCACTACCTATCAGGAGAAAGTGATTTCGTATAGAAGTCTCCAACCACGATTGCCTGTGGCCACATCTGCTTCCTTAAGGAAGTGGTATGATTTTCCTCCAGAGTCGAAGGGCTTTTATTCAGCCTATTCTTTGATGAGCCTTTGGTGGTGAGAAGACAGTCCTCAGCATACAACCTCAAAAGATATAGCATAAAGAGAAATAAAATTACTCTTCATACCAAAAAAAAAAAAAAAAAAAAAA
>NW_027532747.1:12517934-12571613 GCF_008692635.1 Crocuta crocuta
ACTCAGAAAAAAAAAAAAAAAAAAAAAAAAAAAGCAAACTGGGGGTTTGGGGAGAGCACTCTAGTAGAATAGGCTGGGAGGACAACAGGACTGAGTGAGACAGGAGGGCCGGGAAGAGAAAGTAAAGGAGTTCCTGGAAGCAGGGTGTCAAGGGCCTTTTAGGAGAGAATTCTCATGGACCATTTTTAAGGTATCTGCTGTGTCTTGTACAGCAAAAGCCTCTGTGATTCTCTCCCAGGTGATCAGTAAAGGAGGTGCTCACTCAGCCTTGGGTCTGTGTGTCACCAGGAAGGGACAGATGTTGGCTCCAGACAGAGCAGCAGAGGCCCAAAGTAAGATACAACATCAGAGAGAAGTAGTGGAGACATGGAGCTGACTTGGGAGTAGATGTAACAGACCCTTCCGCTTAGTATACCAGGGAAAGAGTAACTCTTGGGGTGGGTGGGGACCTTGAGGTTTCATGAAGAAGAGAAAGAAGAAGGGTTATGTAAAGAAGAATCAAGTTTTCACCAAGTAGGTAGGTAGTCCCTTCTCCCTGCAAAACCATTCCAAATAGAAGTGGTTATCAGCACACCAGCTGGGCTCTTATGCGGGGATGGCCACTGAAAGGCATCGTTGTTAGTGGAATGGACTCCGTGAGGCAAAGGTCACTGTTGGCCAGGGGTCAGGAAGCTCCATTAGGTTGGGAACTAAGTGCATGTGCACTGCATGCATGAGTCTTTCTTGGGCAGTGTGGGCTGTCCTTGAGAACAATTAATGGCCTCCTGGATGGGAGGGAGGAAGGATTGGGGTTCAGGTTGTCTGCTGGTCTTGTCACGAGGAGGTGGAGGGCATCATCTTCATTGAAATTCAGTCAGGCCTTTTAATTCTTGGCCTTCCATGCGAACTGGGCATCAACTGGGCCAAGGTGTTAATGCAGTTAGGGCAGCAAGCTGGTGCCTGGCCACCTACCTCTTCTCTGACTCACTGGCTGCAAAGCCCTCCAGATGACCCCGTAGCACTCTCCCTGAATGTCCGCAGCTCACCCTTGGCACTTTGCCTGCTTGAGAGGAAAATTCCTATGATAGTCAGTTGAAGGAGATCAGAACTCCTAAGAAAGAGAACCATTGAGTTAAGTATTTTTCCTGCTCCATTTGGGACATTGTAGGTGTCCATAACTTCCTGAATGAGCTGTCGACTCAGTGGATGTCCACAGAGCCCCAGCACGGAAGCTGGCACTTAGAGTGTGTTCCACAAATCACATCTGCTCCTCCTCCTTCCCACCATTGCTGTTACCATCCCTATCACCATTATCACTGCTATACTCAGCTCTTGTTAGGACCAAACCTACTGTTAATGTTGTGGTTAATTCTATTCTTTTCTGCCAGGATGTCAGTATATCTTAGTCCTGAGGAAAGCCAGACACCCTCAGAATGGCCCTAATGCCTAAGTGAAGCCTAATACAATAACAGGTCTCAGACTATTTGGGAAATAGCCAGCCTACACTGTCACAGTTAAGTAAAGATAGCTGGAGGGCTCTGCTTAAACACAGAGCCACTGTGGCCATTGAGTATCATTTTGTTTGTTAGAATCTCCTCAGTTGTTGCTCCGTAACTTCTTCATTTGTCTTGAATGAGCGTTCTCCCTGAGGGAGAAAGCACAGCCACCTGCCCAGGCCCAGAGCAATAGCACCTGCTGCTCTACACTGTGGTTTGAAGGGGAAGGAGATTTAGCTTTGCTGGCTCCTCTGGCAGGGCCTTGGGTTGGCCTTGGTAGAGTCTTATGGCCCAGGGTCTTATCCTCAGGACTGCATTTTCAGAGAACCAAAGTTACTTGAAGTCTCTGAGCCTCACTTTCCTAATGTGTAAATGGGGTTAGCAATTCATATCTGGTAAGACTGTCGTAAGGAAAAATTAAGATCATATATGTCAAGTGCTTGCCCAATGCCTGGTACTCCCTGTGCTAGACAAATGTTAAGCTGAAGGAGAAGTCATAATAGTGGTAGTGATAGTTAATACAGAGTTTATTAAATTCCAATGGGACTGATTCCACCTAACTCATAAGATATTGACCAAGACAAATTGGAGTGTTGAAAATAGGAAATCTGTCTTCCAGATAGTGTAGAATATTCAAGTCCTGCAGCATCTTTACCACTACAGGGAATGCTGCAAGTCTGTATGGGAGTTCAGTGGGTGTGCAATCCAGGCAAAGACTATCAATTGATCTTTAAGGGGAGTGATGAAAAGCCACTTTATAGCCCAAAGCTACCATCTCCACTGCAGGGATATAAGGATATGGGTGCTGACCAGCCAGTGGTGGACAGACTGGTTAAGGCCCTTTCCTCACTGCTTTGTTTTAAGACTTTATGGAGACCCTGTCCTTCCATAAGAACATCTTTCCTTCAGCCTGCCCAGCTGCCATCTACCTGTTGAGTGCCATCCTGCTCTGATGACCTACAACAGTTCCTGAGAACTCTCCAGGCCACCCCACTTGGATTGATTGTAGATCCCAGACAGTAGATTTACAGACTGTGCCTTGAGATGGGGCATCTTCTGCAGGTGTTTGTTATTATGTTTGATATTGGCTTTTAGAACATTCTTTCTCATAAACTATTTTTTCCCCTATGAGCCCAAGTTCTGTGGGCTCTTGACTCTAGAGCTCTGCATAGTGTGAGTACAGGATCTCATACGGCTATTCTTATTCTTTTGATATGGAGGTTGTTCTTTGCCCCAGGAAGGTGAAGGGAAGTGCTGGATATTATGGGATTGGCACTTTGACCTTCCTCACCTTTTGAATACTTTCAGGATTTTTTCTGCCATCTTTGACTCTAAAATCTCCATCTGCAATCTTAGCTTCCAGTGGTGTGCTGGAGGTTGCTTGGATGTACTCACAAAAGTTGATTATTAAATATTTAGGAAATTTGCAAGCTGGTTTTTAAGCCATTGGTAACTTGAAATCAGCCATGGTAGCTGAATTTGCACCATGGAAATTGGCAAATGCTATACGTATTGTGGGTTTATTTTTTTTCCTTCAGAGAGCAGGTTTACCAGAAGACCACTAGATGACCTTCCTCTTAAACTCTAGGATAGTCAATTACTTAGTGGACATCTCCAAGGTAATTTAGAATACAGAGGGGATGACTCATAGGGTTAGGCAGAGGAGTATACTCAAGGACAAAAAAGACCCTTCCCTTTTCTGTAAGCAGAGACAAACAGGATAGCAAGTATGGGTCCATATGTAAATGAGCATGAGTCCATATGTAAATGAGTATTAGTCCATATGTGAATGAGTATGAGTCCATATGTAAATGCTCTGATACTTGAGGGCAGAACTTCCCTTTCTATTGGTAAAGTTAGAGATAATTTCATCTCTAAGGGGAAGGGGTAAAATAATGCCTCAGCGATCACTCAAATAGGGGCAGGGAGTGTCTGAACAGAATTAATTCATTCATGCAGTGGATATCTAGCTAAATCTGTAATATAAGTATTTCCTCTTTTTTCCTTTAAGATTCAAGTTGCTGTTTTAGCTCAATTTAGTTGTTGTTCTAAGAGAAGATAGATAGAGGTTAAATAATCTATTTAATGTTGTTTGTAGATGTCGCTGAGATAGGACACAATACACTCCTGGAGTGGGACACAGGGACAGAAGCTACAAGAAGCAGAGGATGTGGAAGGTGGGGGAGACTTCAGGGAGTGCCTCTAGACCAACTGATATGGCCACTCTTCCAAAGCTCTGCCTGCTTGCTTGCTTGCTTTCAAGAGCTTGCTCATCTTTGTGTCTTCCATTGTTTCATTCTCCATGCTTATATGCAAAACAGACATTGTTCATCAACTACAGAACTTTCCTCACTGAACCTGCAAGTGCCCTAGATTCCTTTTTAGCAGCCACTGCTAATCCATCCAAGGGAGCACATGAGATGAAAAACATTTGTCATCTCTGCCCTAATTCAAAGGAAACACATAATGAGAGGGGAAGGCTGAAGGACTGATGTGTAGTATGTTTGCCAGTTGTTTTGAAATGTCAAAGTGATCAGTGGACATTGTAAAAAACAGATCTGGGTGTACTATACACTACGGAAACATATTTTTCTATAAAAATTGATACAATTTCTTTTCTCCTCCAAATAAAAGTAAAAGAAATATAAAAATTCTCAAAGGGAAATTTAACCTGGAGTCTAAGCATCTTAGCCAAAAGTGGCATTTTTGTTGTTGTTGTTGTTGACATAGAATCGACTGACCCAGTAGACTGCTGGAATTTAAGAGAATCTGCGACTGATGCTAAATCACGTAAAGAGTACAAAGAGGACTAAAGTGGGATCAGAATACAAGATTCTGGACAATGAGATGATCCTTAAGCCCTCTGCCAGATCTAAGTATGTTGTTGTTTTTTGTTTTTATTATTTTTATTTTTTTTATTTTTTGCAAAATAAGCCAGAGTACATTAGGGTTTCCCAATGAATAGAAATGACCATCCTTATCCTGGTGGAATGAGGCTGGGGCCCCATGCCCGATGGCATGAGGACCAGGCACAGGACCCTGTCCTTATTCCACCATGATCTCCAGATAATGGTTGATGCTCAGGTGTCTTTATACTCTTCTGAAATCCTGAGTTCCAGCTGTTTGTACAAAGGTATGTTTGTGAATAATAAAAGGTAAGTTTAAGGTTAGTGGAACGAAGCATTAGTGACTAAAAAATATCAGCATGTGTGTCAGTACAATATTTTAGTTTCATTACCAAACTATGTGTGCATATTTGTATGTGGAAATGCCCATGTGTGTTTGTGTGTCTTCCTCATTAGTACAGTGGCCTGTGTTGGGAATACCTGAAGGGCCCATGTATGAAAAAGTTTTATTGAACTCACAGTGGGCTAGAAAGTCATACTTTGTTTTCAGAGACTGCATCATAAGGAGTAGCAAATAAGTAACGAACTTCTTGATTCCATGTAGCCTGTTCACAGAGCCCCAGATCCAGAGTATTAGCCCGTGGAAGAACTCCCTCCCCCACAACCCAACTGCTGTGCTTTGGTGGAGATTGCCATCAAGACCACACTCACCCCCACCCCCACTCCAACCCCAGCCTCTGCTAGCACAAGCCCAGGACTGGCAGACCTCTGCCTAGCTGCTCTCATAGAACAACCTGAGCACTTCAAAGCAGAGTCCACTTATGGCTGGGCCTTAGGCAGCTGTGAGAGTCCCACTGGGACCCTTGAGGCAGCTAATTAAGCCTAGGCAGCTAATCAAGCCTACGCCCCTATCAGCCATCTCCTTTTGGCCATCTCAGCTCCTCAGTGTTGGTTCCCCAACTTGCTTCTGTATCCCACTTTCCCCTACCATCATTATCATCAATCTTTACACTTGCCTTTTTCCATTGTAAACATCACACCTTCCCTGGCATCCTTAACTTCCTTGTCTTGTGCCTTAGTTACAACAGGCTTTTTACTAGGACACTGCTCCCCCTATAGACTTCTGCAATACAGGAGTCATTTTCCCACATTTCCCACAACTCCCATACTGGAGATGGCCTCAGCATTCCATTATGTGTGGGCCCCATGCCACATCATTGCTTCTGTTCTTGTGGAAGCTTCACCTCCATCCCCTGAAACTTAAACCTCCCTGCCCCCACTTCTACAGTCTTCCTGGCTGCTTCCCTGATTCTTCAGTCTTTTGGCACTTGGACTTCACTCTTCCTTTCTACCAGATGCCATCATCCTGAATGCCATTACCCACCCAAGACCCTGACCTCAACCTTCATAACTTTTACCTCCCTCTACTTAAGCCACTCACCCCATTTTCTTCCCCTGGGCCTTGTTGTTCCTTCAAGTGCTTCTGAAGTCTAAAACTCTAGGACACCTCACTCTGAACAATCTCTTGTCTTTCCCCTTCTCAGAACCCCCTCTAAATATGTGTACTCTTTGACCTCCAAGAGATCCCTAGTAGCTTGACTACTGTGTTTTCTCACACCTATCCCTAGCCCTGCATCCTTCTCTCTCTAGCCTAGAACACTAGACTACACACTATATATTCCCACTAGACATACACTAAAACACATAGATATGATACATGCCCATTGTACAGTCTGTTAGGAAGTCTCAATGCTGCATTGGCCTTTAATTCTACATTCTGCTGAGATTCTGTAGAATTCAAATCTATTCCTTGCTGTCAGATTCCCACATCTGGATCAGTGCCAAAGGTGTACTGACACAGATGGGCACCCGAAATGGCACCACACCAGCCAAGTGGAATGTTAGGACCACTCAACAGTCTGTTAGTTGTCCTTCTATCTCCCTCACTGGCCATGCCATACCTTCACCACCCTCTTCAAGAGACCTTTCCATCCCCACTCTCTCCTCCTCTCCTACTATCATCCTCCACCCCTCAGATCTATTTTCCATGTTTTCCTGGATATATGGATGCTTATCTAGAGACAACATTTCCCAGCCTTCTTGCAGGTTAGGGTGGCCATGTGACTAAGTTCTCTTTAATGGGTGATAAGCAAAAGCATGTGTACAAGTTGTTTTCTTTAAGATCGCACCCTACACTTGCTCATCCATTTTCTTCCCATGATCTGGGAATAGCCTTGGGAGCCACATGTTGAGGATGGAAGTGTTACTTTGGTTGCCTGGGTCTCTGGGTGATTTGATGATGCAGAGCCTCCCTACTCCTCCTGGACCACCACATGAGAGAAAAATAAAGTGCTGTCTATATGAGCTACTAAATTTTTTGTTATAGCTGCTTAGCCTTTACCTTGATAACCTACTCACCTACTCATTTATCTGTACCCTTGATTGCCTCCTTCTCACTGGTGTCAGAGGTTGACCTGCATCTCTGTTTGCTAAGGTTAATTGTCCTCCTCCCTGATGTGCTTCTCCATTTACCCCATGACTTTGTTCCAGCAAGTCTCTCCTCTCTCCTCTAAATCTCTACATGTTCTCTTTCTATTAGGTGTGTTCCCTCAACCTACACGTGCTATCCATCACATTGATCACACCTTCTGTGACCTTCCTATCCCTTCTATCTGCAGCCCTCTCTCTCTCCATTGCCTCTCAACAAAGATTCTTACAAAGACAAAGAAGAAGTTCATGCTTACTGTATCCATTTCCTTACTTCTCACTTCCTCCACAGCCCTCTGAAATCTGGCTTTCATTGTCACCATTTTGCTGGAACTATTTTTGCTAGGGCTACCTATTGCCTCCATATTTTTAAACCCAAGATGGATTTTCCAGTCTAGTTCCTGCCTGTCCTCTCAGCTAACACTTAGGACCATACATCATGAGAATGATCCACCTCTCCAGCATATGTTCTGGCTCCTTCCTTGGCTCCAGTGCCCACTCCTCAAACATGGATGTTTTTCTCAAGTATTCTGTTCTTCTTCTTCTTCTTCTACATGTTTGACTTGGACAAGCCAGTGGTCCCTTTGTAATTTTGACCACCAGGATGACATAAAATCATACCTTCTCTCTAATCTTTCTCTTGGACTCTGACTTATATATCCAACTGCTGATTTGACACTATGCACATCCTATGGACACCTTCCACTCAATCTGTCCCAAACTGAGCCTCCTTCCCCTTTACAAAACTGCCTCTTCTTCCTCTACTTCTTCTCTCTGTTGGTTCATGGCACCTCCACTTTCCCAGTCACCCACCCTGGACTTAAAAGTTATCATGGGTCGATCCTCCCTCAGCCTCTGCAACTACTCAAAAATTAATTCTTGCTACTTTGGCTTCACAGATAGTTCCCAAATCTACCCAGTCCTTTTCACGCTAGCTCAGGCCTTTGTTATCTCACACTTAGCAATTGCAGCAGCCTTCCTGCCTTTAGGTTTACCTGCCTGGATCCTCTTTCCATATTGCTGTCAAAATTGTCTTTCTAAAGTGAAAATTTTTACCATATCTTTAAGCTCCCACCGTGTAATAGAAGGTCCTCCCTGCACTTCTTTGTAAGCCTCCAGCTCATCTATCTCTACCCCACTCTCTCTGCTGTGGAAACTGAATGGCCTGTGCTCTTCTCTGCATTCATTGGCCTGCATTCATTGGGTTACTATTACTCCTCATCATTTCCTCCAGCACTAGTTCCTAACTTCCCCTCCTCCCTACTTAGTACTCCTAAAACTCCCTGTGAGTGCCTCTATTTAGCACTTGCCATAATATTGTGAAATACATATTTTATTGATCAGCAGTGGACATTCAAATTTCCTTTTGAACACCTAAGATTTGAACCTCCTTCCTATACTTGGGGCATCCTCCACTCTATATAAGCCTAATTCCCACTACAGAATCAGAAAATACCAGCTACACCCTCCCTCAATCTTCCTTTCAGTAAAGTGAGGACTCCTGACTTGCCTTCTCCAGTTGTACACCCTTCTCCAGGCTTGATCCAGAAATTTTGGCAGAGAGAGGTGGGGACCCCATTCTGATGAAGGTGGCTGCATCAGTGGCAGCTGTTCTAGTGGCCACAACTGGGGTCCTGTGTTGGTGGTACCAGCAGTGTAAGCTGGGGCATGATTTCAAGCTTTGGTCCTAGTCTGTGCCCCAGTCTGCAAGCCCCTCAATATCCTTTTAATAAATTCTTTTTCTGCTTATTCAGAACCGAGTTCTGTTACCACCAAGAACCTGTGTTTTTTCCTGTTGAGACTGTGAGCTCCTCAACAGCAATAGTATCTTCATTACCTTTGCATCCACAGTCCCAGCATGCAGTGGACATTCAGTTATTGTTGCATTTGTACATAGACTGCCAACAATGTCTAGACCCAACTCAAGGAGACATCACACATTTGAACATTTTCATCCTTTTGCTTCCAATGAGGCAACAATCAGGGCAGATAATAATTACCTGTTTCTTGCATGCACAGATTCTCCCCTGCTCAAAGAAATGTCTACCTCCATTATCTCCATTCTTACACCCCTGTTTCCTCCGCTGGGCTTTTTCTCTGCATGACACAAATTCATTGGAATCTAAAAGGTGATCTCTTGCTTTGGCTGTACCATCTTCCCCTTCCTCATTTTACCTGGAATAGGAAGGTTGAGATATTCTTCCTTGTGAGCACTGGCTAATGTATCCCATGCAATATTTATGCTTTGCATGTACCTGAACTTCCCAAGATGTGCCCTGTTTATGCATTCATGAGCAAGTACTCAAGATAATGTCATTTCATCAAATGGAGCTGAACCATGGCTCCACTTTATGAGGGATTACAGGCTGTTTTTTCTTTATTTGTAAATGTGCCAGCCTAAAAAATGCCATGTTTTGTCAGAGACAGCTGATTAAACACCTCTGAGTATCTGTCAGTGCAAACCGTGAGATCATTAATTTATGCTGTAAAAAGAATAGCTGGGGAAGTGTGACTTGGACTGGTGGTATTCCTTTCCTCATTTGAAACAAATAACATTTACATCTTTGGAAAGAATGTTGTGAAAAAATCAGCCTAATGGATCAGTGTTTTCCAGAATGACATCAGTGGTGTTGCTTTGGTGCTCATCTATTTAAAGCCTCATAGTGGATATTTTAGTCTTAGACAGCAGGTATCCTGATATGGAAAGGTTTCTAAATTTGCTTGGGCTTGGGAAGCTTTTGATCTTTTTCCTGCTACACTCCTTCTTTTCCTTCTCTCCATCTCTCTTATTTTCTTATTCACCTGCCATAGTCTCACCATCACTATGTAGTTTTGAAATAATTCCTGGATCTTGTTAATATCTTTGTCTGGATTTGGAGATCAAGGAGTTGCATCTCCTGGTGGAGTTTTCCTGGTGGGTTTTTTTTTTTCTTGAATTCTGGACTTTAAAAGAAGTGCAAAATAATGACTTTTCAAACCAATAAAGAAATTAGCACTGGATGTTATATGGAAACCAACTTGAAAATAAACTATTTAAGAAAAAAAAGAAATTAGGAGAGAAAGTTTCCCTTCAAAAGGTGTAGAGGTTGCATTTACTAAGTCGAACAAAGGTTTTTAAAAGTGGAATGTGTTTACCCAATTTTAATAACAAAAAAACCTCATGAATCCTTCTCTCTCAGTATGGAATTCTGATTTTTCATACAATTTGTAGTGTCAGCCTTTGAAATCTACCATTTCCAAAAATGCTTTCCAATGGACTCCACAGTATATTCTACTCTGCATAAATAAAAACAGGGACTGATCAATTTGCACCATTAAAACTATACAAGAGTCAACTATTTCATTTGGTTCTCACAATAACTATGAATAAACAGGGCCCTATTTTGCAGGTGAGGAAATTTTCAGACATTTCTGGAAGGGTTAGTCCAAGATTGCATAGACTCTATAGATAGTTTGGTTTAATACACAATCACCTTGCATGTTGTGCTCAGAGCTAAAGACACAAAAATGAATTAAATGCAACTTCTGCCTTCAGAGTGTAATGATTAGAATTTAACCCAACTCTTTTTTTAAAAAAAAAATAGATACCCATTGTCAGATTAAGGAAGTTAATCTTCTCTTCCTAGACTGAGATTTTTTAAAGAATTAATAAGCATTTGTTAAGAAAAAAATGTGTGCAATTCACCAGGTTTTTAAATTATTACAAGTCTTGTCACCCTTTGATGTCTCAGAGCTAAGTTTAGGGCCAGCCTTAAGCAAAATCATCATGTCTGAGGAGTTTGCTTTCACTAAGCAGCCTTCCCTCTTTTTTACTCTCCTTTCTCCTTAAACATCTAACATCTTCATGCCTTCCAAGGCACATTCCCTCTCTTTTTTTTTAAATGTTTATTTAATTTTAAGAGAGAAAGTGCATGTGAGCAGGGGAGGAGCAGAGAGAGACAGAGAGAATCTCGAGCAGGCTCCACACTGTCCGTGCAGAGCCCTACATGGGGCTTGATCCCATGAACCATGAGATCATGACCTGAACTGAAATCAAGAGTCTGAGACCTAACAGACGAGCCACCCAGCTGCCCCTACAAGTCTCTCTCTTAATCAGAGCCCACCCTCATCCCCTTAGCCAAGCACTTCTATGCAGGATACAACCTACAGAGTAATACAGAGCAGCCTGCACAGCAAAAAAAAAAATGTATTTTTGCATTGCCATGGGGATGGATGGGGATGGCCATATGGAGAAAGCACAGAGGCCGCTGTCCGTGGTCCTGAAGAGCCACTGCTCGGAGCAACATTGTGTCTTCTATCTCTTGAGTCCCCCGTGATTCTTGCCGAATGCTTCCACTGCTCTTAGGTCTGTCTGTCTAGCTTTCTATCTAGCTTTCTATCTGTCTATCTCAATAAGGAGTTTGTCCTTTTTACCCTGTCACAACACAAATAAGACCTATGAGTCATGTGTCACAATTTATGAAGGAAAGTGTCTTCAGATAGCTTAGGTTTAAATCCCGACCCACCCTTTCCTAGTGGGATCTCGGTGGGAGCTACCTGGCCTCTCCAGACTTCAGTTTCTCTATCTTTAATTTTTTAAATGTTTGTTTATTTTTGAGAGACAGACAGACAGAGTACGAGCAAGGAAGGGGCAGAGAGAGAGGGAGACATAGAATCTGAAGCAGGCTCCAGGCTCTGAGCTGTCACACAGAGCCTGATGTGGGGCTTGAACTCACGAATTGTGTGATCGTGACCTGAGCTGAAGTTGGACGTCTAGCCAGCTGAGCCACCCAGGCACCCCCATCCATCCTTAAAGTAAGGATAAAAGTAATAAATAGCTCGTAGGATTGCTTTAGGATTAAATGAGATAATATATACAAAGTAATTTTACAGTGTACTGTTTATGGGAAAAACTCAACAAGGCTTTTTAGAAGTAGAAAAAGTAACAGTTCTGAATATAATAATTAATGTAATTTTAGGAGTCCTATCAGAATTTTAATAGGACATTTCCTTGTCACCAGAAAGTTGTGGAAATATATGTTCCTTCTCTACCTGTAACCAACAGGGTTGAGTCAGTAAAATAGAAACCATGCTAGTTATTTTAACAGATAATGTTGTGAATTTATCAAACAGAATCTGAAATAAGGATAGAGCTAAAAGAGAATACTGGGGTAACTTAGGATAGTAATGGCAGGAAGAATATACTAACCCTTAGGGCTGGAGCAACAAAGGGGAGAAATTGGGGTCTTCAGAGTTTTGAAGGCTGGAAGAGGGACACCTCTCTACTCCATGATGCTATTGATACATAATAAGTTAAATGACTAGCAATGGCTTGGTAAGCTATCAGTATAGTTGACCAAGAAAGAAGAGCCTCATATGTGGCTCAATATACTATGAAGTTTGTCTCACAGTACCCTATTTTACATAAGAAAACCTAAAAATTATTCAAAACATGGAAAAAGGCAAAGAATGTTGCATCTCTAATTTCACATTGGAGTGTTGTCTAGCAGCTACTCCAAAGGATTACCCAATTCTCTAGGAAAATGAATCTTTGTTTCATTTACTATTTGTTGTTAATTAGAGCCTACCTAGATTGTGCAAAGTTCTATCTTAGCTTTAGAAAGATTGATAAGCTACAAAATTTTTGTTCAGTAGAGACACAAATCATTTCTGCATTTCTTATTCCAGTAGAAAAGATATCCCCAAAGGTTACAGATGTTTCTCTGTAGAATATCCAACACTTTTACATCTAACTTAGCAGTTTTATTTCTTTTTTTAAAATTTTTTAATGTTTTATTTATTTCTGAGAGAGAGAGAGAGAGCAGGGGAGGGTCAGAGAGAGAGGGAGACACAGAATCAGAAGCAGGCGCCAGGCTCTGAGCTGGCTGCCAGCACAGAGCCTGATGCGAGGCTCAAACCCACAAATCATGAGATCATGACCTGAGCCGAAGTCGGACGTTTAACCACCTGAGCCACCCAGGCACCCCGGCAGTTTTATTTCTACATTCCTTTCCTGACAGACTAAATATGTGTTACTAAATATCTTGAATAAATATCTGTTCTGAATGCTCTTTGAGCCAGCTTCACCATCTTGCAGGTCCCCTCCTTAATGGGAAAGTATTAGTCAGAGTTCTCCAGAGAAACAGGATATATAAAGAGAGAATATAATCTGTTATGGGGAACTAGCTCATGTGACTATGGAGACTGAGAAGCCCCACAGTCTGTCATCTGCAAGCTGGATCCCACAAAAGTTGATAGCACAGTTTGTAGGCCTGAGAATCAGCAGTGCTGAATGCAGGAGAAGATCCATGTGTCAGCTCAGTCAGCCTGGCAGAGAAAGAGCAAATCTCTTCCTCTACCTTTTTTTTGTTCTATTCAAGCCCTCAACAGATTGAAGAAGGCCCACCCACAGTGGGGAGGGCCATCTGCTTTCCTCAGTCTACTAATTCCAAGGGTAATCTCTCCCAGAAACATTCTCACCAGCATACCCAGAAGTAATGTTTAACCAGATATCTGGTGTCCTGTCATTCAGTTGAGTTTATGCATCCAACTGATGCATAAAATTAACTATCACAACGAATTAAATAAATCTCTTACATATGTTCACTGTATACTTGTACAAGAATCATACTTCTAAAAATTAAATTTTGACAGGAACTGAAATGAAAGAAGATCGTGTAATTTGACCAGACTCACACAGTTAGAAAATAGTGGAGTCAGGATTCCCACTCAAGTCTGGCTGATCCCAAAGTCCACATTATGATCTCTTGGTGCCTTTTACTGCAAACAAGAGCTGTTTAATAGGGAAACTGTACGAGGAATCGCTGCCAAGCTCTTGCCTGAAGCTTGAAAAATTGGGAGTCAGCTGGACTGATAAGCCAGTCTACAACACTCAGGGCAGATTTATAGACTGCAATAGGTCAGTAAAGGTCAAATGTTGATGCAAAGCAGGAAAGATCATGAAAATGGTAATGAGAGTCTGAGAAGGATGGCAGCCGTGTTGACATGGGCATGAATTTTAAGACAAATACCAGGCTGTGGCTGAGGCCTGGACTGACAGCCAGCAACCAGCGTTAAGTCCAGGCAAACAGCCCACCTTCTTCAGCACCCCCTCAGGGGCTCCCGGGCCAGTTGCAATAGATAGGAATGCAGGACAGCTCAACCACATTCTCTTTGATAAATTCTTAAGGAACTTCATGCAGAGTCAAGAGAATACTATTTGGGAATTAAAAAAAAAAAAAGAAAGAAAGAAAAGAAAAGCAAAACCAGCAGCAGCCATGCAGGAGTCTAAAACAAACTTACACATTTTATTAAAAAATTTAGTACCCAGAATTTAGCCTTCAGTCAACTTCAGAAGTATAGGAAGATCTCCCAGATGCAAGGCACTGCAGGAGCATGAAGAAAATAAAAAGACGCTTGAAAGGAGTCTTAGAAAGCGCCACCTCTAAGAGGTCAATCTTTCCTCTTACTCATCAGGAAACAATTTTACTGAGATCCTTCTGTGTATCAGGTTCTGTTCCAGCCCTGGAAATATATCAGGGGACAAGAGCTGTGAGATCCTTGCTCTCACGGGGCTCATGAACCTAGTGAGAATGATATAATCAACATATAACATATGGTATCAATATATAATACATGAAATATGTATTATAAATGTAACATATCCATAACATATATTATTTACATCATGTTAATTACAGTTAATATGTAATTGTATGTTAATATAAGATACAATCTGCAGAGTGATTGGTGCTATGGAGAAAACAGAGCATGAAAGGTGATAGAGTTGTGGCAGGATTAAGGAACTATTTTAAAGCCAGGAGAGGTCTGTCTGAAGAACTTCATTAAGTGAGGGAGCAAACATTTTAAAGTGTTAAGGGAAGGATGTACCTGGCAGAGGGAACAGTGATTTCAAAGGCCTTGATGAGGAAGTAAATTTGGTGGTTGAAGAAGAGCTCTTGCTGGAATGTGTTCACCAAAGGGGTCAGCAGTAGGAATTGAAGTCAGCGAGGTAGGCTGGGAATGATCTGGCCCAAGCCAAGCAAGAGTTTATTCCAGCCATGTCATCCTGATCCATTTGTTCTTCCTGTTAGCAAACAAGAATGTTGTGCTGCATCATTTATTAAGCATATTCTGCACAGCAACTCTGTATGTGTGTCCTGCCTTGGCAAATGTGGGAGATCTACAAAGATGAGAAAGGAATGATACTTGCCTTCATGGGGCTCATCATCCAGGAGGCTCCTCCAGGGACCAAAAGAAGCAAAAGGTCAGTAGAGAACCAGGGATCTGCTGCTAATGAAACCACCATCCACTTGCTACTGTTAGAAACCTCATTTCAAGTCAGCCACCAGGTTCTACTGATCGTACATTTTAAGAGGATCTCCGTACATCCCAGTCTGTTCCCCTCCATTAGCAATGCCTTGATTAAATGGTATTGCCATTTGAGGCCCAGACAATTATGATGGCTTTCCAACTGCTCCCTACCTCTGGACTCACCCCACCTCCAATCCAGCTTCCATAATGGGCCTGATTAATCTTTCTAAGCTACAAATCCAAGATGTCTTCTCTAGTTGTAAAAAAACAAAAACAAAAACAAAAAACAGTTTATATCACTCAAGGTTTGCTAAGGTCCAAATTCCTACAGGCCTCCCAATGCTTGGCCTCGGACTTTCTTTCTGAATTCATATTCTGGCTCTTCTCCCCAGATTTGTATTCTGAAATCATAGTGGACTCTTGTCATTTCCTAACATACTATGCTCTTGTATGTGCTGCCCCTTATTCTAGAATGCCCACCTTGGTGGTCAGCTGGTTGAACTCCTATTCATCCTTCAGAAACGAAGGCCAAATGGCCTCTCCTCCTCGAAGCCTCTTGCTTTCCCTCCAGGCAGAGTTAGTCAATCTCTAGAATCTTGTCTATAGTGCATGTTTATATTTTAATGTATTACATTGTATAGTCTCCATGTATTTACTTCTGACTCTTCCTAGTACATAGCAAAGCTTTAAATAGGAACAAACATCCTATTTACTTTCCATCAACCTAATGTACAGTAAATGTTATTTGTTTAATAAGTTTGGTGTTTCCTAAACTGCTTTTAAGGATGTTAATAGACATGTTAATAAAAAGATTTCCATGTAGCGGTACCTGGATGGCTCAGTTGGCTAAGCATCTGACTTTGGCTCAGGTCATGATCTCAGTTCTGTGAGTTCAAGCTAACAGCTCAAAGCCTGGAGCCTGCTTCAGATTCTGTGCCTCCCTCTCTCTCTGACCCTACCCCACTCATGCTCTGTCTCTGTCTCGAAAACAAATAAACATTAAAAAAAAATTGGGGGGGGCAGTGCCTGGGTGGCTCAGGCAGTTAAGCATCAGACTTCAGCTCAGCTCATGATCTCACAGTTCATGGGTTTGAGCCCCATGTCAGGCTCTGTGCTGACAGCTTTGAGTCTGGACTTGCTTTGGATTCTGTGTCTCCCTCTCTCTCTTCCCCTCCCCGGCTCACACTCTGTCTCTCAAATATAAATAAACATTAAAAAATTAAAATTTTTTAAATTTCCATGTGAATAAGTTGAGCAAATAATGGCTTAAACATAGTTAAATCAGGGCTGATGTATATAGCTTGATCCCATTTGTATTTGTTCAAAATTGACATACATATATTTGTAGAAAGTTTTCTGACAAAGTAGATGGGAAACTGTTAACAGTGTCATCTCTGGGGACTGAAAATGGGGAATTAAGGGGCAAGTTTCATTTTTCTCTTATATCGTTCTATATATACAAATCAGCACATGCAATATTTTTAAGTAATTGATTTTTAAAACAATGAAATACATGGCCATAAGTAGAAAATCACACTAGCAATCTTATGCTAAAAATGCGGAAGATGACAATTTGATATATACTCTCTCCTGCTTGTACCATCACACCTCTCCATCCCAGGATCCTCTTGGAGAACACAACCTCCCCAGGTAAAGAGGCCTCCAGGAGGAGCTGTCTCTGGGCCATTCCCCAGACAAAGGCCTTTGAGAAGAGACTCCATTAGAGGCAAGAGAGGATGAGACCTGTGTAGAAAGAGAAAGGAAGATAGCAGAGTCAATATACAGGGTAATAGAGATTTGGCACATGGCTTGAACTCTTGGATCCAGTCATACCCAAAGCCAGTCTCAACTGGCAGTTTACTTCTGTAAGCCAACAGCTTTCTACGTTTGTAAAGAAGCCTAAAAGTGTTGCAATGGGTTATAGCCCTGCCCTGGGAAATAGGTGACATAGCTTTCCTAGTAATTGGATCCTTATTTCTGCTCTACAGGCCTTACTTCCCACAACCAAAAAATGTATTGACAGACTATCTTCCAACTCAGCTTTGTGATTCTACATCCTGTTTGACTCCTACGTCTACTCTCTGCCTGACTAGATGCTGCCTCTCCTTCAGTAGATGGGACTGTGCCCAGGGTCTTCTATTTTCACTGTTTCTGACCCTAGCAGTCAGAGGCAGCTGATGTGGCTGAGTCTATTCAAGGAGAGATGGGAATTAAAATGGATGCTAGGGCTGACTCTGAGCCCAGCATCAAAATACCGGTCATTTTAGGAAGGCTGTCCCTCTCCTCCTCCCTATTGTTTCAAGGGACATTTTGAACAAAAGCAAACCAATGAGTGCATGTACTTAGGATGTGAGCCTGAGGGTTTAGAAGACCCCTTGGTCTAGGGCTCACTTATGGGCCTTAGAATTTAACACTATTTCCCCACATCATGGAAACTGTGTTTAGTTCAAGGCCTCCTGTAGTGCCTGGGTTCTGGAGGACTCAGAGAAGCCTGTGGTTGGATTGGACAGGTGACTGGAGGCAGGTGGGGAAGATGGATGTCAACAGAAATTACCACAATGGACAACAGAAGATAGTGCCTGTGGATGAGCAGAACCCAGCATCAGTGAAAGAAAAAAGGAGCTACCATCCTAGTTTAGCTATCCTGCTCAGGTTCTGTGCTAGATGCTTTACTTCTACCTTCTTATTTAATCCACATGAGAGGTATTGTGTCCACACTATATAGATGAAGGAACTGAGCCTCAGAAGGGTAGAATATCTTGTCCAAGGTCACACAGCTTGTAAGAGACAAAGCCGTGATCTAAACCAGGCTGGTGTGACCCGAGTGTCTCTTATGTGGCCCCAGTCACAGGTACAGGATGTGGTCCTTGTCTACAGATGTGGGGGGAGGTGGAGAGTGACAGATATGACTTAAGTCTGGAAGGATTGGGCGCATATGGGACCAGAGCTTGAAGAAAGACAAGGAAAGCACAGGGCCAGAGCTGGGACCCTGGGCTCTGCTAGCCCATTTGTGAGGCTGACCACAGCCAGCCACCAGCCTCTCTTGCTGGATCAAAGACTGTGCTCTAGACACTCACTGGCAAACACACCACCAGGGTCTCTAGCCTCCTGAAGCTCACAGTCTAGTGGAATTAAAACATATCACACAAAAAATCACTCAAGAAAACACAAACTACACAAAGGGCTACAACTATGTGAAAGGGACCCCTGAACTGGCAATAAGGGGCAGGAGTCAGGGTCAGAGAAGATTTGCTCACCTGTGTTAATTTTCTATTGTTGCTGTAACAAATTGACACAAACTTAGTGGCTTAAAACAACACAAATTTATTCTCTTCTAGTTTTGGAACCCAGGGATTCAAAATGGGCCTCACTGGGCTAAAATCAAAATGTCAGCATGGTTGTGTTTCTTCTGGAGGCCTTAAGGGAGAATCTGCTATGCCTTTTCAGGCTTCTAGAGGCCACCTGTATTCCTTGGCTCATGGCCCCCTACAATCTTCAAAGCTGGCAATTTCATTGCTCTGACCTCTTCTCTGACTCTGACTCTCCTAGCTGTGTTTTATATGACCCTTATGATTACTTGGGACCCTCAGATAATCCAGGATAATCTCCCCACTGAAAGATCTTTATCTCAATCAGATCTGCAAAGTCCTTTTAGGGAAGATGACATAATCATAGGGTCAGGAGATTAGGACATGGACATCTGGGGCGGGGGGGGGGGGGCATTATTCTGCCCACCATGCTGAGGAAGTGACCTCCGAACCAGAAATGGAAGAAGAGGGAATTAACTGAAGTGAGTGAAGGAGGGTGGGAGAGCATTTCCCAAGAGGAAACACGTGAGCAAGGATTCTGAGGCCAGGGGTGGCGGTGGGTGGGGGGGAGTTGGCGGGGGAGGATAGTAATGAGCTGAAGATTTTTTTAAAAAGCTAGTGTGGCTGGAGTACAAGGGGGGAGGGGGAGGGAAGAGGGGAAGGTGAGACAGCAGCAGAAAAGGAGGGAGGGGCAGGGCTTCCACAGCCTTGGAAAGGACTTTGTTTTTCCTAGGTGAAGAGTGGGGTACAATTGGATGTGTCATTTGAAGATTCTGCTTGGCTTCCCATGGAAAATGGGTTGGAAGGGGCCAAAGGTAGACACAGGGAGCCCTTTAGATAAATGACGGGGAGGCTGGAGACCACTTTGGCCATCACTTAAAGTCTCCTGGCCCTTGCAGGTGATATATATGGACCATACACACCTTGCTCAGAAGCTTTGATGTTAATTATAATATGGAAAATTGCAAGCATATATACAAGCGGAGTTTACTGAAAGCCCACATATCCATCTCCTGACTATACTAACTAGACAGTTGATTGCAAATCTTATAGCATCTATATTCCCCTCTCCAGGATTTTTTTTGTTTTTTTTTTGTCTTTTTACTGCCTTATATGGACAGCATATTTATTTGTGTTTGAACAAAGGCTTGCAGTACTTTAAGTCAGAGAAGTTGGATAGAAATTTGAATATCTGTGCCATTTTTCAAACCAGGTGATGCCCAAACATTTTGGAAATAAGTAAGGTTTGTCAATAAATAAAATGAGAAGGAATGCTATGTTCCTCCTCTGAGTCTTTCTGGAAGTGATTAGTGTTACCCTCTTGGGTTGGACTCTTAGATGGGTTTCTTTTTTTTTTCTTAATAGTTTATTGTCAAGTTGGTTTCCATATAACACCCAGTGCTCATCCCAGCAAGTGCCCTCCTCCATGCCCATCACCCCCCTTCCCCTCTTCCCCACCCCCATCAGCCCTCAGTTTGTTCTCAGCATTCAAGAGTCTCTCATGGTTTGCCTCCTTCCCTCTCCCCAACTATTTTTTCCCTTCTCCTCCTCCATGGTCCTCCATTAAGTTCCTCCTAATCCACCTATATGTGCAAACATATGGTATCTGTCTTTCTCTGCCTGACTTATTTTGCTCAGCATAACACCCTGAAGTTCCATCCATTTTGCTACAAATGGCCAGATTTATCCAGGATTATTTTGAAGAAAATTCCAAGTAGCCTATCATTTCATCCAGATTTATTTCAGCTTGTATATCTTTATAAGGACTCGTTACCAAAATATTAATAATAATAATAACTGGTTGGGAGCAACTAAGTCCCTGTACTGGCTCAGTACATATCTGTAAAAGGAAGAAATATATAATTATGCATTTTGACATCCTCATAGGAAGAATATTCCTTTCTTCTGTTTGCCCAGGATTCCAGAGCACCTTGTATGTCAAAATCCATATCCTCTTGGAGCAGAGGATTTCTCTTCCTGAGTATGCCAAGCTTCATCCAGTTGTCCCAGAACCTTCTCTTGCCAACCTTGCTGCAGGTTGCAGGGGCCCCCGTGGGTATGCATCCTATATTTCAGATGAGGCAATAAAGGCCCTGCTCTGGCTCAGCTCACAGGATGGCTGAAGCTTCAGGCTGGTATTTCAGCAGCAGGGGCGAAAGCCTTTCCAAAATGACAAAAGAAGTTCATGCAACCCACATGCTGACATGCTCATTACCAGGACACCTGCAGTTAGGCTTCCTCCTCTCCAAAGTACTCTGTATTGCTGGGTGGGAGGTGGAGAGGCCTCTAATTACACCTTTCTTACAGTCTGTTGGTTCTATGACTTTTTCAAGGAGGAGTGGAACAATGTTCACATCCTCTCTCAAATGAGGCCACTCCTCAGAAGTCTCCTCTCCACTCCTCTGTCCATGAAAGCCTTCGTTGTCTGGTGATGTTTTCTTCTGGTTATGAATTTCTATGTAGCAAAACCTCAAAATGGCTTAAATAATAATGATTTAATCATTCTGTGATATTCATGATTTATGGATGGGGGATTTGGGTGAATCTCAGCTGGGCAGTTCTGCTCCCTGTGGTATTGAGCTGGTGCATGGTTTGGCCTGGAAGGTCCTAGAAACCTTCACTCACATGTCTGAGGCCTGGTGGGCACAACTGGATCCCTCTATTTCCATGTAGTCTTAAGGCCTCTCCTATGGCCTCGTCAGCAGAAATCTGGCATCTTACATCACAGCTCAGGGCTTCAAAACTACTTGTTCCCAGAGAAAGTTAGAGATGTCATCTCTTCAGGCGTGGAAACTGCTACAGCAGACTTATTTTGCTTATTCTATCACAAAGGGAAAAGGACATGGACCCATCTCTCAATGGAAGGAATGTCAAAGAATGTGTGGCAATCTTTCATCTTTGTCTTAGTCTGTTTGAGCTTCCATTATTGGAAACCATAGACTGGGTGGCTTATATACAACAGAAATGTATTTCTTGCAGATCTAGAGCCTGGGAAGTCCAAGATCAAGGGGTCAGCAGGTTTTGGTGTCTGATGAGAGCCTGCTTCACCGCTCATAGATTGCCATCTTTTTGCTGCATCCTCCAATGGAGGAAGAGGCAAGGGCACTCTCGTTAATAAGGGTGCTAATATCATTCATAGGGGCTTCACTCTCATGATCTGAGTCCCCTCACTGAGGCCCCACCTCCAAATACCATCACCTAGGAGGTTAGGTTTCCATAAATGAATTTTGGGGAGACCCAAACATTCAACTGGTAACAATCTTCCATAGGTAAAGGGGAGGAGAGCATAGATCCTTTGCGACCCCAAGAAAACACAGTGGCCAACTTGCAGGAGCTGTCCCAGGACAGCTTCGAACAGAAACACAGTTTTCAGCATTCTGAGACCAAACTGCAGTCCTGTTAGAGGGAAGTCCTGTAGGTGCTTATTAGTCTACATGTCTTCTGCTTGGAAGATAAGAACATCAGTTTCTATAGGCAAAGGGAGAGTGGCTGCTGTGTTAAAGTAATAAATTATGGATGCTCCTGAAACTAAAAGCAGTGACTTTGCTGGCTTCTGCATAGGGCAAATCTGGTGAATTAAGCTGATTTGAATCACTACCCAGGGCTAACTCTGTTTACAGTGCTTCTGTCCTTGTAGAATGGACTGGGATGTCACTTCCCTTTCCTTTCCCTGAACTCTTTGGCTAAAGACCCCATTGTTGAGGGTGGGGGGTTTCATGAGCAGGGGGTCTGGGTTGGAATTCTGGCCTTCTAGCATGGGCTTCCATGTAACATCTCACCATTAGGAAAATGGGAATAGAAACATTAGGTTTGAGAGAATTGAAAACTGAACATAAAGGACTTGATTTCGTTTCTGGAACACATAATAGATGCTTAAATATAATTTACTTCTCCTGGTTCTCTCCCTTCGCTTTGTATCTTTTTCCTTTATTATTTTTTTTTTCTCTTCCCTTTGCCTTCTCTTTTCTCCTTTTCTCTTACCTTTTCTCATCTCCTTTTATTCTCTCTCATTCTGCTCCCCTCTACAAACTCTGATCCAGGAAAGTTGGTATTTGTTCTTCCCTAAATATTCCTTCCTTTATCTCACCTCCACACAAAGCCTCATCTCACCCTCTCTTCTAGCATGCCTTCTACCTCTTCCCACTGATCTAAAACTTCAGGATCCTTCCTAGTTTCCATACTCTTTCCTCTGTGAAATATTTCCTGCTCAATTGGATCAGTCTCAATTGGATCAATCATCTCTTCCTCCTGTGAATTCCCATAGTTCTGGTCCATTTGCTATTTGGTGGCAGGAAAAGAGCTCATGGCCCAGAAGTCAGGAAACATGGATTATATTCCTGGCTCTACCACTAAATAGCTATGTAACCTAGCTATGTAACCTCAGGAAAGTCCTTTACTCTACATAAGTTGTATACTTCCCATCTATAAACTAAGGCAGTGAAACTATATAATTCTTTAATTGGGGTACTTTCTGCTACAAATTATAAAAGTGCTACTCTGATATCTTAAACAACAAAAAAAGGGAGTTCAATGCATTATATAACTGAAAAGGCCAAGGTTACATTCAAGGTCAACTGGATCCAGAAGCTCAGATGATCATCAATAATAATTGGCAATAAAAATAACTACCTTCTTTCCTAATAATGTCAGCAAAACTCTCCATGCTGGCTCTCATGAGGCTGCACTGAGGCATGAGCTCATCCCTGAATCAGTCACAGTAGCCAGAAAAATAAATATTCTCATTTGTCTAGACTTTATTACATGCCCACGCTTGGAGCTGGGGATATGGCCAGCCCCACCAAAATGCATTGGCTGAAAGTGGAAGGATGATTCTCTAAAGAAAAGTCTGAGTACTTTTCTAGAGAAAAGTACTGGGTACTGAGGAAGGGGCAATGGATTCTGAGAAGGCAAAAATACTAGTTATCTACTACAGTCCACCCCTTAGCTGATAATCTTCCATACAGTAGTCTTCCTGTAAATCCAGCTTCAGAGTGCCCTGCCACACATAAGGCAGCTGCTCCATGTGCAACACTAAACACAGTCATTTATTTTCCAAAAAGACATAGCCCAAAGTTTTGTCTAGTTACTGTGTCCATGCAATTCCAGGTTTTCTTGATGATGCATGTTCCTTTCCACCATTTTGAATGTGGCTCTTCAATTTCTACAGCCTTTGAATAAATGACATTTTCCCCATCCACCCAGTAGACACTAGCGAAGAAAAAGCAAGGTAAGCTCATAAACAAAGCATTCATTTGAAAAAGAAAAACAGAAAACAGCGGTTATTAGTCCATGACATATACCATATGCTGTTGGAGGAGGATAGAAAAATTCCCTATAGTGGCAATGGAGTGAGTGCTTTGACTAGCCAATCCAGCTGCCCTGGGTTTTTTCTTCTGCCTTCCATAAACATAGGAGACATGGTCTTTGGGGGTGACTTGCCTTTCTGGGAATACAGTGCTTTAGTGGCTGTTTTCCTGTTAGCGTAAGTTCAAGTGCATTAGAAATGCAGTCATCTACAAGGAATAGAATGCCTGGCTAACAGTGGCTTTAAAAAAAAAAAGCATGAGTTTATTTTTTTCATATAAAGTAAATGCAGAGGAGGCAAGCAGTCACCAGCATTAAATTAAATCAAGGGCCAATGAACTGTGATTTTATTGGCCCTTTCTAACAGATGGAATGCTATAGCTCACATCTGCATTCAAGGGAAGAAGGTGGAAGGGCTGCTCCAGTGTATCTGTCCTCTTTCACCACAAAATGTAAAAGCCTTCCCCAAGCCCTCCTCAAACTTCTATTTAGATCTCATTGGCCAGAATTGTGTCTCATGGTCACTGCTAGCTGGAAGGGAGGTTGTGGAAGCTAGTATTTTGTCTACTGTTCCCCATATAGAACCAAGATTTATTAACAAAGAAGACCTGAAAATTGCATTAGGGATTGAGGGTAAAGGTATGGGGGGTAGTTTGATTTTCCGAAGGAAAGCTAGGGATTAATTACTACAAAAGAGGGGGAAGTATGCCAGGTAGGGAAAGACAACAGACTGCCATTGCAGTCCCAAATAGATTGTCTCTGACTCTCCAAATCTTTCGTCTGAAAGGCATAAATTTAAAAAAAATTTCTGGGCTTAAATAAAAGAATACTAATATTGCAGAGGAGATTTGGAAAGGGAAAGTCAGTGGCAACTTATTTTTAAAATAACACCTTCCTGAGATTACAATGACAATTTATGATTTTATCAGAAATTTCAGGAAGGATTAAGGAGATTTTAAGCATGCTGACATGTGCCTTGTCATCTGTCGCATAAAGTGATATTTCTCTTGGGGATGTCAAGGAACCAAGGCTGGCATCCACCTTTCTTTCCCTCTTCCTCCTTCCCCTAGCAATGGAATATGCTAGGAATCGATTTCTGATTTACATAACCACTGAGGCTTAAATGGCTGGGAGACTCTGATGCCCCCTTTCCCCTGGCCCCACCCTGCAGTTAATATCCAGGGCTAAGAAGGCTTAAGAGAGATTTTTAGATGAGTTTCATTATTCCCAGACCGGATTAGTTGACTCACCCAATGTGAGCCTAAAGTCCCACTTAGAGCCCCCTCCCCTCAGCCAGGGGCTTCTAAGTGGTCATCTCAGGGGTTCTTCTGACAGGGTGGGTTCCTGTGGGATGGGCAACAGTACAAAGTGGGTTGCAATTCTGGGACAGAGGAACATTTGAGGTAGTGGAAAGGAGACGTTTCAGGTCTGGGCATGTCCCAAGGGAATGAAGCTAATAGAATAGACCTCTTCATTGGAAATCAAGATCGTTTTCGAAGCAAAGGCTAAAATAGGCTTCCCTCTTCTTTATCACTACCCCACCCCCACCCCCCACCTAACCTGAAATAATAATAGAAGTGATTAGGAGGAGGTCTGCTATGCAAAACAGAATAAACCTGCTTCACAACAATGACCAATTCTGTACAAGAGCACATTGACCAGGTCTTTGACTGCTGGCTCAACTGAAAAAAAAGAATGCATCAAGCAAAAGAGCATCTTTCAGGCAGTTTCCAGATCCCATGTCCCTTTAAATTTATCACCCCACAGGGAGGGAGTAGAAATCCTTTTTAGGATTCATACTCAGGATTTTAATCTGTTTTCTATTTTTAACCTTTAGAAGAGAAGACGAAACCCTGCAAACTAAAAGAAGCCATTATCTTTGCTAAAGTAATTTCAGCTCTGAGAGAGCAAGAGTCCAATTTAGCTTTCTAGGTTGGGGTTGGTTGTTTGTTTTTTAATTCCTTGCAAATTAGAACAGGTGCTAGCAGAGCTTGAAGCTGGCTGAGTGGGTCCTGTGGGTGCCAGGAAAGAGGGCTGCATATGTCAGTGGGGCTCCCCCAGATCACACATCACTGCTGCCCACAGCTACGCCAGCCTGGACTACTATGTATCCCCCTAGTCACTCTTCCATCCAGTCTCTACAGTTCTGCCCATGCTCTTTTTCTACACTGGGTTCTCATCCCACCATTCCTCTGCTTAAAAGCCACACTGAACTCCACATTGCCTTCAGAAGGGAGTACAAACTCCAAAGCAAGATGCACAAGGCCTCCCAGCCATCTTCTGGCTCCAGCCTGTCTTTCCACATCATCTCTATTCTTTGCAGCCATTGGCCTTTGCCTACCACAGCACCTGCTGTGCATTGTTTCATTTGTCCAGCAAATGCTACCCAGCCATACCAGTCACCATTTCCTGCACTTGATGTGCATTTACACTTCTCCAGGCTCTCTACATTCAAGCCCTTCCCTTTGCCAGGAATAGCCTTTCCCATCCCATCTACCTGGGAAGCAGGTACTTATTCCTAAGCCTCCAACTCAGATGTCAGCTCCTTCCCATAGCCTCCCTTGACACTCCCTTCACCCACCCACATACCCCAAGGCAGAATTATTTTGGGTTACCCTCCTCTTTTATGCATTCCGCAGCAGTAGCAGTTGCCACATTGCATATTTATACAGCATGATATGCTATAAAAAGACAATTAGGTTCCTAAGAAAATTGACTTTATCAAAATTAAATTATAAACCAATTGATTTGGTGAAAGATAAAAGGGGTTGCCGTTAGTGTGTTCAAGGCTTACAATAGCAAAGTTCTCCTGCAGAATTTTCAATAATAAAGGTGCTTTATAGCTTTTGCAGCATTTAATTGCAAGCTAAAATATCAAATTGCTTGATCAAGAAAGACAAAAATGAACCCAAACATCTCATTTGACTCATAAGCCACACACCCACACACTCAGGAGCCTTCCAAACCTCAGTCAACTTAGCTTTGACCTTGCAACTTTGCCAGCATCACAATTCATAACGGAGTAAACAAAAGAACCACAGTCATGAACTGGTGTACAAAGAGGCAGTGTGTCCTCACGCTACCTGTCATCCTGTTCATCAAGGACTGATCCCCAAGGACATGCCTATTGTTACCAATGGCAATCAGGGTAATGCAAATTGTGTTTCTTAATTCACTGACCTTATGGCCAATATCTAACTCAATATTGAAAACTCTCTCTGTAGGGAAAGACTTCCATTACTAATCTATCACTTTCCTTCTACATGGGAGGATGCCAAAAGCAAGGATAATGTCCTACTCAGTTTTGTTGTCCCAGTAGTGCTGAATTGATGACAGATGTCCTGCATTGTCCAGGTGATTTACCTTAGTCTTGACTTTATCTAGAGCTTGCTTCATGCATAGGTTGTTTTGGCATGAGCTGGATCCACTTCCCATCCTTACCTCAAGCTTCTGTATACTGATTACAAGATTTTATTGTCATGAATGAAGATTGTTCTTAATATAGCCCTTCTGTACTACAATGTTAATATTGATTGAAAACTGTGTTAAACCTTTTACATGAATTTCTCATCTGTTCCTCCCAACAGCCCTGGAACATCAGTAATATTACTGACCCACTATATAGAAAGAGTAAACTGAGGCTTAGAAAGGTCAATTATTTGTGCTACAGACAAATAAGTGGAACATAATGACATAAAATAACCATTCCAAAATAAAAAAACTCATTTGGTATATATATCCCCCAACCTTTAATTGTTTCATAGCTCTCCACCTCAAATAGAAAGTCAATGCATTTATTTGCATATTTTCAATTAGTTTATCTTTTTTAAAATTGGCTTCATGCCTAGCACAGAGCCCAAAACAGGACTTGAACTCCCAACCTGAGTTGAGATCAAGAGTCTGATGCTCAATCAACTGAGCTACCCAGGCACTCCTGCAATTAGTTTGTCTTGCAGGATTTAATCGCATAATATTGGATATGCAATATATACTTCTGTTTTTATGGCCACAGAGGTACTAATTTGAACATTCTTTTTTTTTAATATTTTTAAAAATTTATTTCTAGGAAAGAGAGAGAGAGAGACAGCGTGAGCAGGGGAGGGTCAGAGAGAGAGGGAGACACAGACTCTGAAATAGGCTCCAGGCTCCGAGCTGGCTGTCAGCACAGAGCCCAACATGGGGCTCGAACCCACGAACCGCGAGATCATGACCTAAGCAAAAGTCGGACGCTTAACCCACTAAGCCACCCAGGCGCCCCTGAACATTCTTAAGCTACAATGATGATAGATGTTTTCTCTAGCAGAAAACGGAGGCTCTCTATCACTTATTTGCCCAGTGTAGTGTGGGACTAGAGATGTTTTCTAAGGGAAATCTTGGCCATATCCATGGGACACACAGTGAGATGAGAGATGTGGAATGGCTGCGTTTTCCCAAAAGGGTAGAGACCCTCTCAAGAGTTGGCATATATCTCAGCACTTAATCTATCCCATAATGTATGTCCTTCAGTTCTCTTCAGACATATCCTTGCACCCTTGCTACCTGATTCTTATCAACAGCCTAGTTTGTACAAATAATGTTAGTGATGATATCTTGAAGTACTGTGCCTATAGCCTCCTAATACACAGATAAGGTATCTTAAATCTAATTTGCAATGAGACATTATATATGTAATTAATCAATTATGGTGATGTCAGATAAGCCATTTAACTTCCTTACACCTTAGTATCCACACTGGTACCATGAGGTGGTTGATCTAGGTGTCTTCAAAGTGATTTCCAGGACTAATATTTCATCAAGTATCCTCAACTCTAGACATGCATGTGCTCATGAGAGTCTCATCACAAATTATCATATGCATTGGAAAGTCCAAGCCTGATTTCTGTTTGGTCTAGGAATGCATTAGAATTTGTGGCTTCCTGAGGGGAATAATGAATGGGCAGCAAAATCCTTCCCCTCTCCTACTGCAGCCAGTTTCCATTTGGAGAGTCACATGAGTCCAAAGAAGTTGACTTCTCCAGAGGAGGTGAAAAGGTATTGTTACAGTTTGTGTAAGAGGTGGTGTCAGGCCAGAGTGGTGTCAACAGGAATGAACTCAAGAAGTAATTTTAATGGATTGGAAATGGGAGACGAGGGAGAGAGATGAGTCAAGGATTCCTGGGTTTTCTGGCTTGAGCAACCTGGTAGATGGAACTATTTTCTGAGAAAGAAAAGTAGGGAGGACCCAGTCGGCAGTGGACACAATCACAGTTTGATACAGTCCATGTGCATCTGTGCCCACTCCCCACCCCGCATTTAATTGAAAACTCCTGAAGGGGAACAAGCTTGACCTCCTCTTTGAACCCCCCCACCAACAGCACCCAGTATCCAGCTGGGGCTGTGAGCACAGACTTGCTGACTGAATGACCATTTCAAGTCAAGATCTTGGTATCAAAGAGTAGGTAAGGAATGTATAGTGGAGACTGGGGTAGCTTTGGCCCCGAAGGGAATCTGTTGGCTCATGATCTAAAAACCTAGGAAGAGCAGGGATAAAACTGACCTTAAGAGACAGCGAGAGCCAACACTCAGTTACCACTAGGATCTTCTTCCCCTCCAGATTCCACTTTTCTCTGGGTGTTAGCCTCATTCACTATCATTCCTGCCTTTTACATCCTTCTT
The DNA here is from genome assembly GCF_008692635.1 of Crocuta crocuta. Taxonomy (NCBI): domain Eukaryota; kingdom Metazoa; phylum Chordata; class Mammalia; order Carnivora; family Hyaenidae; genus Crocuta; species Crocuta crocuta. The sequence goes on from NW_027532747.1 coordinate 12,547,302, forward strand.
CATGCAATACTTTCACAAATCATTTTCTTCATATACTTGTTTATTGCCTGCCTTCCTACCCCATGCCCTATCATGTAAACTCCATAAAGAGAAGAATTACATCTATCTTGTTTATTGCTACTTCCCCAGCATCCCAAATAGTGCCTCTCTTTGAGTGGAGGTTTTGTAAAAATTTTATGAATGAATGAATGAATGAATGAATGAATAGCTTTTTCATGCAAAAGGCAGGTGCTCTGTCTCAATTTGCCTACTTCTGAGTCTAATCACTATGTCCAGAGGTTTGAGGTACTATCACTGTCTCATCTTGAGTCATTCCCCTGTGTCTCGGGGTGGGAGGAGATATAGAACCAAAAGTAGGACAGGCAAAAGCTATGGGCAAAGGGGGCGCCTGGGTGGCTTAGTGGGTTAAGCGTCCGACTTTCGCTTAGGTCATGATCTCGCGGTTTGTGGGTTCGAGCCCCGTGTCGGGCTCTGTGCTGACTGCCAGCTCGGAGCCTGGAGCCTGTTTCAGTCTGTGACTCCCTCTCTCTCTGACCCTCCCCTGCTCACGCTTTCTCTCTCTCTCTCTCCTAGAAAAAAAAAAACATTAAAAAAAAAAGCTATGGACAAAGAGAAGAACTTTGGCCAACAATATTAAGGGCAAACGGCACTAAGAAGTAGTCCCTTAAACCCTGCTGAATGTAAACTATTCTCATCCCCGACCTCTCCTTGGAAATGTGTGGGTATTGTCCCTTCCAATCTCCTGGCTTCTGAGTTACAGTGATTTGGACATATTTATAAGACACACACTCTGGGCAATCTATTTAAACCTTGAATACAGTGATAATATTCTCCAAACCAAAATTCAAATACACAGTCTGATAATTGTGGGACAACAGGATGCAACATCCAAATTAGGCTTGTTCCCAAAATGTCATGATGGTTGCTGGTTTCTCCTATAGGTGTCCACTCCAGGTTAGCTGGGAAGTCATTAGCCATTTGAGCCTTGGTTCTACGAATGACATTTACATGGGGGGAATGCTGGCATTAGCTCATCCACATCATTCGTAGTATCCAGCAGTGAGTCCAATTTCCCTTAACCACTTGGAAAAGTGGCAAATTATAGAGAACAAATGTTCCTTCCAGCAGCAGGAGAGACACCTGCCTAATGAATCAGCAGTTATGCAGATGGTGAAATAGAGAAACCAAGCAGGAAAGGTCTGGAGTCGGCCTCTCTCATAAAGTAATCATTGCCAGAGCATCTTCCCCCCTCTCTAATCCTGCTGGGCTGGACCACATGGCTTTCCACACAAATGTAGGTCATTTAAAATGCTATGAGCAAGCTTGTGTTTCTTACTGCCAAGACGCTGGAAAACCTATAGTGACTAAGAGAAATTATTTCCAGGCTGGTGTTTTTCACTTAAAATAGAGAATCCAGAATTTTAAAGCTGTATTCTATACTGAGTCATTATTATCCTGCAGTGTTGCCCAGATAGCTGCCAACTTTGTACATGTATGTGTTGGGGAGTGGGAATGAGGTAAGGGGAAAAGAAAAGGAAGGAAAGAGTGCTAAGCTGTCTATTAAAAGGGACTAATTACAATTTTGCAATTTACTCTTGAAGGAATTTTAAAGCATTATACTCACTTATAGGAAGAATCAAAATGTCATCATTTATGTCAAGATCTGGAGACACATTTGGCCCTTGGTTTAGCTGAAAAAGAAAGTATCTGTTCTACTGATTGAATTTACCATTTTGCAAAATTACCTCTGTTTAATTCATGAAATTTAATCATGGTCATGCTGGGATTTATTGCTTCTCATTAATGCTTCCTTTGAAGATGGGTGGGAAGACCTAAGGTTGAGAGGAAAGAAAGATTCTTTCCAAAGTACTATAAGACTTAATTTGGATTTTATTAAATTTCATTAGTTCACTAATACAAAATTTATAACACTTTGGACAGATAGTGGGCTGATATTTATCTTTGTTTAATTTATGAAAAAGTGATTTTTCTCTGCAGGTGAATGATATCAATTAAGTCTCAAGGGGATAGTCTATATCCTTGATAGAATATTTATTAGACACTTTCTCTTATGTACAAGTACTCTACTAATTTCAAAATTTTTCATATATTCATTAAAGAAAATGGATGGAGGCTACATTGAAAGTCTTTCCTATTTACTCTTATCATTGCTTATTTATTTATACTCTGCCTCCTTGCAAAAAGTGTCTGAACCAGGCTACAACAGAGGGCACATCCATGTAGGTAAAATTAAATGTATGTCTGATTACCACATCACACAAAAATGTTGAGCCATATTTTCATTAAATTGGGAGAATATTTTTGAAATGGTCTGTTTTAAAAAATTGGATGAATCTGAAATTAATTTTTGAAGAGTTCTGGAAAATGCTGTAAAAAAAAAATAGTGTAGCGGTTTTAGTGGAAAGCCCAAAATAAGAGTGACTTCAAAAAAGTAAAAGTTTATTTTTGATTCACCCAGGAGAACCCTTTAGCTAGGTGGCCAAAGTTAATAGGATGACTTTCCAGGCATCAGTGACTCACTACCCATCTTTTTGTTCCATCATCCTAGTGCAGGCTTCGATCCCTTGGGACATCTCATGGTCCAAGAGAGCTGCTAGAGTGCCAGGGATACTACCCAGTCAACAGGTAGGAAAGACAAAAGACTCACTCTCCAATGAGTCTGCATCCTTTAAGCAACTGTCCTGGAAATCCCATAGAAAACTTACATTAAAACTCATTGGTCAAAACTTAGTCACATGACCACATTTCACACTTCACTTTGTTATTAAGGAAGAACAGGAGAATGGGATGGGGTGGAACCAACCAATCCCTCCCATGAATAGATAGATAGCCATCCATCTGAGTGGCTACAATTGTGGTATAATCTGAGGAGGACAACTGGAAAATGAAGAGTAAGGAAATTAAAAGAATGCATACAGTTACTGTGATTACATAGAAGCTTTAACACTGAGCTTCTTGATCGCCACAAAAAAAGAAAGCATTGGGGCACCTGGGTGGCTTAGTCGGCTAAGCGTCCAACTTTCGCTTAGGTCGTGATCTCGCGGTTCGTGGGTTTGAGCCCCGCGTCGGACTCTGTGCTGACTGCCAGCTCAGAGCCTGGAGCCTGTTTCAGAGTCTGTGTCTCTCTCTCTCTCTGACCCTCCCCTGCTCACGCTGTCTCTCTCTCTCTCCTAGAAATAAAAAAAATATATATATATATATATATATATAAAAAGAAAACATTGTTTTTACTAAAGAAGCAAACATATCAATTCTTCAGTACAAGCAAAATGTATATTGGAATTGAATGCTATAATGTTTCTGTCACTGGCATCACATTACAAGCGTGATAGACACAAGTTCTATATTTTCAAAATTACTTTCATTATTAAATATTCTATCCCATTCTTCTCCATACATATACTCACCTGTACACATCCAATTTCTGTCTTAAAAAACATGGTCACCCATGGGTATTGGAAACAGTGAAAGGCACAACTGAATGTTCTTGAAATTTTGCAGGGGGTGTGAAGAGTGGTTCTGTGGGAATCAGAGGAAGGGATGAACCAGAAATGTCATGGTGTTGTCATCCATGCCAGGCTTTTTGTTTTATAGGCCCTAGGACCTCTCTGATACCAGGCTTGACCAAGTCTTGGAAGACTAACTCAGCCCAACTAAACTGCATGTGAAATGGAGACAAAAGCCAACAGTAAGTAAAATAATTGTCACAAAGATTAAGAGTGCCTTTGTTGGCATAATCTGTGCATTCTCTGTCTTTAGTTAAGAGATTTGGGAAGCCCAATCTTGATCCAAAGCCACACTTTGGGTCTGTCATGAAAAATCCCTATCACAGGAGTCAGATCACTCGAAACTCAAACAATTCATTCATTTTTCCTCTTAGGCAGATGTACATGGAAATCCAAAGTTTGCTTTGAAAATAGGAAATTAAAGGAAATTAAATGATACCCTAAATATTTAATGGCATCAAGACAATCTACTGCCACATAGATGGGATAGTTTTGCCTAGAGAATGGAAATCATAGAAACCTTTGGGCAGAGACACTTCTCTCCTAAACACAGTCTGAACATGCATGACCAACATTTGCTCCTTTGCTCTTTTCTTTTTTAGGCCCTCATGGCTGCCCAAGTCTCCTTGGGGTCATAGCATTCTTTAATGATATCCTGCTTATCCCCAAAAGCTTTTTCTCTTTTGGATGACCTTTCACTTCTTTGCTCTTCTTCATCAAGTGTTTCTCTCCTGGTTAGCTCTGAGAAGGCAATCCAGGGTATTGTGGGGGGCATTGTAGTGAAATCCCTAAGTAAGGTCTTGAAATGAACTTTCATAAATGTCAAGAGCATAAGACTCTAGTGGCTACCATTTATTGAAGTCCTACAATGTTGGCCAATGAAGCAGGCAGCTTTACTTATAGTTTCTCATTAAATCCAAAAAATAAATCTAGTGGAAAAGATTATTATGTCATCTTACAGTTAAGAAAACTGAAACTTGCAAAGCGCATTCATTTCCTAGGGCTACAGTAACAAATTACCACAAACTTAGTGACTTAAAAACAATAAAAATGTATTCTCTCAGAGTTATGGAGAACATCAGTCCAAAATGAAGGTGTTGGCAAGGCTGTAATCTCTCCCTCCAAAGACTCTAGGGGAGACTATTCCTTGTCTTATCCAGCTTCTGGAGAGGCTACATCCTTCCAACCTCTGCCTCCATCTTTATGTCACTTTCTCCTCTGTGTGTCTTCCCTCCTTCTCTTCTAAGTACACTTGTTGGATTTTAGAGTCCAACAAGGTAATTCAGGATGATCTCATCTCATGATACATAGCTTAGTTTTATCTGCAAAGACTGATTTTTTAAATAAGGTCACAGAGGTTCTTGGGATTAGGATATGGCCATATCTTTTTGGGCTCCTACCTTTCAGTCAAGTATTGAGAGTTTGGGTTCTGATCCAGAACACTTAAAGACTAATTTCGGGTCTAGACAGAATGCATGTGGATAGGGATGTGAAGGATAACACCTATTCTTTAGAGAATGAACCTAGAAGCTATGAGCCTTAAAAATAGGACATACTCAGCCTCACACAAATCAAGTTGCCAAGAGCTCCTACCTCCAGACTTCTAGCATTCTTCCACTGATGTTCTATAGGAGAAGGCAACAGAAAGTGAATTTCTTATTTCTACAACCCTCTGGTGCTCAAGTTGACTCCCTTCCAGGACTGCCTTCTCCTTGGAGGTTGTGAGCAGGGACCAGCATTAAGAATCTCATCACCAAAAAAAAAAAAAAAAGAATCTCATCACAGTAAGCTAAAGAAAGATAGATATAAAGCCACTCTCAGAATAATGGAGTTGAGACTAGAATCTGGTTCTGCTTCATGACCTCTCATTACTTTGATCTCTACAATACTAGATGATACTATTAGAGTCCATGTCACAGTTTGAGTTAGGTGGGTCACTAACAGTGTCACCTAACAAATGTGGCAGTTTCTCAGAGTGTCAGCTGTAGGTGTGCCTCCTAACACCTCCACCAGGTACTAGGCTCTGTGCTGTATCTTGGGGATACAGGTAAAATTAAGCTATACTCCCTGATGCCAACATACTAGGAGAAGACAATCCAGTGATCAAATAAGCAGGCACAGTAAGATGCAAGTATTGCAGTAATAGAAATTTGCATTATGGGGTACCATAAAGGAGGGCATGGTTCATTTCCAGAAGAGACAGGACTCAGGGATGTTTTTACAAAGAAGTATGGGTTCTCTACCCAAGATTATACAGTCAGTACACAAAGAAGCTAGAATGGGAGCCCCAATCTCTCCACCTCCAAAGACATTCCTAATGTTCTTTCCACTCTGTGAAGACATTTACACAAGGGCAAAATTAATGAGGTAGAAGTATGCACCCCAGGAGGTCTGACCTGGTCCAAATTGGAACTTAGAATGTCTTGAGGGGTGGACATAGCATTTGTCTGCATGTCCTTTTCTGAAATATCACCTGTCTCAGCTGGCTGGTGATGATGGAAGAAGAAACAGCAAAATATTCTGGGTTTCTCTCTCGCAAGGCATCCTGGAGTGCTGGTTATTGCCTTCCTGATTGGGGAAAGCAGGAGACCAGATGGTCATACCCTGTTTATTTTCTCCAAAAAGAATTTTAATTGTATATTTTATCTAAAAGCTAATCTTGTAACATACAGCATTTAAATGAACTTATCTCAATTAATCTAATTAGTAAGCTACATTTACATACTCTTTAGGATAAAGGTAGTGTACTCTCTATTCCCTTGGTCCCCACCAGATCTAGCCCAGATCCCTGTATATAGTAGGTGAGCAGTACTATTCTATTGGATCAAATTGAGTTATTGTGCGCTGTTGGTGGGAATGTAAAATGGTGCAGCTGCTGTGGAAAACAGTGTGGAGGTTCCTCAAAAAGTTAAAAATAGAAATACCATATGACCCAGCAATTCCTCTTCTGGGTATATACCCAAAATAATTGAAAGCAGGGTCTCCAAGAGATATTTGTATGCCTATAGTCATAGCAACATTATTCATAACAGCTAAAATGTGGAAGCAACCCATTTATGGGTAAATGAATAAACAAAGTATGGTATATACACACAGTGGAATATTACTGAGCCTTAAAAAGGAGGAGATATGCTACAACATGGATTCACTTTAAGGACATTATGCTAAATGAAATAAGTCGGTCACAATAGGACAGACACTGTAGGAGTTCACTTATGTAAGGTGCCTAGAGTAGTCAAGATCACAAAGACAAAAAGTAGGATGGGGGAGGGGAATCTGGGGAGTTAGTGTTTAATAAGTACAGTTTCAGTTTGGGAAGAACAAGTTCTGGAGATGAATGGTGATGATAGTCACACACCAATGTCGATGTACTTAATATCACTAAACTGTACACTTAAAAATGGCAAAGGTAGTCAATTTCATGTTATATGTATTGTAAAGCATCTGACTCCAGCTCAGGTCATGGTCTCATGTTTCACATGTTCAAGCCCCACGTCAGGCTCTGTGCCGACATCTCAGAACCTGGAGCCTGCTTTGGACTCTGTCTTCCTCTCTTTCTACCCCCTCCCCTCAAAAATAAATAAAAATAAATAAATACATTAAATTTTTTAAAAAGTAATAAATAAAAAATTTTTTAACGGGAAGAAAAAAGAAAGTGATAGAGAATTCAGACAAACCTCACCCCTCTGAAGTTTGTTGTGTTTTTGGTACACATTTCAACTTTCATAGTAAATAGATTGCTGTTCAAAAAATGTTTGAGTTCTATTTAGCATCCCCATACAATGTTGGAAACCAGTAAGAATTCATGTCATATTAATTTCATTATAAACTCAAAGCACTAAAGTCTGTGGATAAAATAATTTGGAGAGTAACTGTTACCTGAATGAAAGATTACTTGATCTAATATTCTAAATTTATTGTAGGTCATTGAAAATAATAGGTCCCAAATAATGGCAGAGTTCCCACTACGACCTCCCATGAAAATGCAAGGTGTCCCAAAGAAATAGCTTGCTGTAAGCTGAGAAATGTGGGGCAGTAGCATTTTGTTCTTGCTTTTTAAATTTTTTAAAAATTTATTCATTTTTGAGAGAGAAATAGACTGAGAGTGGGGGAGGGGCAGAGAGAGAAGGAGACACAGAATCTGAAGCAGGCTCCAGACTCTGAGATGTCCAGATGTGGGGCTTGAACCCACAAGCAGTGAGATCATGATCTGAGCTGAAGTCAGATACTCAACCTACTTAACTACCCAGGGGCTCCTACATTTTGTTCTAATAATAACTTTGTTTCTCCTGCTAGTTTCTCTCACTGCTCTTCTTATTTGAGCAGCCAGGCCTTTCCAGTGATGATGACCCAGAAGCATCCTCCTGGCTTTGCTTTCCAAAAGCCTGAGGCCCTGACTAAGGTGGTCAGTTGAAGAGAACAGCTATGAACTGAATGTTGTGTCCCCCAACAATTCATGTGCTGAAGCCCTGTGTGGAGCTGTGAGGATTTAGGGGTCTTTGGGAAGGAAATGGGGTTAGATGAGGTCATGGGGAGGGAAGCCCTCACGATGCGATCAGTGCCCTTGTAAACCTTGGCATGGGGCTTGCTTTCCTCTCTGTCCTCACCACATAAGGATACAATGAGACATCAGCAGTCTGCAGCCTGGAAGAGGGTCCTCACCAGAACCCAGCCATGCTGGCATCTGATCTCAGACTCACACCTCCAGAATTGTGGGAAATACATTTCTGTTGTTCATTAGCCACCCAATCTGTGGTATTTTTACTACAGCCACCCGAGCTGATTAGGACAAGGACTCCACCAAATCTTAGAAGAAGGGGGGCTTTTTCTGAAGACCAAGCAAGTGTTCCTTAGACTGTAGGAACAGGAGATGAAGGGTAAGTGATGAGGGTACAGGCACCAGTAGGTTCCTAAAACAGGGGACCCTACAGCATGCTTCCTGCTAGAGTTAGCAAGACCCGAAGAGGAGATGGCTAGTTTGTGAGTTTGCCAGGTGGCTGACTGGGACCCCAGACATGAACGACTTTGTGGACGGGAGCAGGGGCACCTGTGTGGCAGCTGCACAGATTGATAGGTGCGGCATCTCTTAGGGAATCTCCTTTCCAGTAAGACTGCCTTTCCAACAAGGTTAGAGCAGCAGTTGAACTATTGGCTTGTACTGAAATGGTTTGCTTCTGGAAGATTTGCCACGCACATAGAATTGACTTCCCAGAGTTACATATGTATATGATGCAACTCCCCCATGCTATCCAGAGTTGAGAGGAAATAGAAAACATCCTTGGAGCTGATAGGCACTATTTGCAGGACACTTGGCAAATCTTGTCACAAGCTTTAAAAGCATACAAACTGTTGAACCCCGTACTTCTCTGCTTCTACAAATTTATCTTAAATGATTCATTTTGTACTAAACACTATATCAAAGATATAAGAACACGATTGTTCAGTGGAGCAGTGTTTATAATAGAAAAATATACTAGGAAACCACCAAATTATTCGGTCACATGGTTGGATCAGTCATGGGCAGGTGAAAGCTCTCTTAGCCAGCCTAACTGAGCTGACTTCCTTTTCCTCCATAAAATCCAATGACTGAGGCTGTGGTCCCTCCAGCAGGCCAGTGGGCTTGGCAGATGAGTGCATAGAATACCGGCTGCCACCTGCTGAGGTGTGTGTTCACGAAGAGCCTGTAGGAATTATCCCAAAGTAATTCATGGCAGCTGTACTTACTGTCTTCACCCCACAATATAATGAAATACTATGTAGTGATGCAATATGGGTATAGAGAGAAAGAGTTGTTTCTATGAAAACTACCTTGAGTGTATAAGAAAAACTTTCATAAATCAGAGTTTCCAAGGAATTGCTATGGAATGAGATCTAAATGAGATCACTATAGTAAGTGGGGAAAATTAGGAGGATTTGGCACCAGGAATGTGTGGCTCTGTGTTTAAACGTCCATCCACTTTATTTTTTTTAATGTTTATTTATTTTTGAGAGACAGAGCACAAGCTGGAGAGAAGCAGAGAGGGGGGAGTGGCAGAGAGAGAGGGAAACACAGCATCCGAAGCATATTCCAGACTTTCAGCTGTCAGCACAGAGCCCGGTGAAGGGCTCGAAACCACCAACCGTGAGATCATGACCTAAGCTGAAGTCAGATGCTCAACTGACTGGGCCATCCAGGCGCCCCTAAATGTTCACCCACTTTAAAGACACAGAAATGAGATGAAGAGGACACATTATGGGTGTGGCTTATAGGCAAGACGTAGGGCTGGAATCCCAGCCTCCCAAAGGCTTCAAGCCACTGTCCTCACAAGGAGTGAACTATGGACTGGGGTCCCTCAGTGGAAGGCCTCTGAGAGAAAGGGGGTTGGTTGCTTGAGCTCATCAATATATCCACCATCAGGACTGGCATCGTGATCTGTGGGACCCAGTGCAAAATGAAAATACATGCCCCTTGTTAAAAAATGATGAAGTATTTGAAGAGAGCATTGGCAAGACATTAAACCAAGCTTGGGGCCCTTCTGAGATCCTGGGGCCACTACACAGATTATATGCTCATAAAGTTGCCCTTGAAGACCCCCTGAAATTGGGAGAAGAGGAAAAAGAAATAATCACGGAGGACAAGATAAATGCAACTTAATCAAAGGTGAATATCAGAAAGCTATGAGGGCCTAGCACTTAAATTACCAAATCACATGGGACACAGAGGGGTTAAGCCACTGAGATCATGGGTTAGCTGTGCTTCCAGAATCACCTCCTGTGCTCCTAACAAAATCTGCTTGATCGTGATGGCCAACCTCCAGTCCTTGTCCTCCTCGAGGATGGACAGGCACACTGTGCCCAAAGGGTACACGTTTGGGTGAAACAGCGGTGGTTCAAATTTGCATTTTGGGGGTGAGGATAGATAATCATCTTTGAAAAGCATCCATAACTTAAACAAGCCTCCTCCCCATGGAGTCCCTTTCTTTCCTGGAATGGCGCACTCCCAGTTCACGAGGTTCGCCGTGCCACTGGGGGTTTTGTCGGGACAGCCACAAAGACAAACGAGTGGTCCTTTCTCCAGGCTTTCCTCTCTTGGGAGAGTCTGCTGAGGGTGATTTTTGACATAGTCATAGTTCCTTGAGCTGTGCCTCCAGTTACCAAACTAACCGTAAACAAAGTCAGAACTTCAGTAGAATGAAGAGGAGTTTTGCCAATTTTACCTGTACATCCCTGAATTCATATTGTTTTACTGTAATTTATCATAGACATTCCCAGGGGGGCACTGATGGGTTATCAAGTGAACCCTCAAGTGGTCCGTGGATCTGCTTACCTGGGGAAATTCATGGAATGGCTCTCTGAACAGGCTCTTATAATACTGTTATTATCCCCAAAATAAAACGTATTGTTTGGACCTAAGGTTCGCATCTGCACAAAGCTTTAAACCTAACAAGTACTTTCTTTTTTTTTTTTTTAAGATTTTATTTTTAAATAATCTCTACACCCAATGTGAGGCTTGAACCCACAACCCTGGGATCAAGAGTTACATGCTCCGCTGACTGAGCCAGCCATCAGAGTGCCCTCGCATGTACTATTTGGTTTTATTCTCAGACCATCTCACTGGTTAAAGGCAGGGCCAATTTTTTACCTTCACTTTACAGATGAGGAAACTGAGGCATACAGGCTTGGAATGATTTGCCCAAGGTCTCCCAGCTGTAAGGCTGGGAACTAGGACTGGAATACACACCTCCTGACTCCTGGACAGGGGCAGGGGCAGCCGAGTCATTCCTTTTACTGCAACCACACTGAACCTGCTGCCTGCTCAGCCAGCAGAGAAAGCCCGAGAGGACCTGGTTTCCAAGGAAGCAGTAGCAAGGCCCTCTGTCTGGACCTGGGGGGTTGACAGGAGGCCAGACCTCTGTTCTGTTCCAATTCACTTTCTGCAAGGCTGTAACCTCTAGAATTTCCAGCAGGATGATCAAAATGAAACATAATCTGATAGCCCCGAAGCAACCCCCTGCACCTGCTTGTTCCTTCCTGCAAGGACATCACATCTTGCAGGCTGCCATCAAGAGCAAGTAGCTTGTAGCCTTGTCAACCTTCCTATGGCAAAGCCCTGTGTCTCTGAGTCAGGCTGGTGGGAGGCAAAGGGATGACAGTGTCTCTTTTTGATGGCTGCACCTCCCCAGAAATGAAAGGAAAGCTGGCTCAAGATGGCCACACTTATGCAACTGCATGCTTTTAGCATTTCCAGCTCCACCCAAAGAGCTTGCATTCGGTAGAAGTTTCTATCTCAAGAGCACATTCAGGGAGACAGCATTGCCATTTGGGTGGTTGTCCTCAGAATTCTTGTCCATACACTGGAAGTGTTTGGCCCCTTAAACAGCCCCATTCTGTGACAGCAGAGTCTTGGGAAGAGACGAGTTTGCCCTGATAAGGAGTTTGGTACTGAAGGCCAAGTACAAGCTGCATCCCATAGATGCCTCATTCCTCCTGTGGCTGTGCAGTAGGTGTGATCTGACACAGCCTTCCCCTTAAAGATTCAGAGTTGAACTTCCAGTGAACTGGAAAGTTCTTGGTCTCTGGAATTTTTTTTCCCTTTCTAGCTAGCTCAAGCCGGGTGGATTGAATTTGGAGGACATAGTTTTTCAAAAATAGAAAGAGAGTGGGAAGAAGGAGGGAAGGACGGAGGAAGGAAGGAAGAAAGAAAAATGATGAGAGGAAGGAAGAAGGAAGGAAGGAAGGAAAGAGGTCTTTGAGATCTGAAAGAAGAAAAAGAACTAATTAGGTAGAGGGTTAAAGGGAAAGTGTTCTGGCAGAGGTGGTAGAGGACACATATGCAGCCCAGAAAAATACATGATACTTGTAGTAGTTAAGGTGAATACTAAGTTGCTATGACAAAAGATCCCCAAAACATGACTCGCATGATAGCAATTTCATTTCCCTCTGTAATTAGCATCTAAAATGAATGGGCAGCGTTGCCCCATTAGGTTGTTCAGAGACTACTTACAAAGAAGAAGAAGAAGAAGAAGAAGAAGAAGAAGAAGAGAAGGTATATACATAAATGGAATCTTTCATTCGGTCATTAAAAAAAAGGAAATCCTACCGCTTGCAACATCATGATTGGACTTTGAAAGTCCTTGTACTAAGTGAAATCAGACAGAGAAAGTCAAATACGGAATGATCCTACTCATATGTGGAATCTAAAAAAAAAAATTGAGCTCATAGAAACACAACAGATTGACAGTTACCAGAGGGAGGGGTCTTGGGCTGGGGAAATGGATAAAGGTGGTCAAAAGCTACAAACTTTTAGTTATAAGATTAATGTGTTCTGACAATGTAATATACAGCATAGTGACTATATTTAACAATACTTTACTATATATTGAAAGCTGCTAAGAGAGTAGATTGTAAAAGTTCTCATCACAAGAAAAAAACTGGGGACTGTGTTGGGCAACAGGTGTTAACTAGACTTATTGTGGTAATCATTTCACAGTATATACTTATACCAAGCCATTATGTTGTACTCTTTAAAATAATACAGTGTTGTGTTTCAATTATATATCAGTACAACTGCAGGTGGGGTAGCAAATTGAGATATGACTTGACAGAAAACGAGGAAAAAAACTAATTCATATATAAGAGGGTAGATACCTTCTATTTTATGCCCTTAGGAATATTCTGGTTTAAGCATCTTGCTTTTTACTTCTTTCCTTCCTTCCCCCATTCATGATTAATGCTTCCCTTTTATCATGTAAGTGACTGGTTTGCAAGTTACTCTTACACTCCTACACACTGGGTTATACCGCATACTGGTCATTGAATACTGATTTTTCAAACAGTGAGACTCCCAGAACAGGTGACTTTTAATTCCCTGAAGGGAATTTAACCTTTTTATTTTTAGCTGTTCAGAAGTTCTCAACTTTAGTCATTAAACAAACATTTACTGATCACCTACATTATGTACAGTGTTGGATACAGGCTCTAAAAATGAATACAGCCCAGACCCTGCCCTGGAGATGCTCTCAGTCTTGTGATGGAGGGACACACACAAGCAAGTATGCAGTAATAGCACTGGCATGACACAGTGGCCAAGGACATCAAAAACTGCTTGGAGAGCAGGGTGGGTATCAAGGACAGGAGAGGCTTTGCAGGCATAATGATATTTAGGAAGAGTCTTGAAAGGTGAGAAAGACTCAAATAATAGACAAGGGCAAGGAAGGCCTATCAGGCAGAGGGAAGAGCATTTAGCAAAAGCACAGAGGTGTGGTATATATGGACACCTGATTTATGACAAAAGCTTTATGGCAATTCAGTAGAGAAGTGATGGCCTTTTAAATAACAGATGCTGGATCAGTGGATGTCCACATGGGGAAAAAATTAATTTCAATCTCTACCTCCCACCATACACAAAAATTAATTTTGATTAATTTGTGATAGATCATAGAACTAAATGTGAAAATCAAACTCCACACCTGAAAAACAAACAACCCAGTGAAGAAATGGGCAGAAGATATGAACAGACACTTCTCCAAAGAGGACATCCAGATGGCCAACAGACACATGAAACGATGCTCAGCGTCCCTCCTCATCAGGGAAATACAAATCAAAACCACACTGAGATACCACCTCACGCCAGTTAGAGTGGCTAAAATGAGCAAATCAGAGGACTCTAGATGCTGGTGAGGATGTGGAGAAACGGGCACCCTCCTACCCTGTTGGCGGGAATGTAAGCTGGTACAGCCTCTCTGGAAAACAGTGTGGAGGTTCCTCAAAAAATTAACAGTAGAACTCCCCTATGACCCAGCAATAGCACTGCTAGGAATTTACTCAAGGGATACAGGAGTGCTGATGCACAGGGGCACATGTACCCCAGTGTTCATAGCAGCACTCTCAACAATAGCCAAATCATGGAAAGAGCCTAAGTGTCCATCAACTGATGAATGGATCAAGCAGATGTGGTATATCTATACCATGGAATACTACATGGCAATGAGAAAGAATGAAATCTGGCCATTTGTAGCAACATGGATGGACCTTGAGGGTGTTATGCTGAGCAAAATAAGCCAGGCAGAGAAGGACAAATACCATATGTTTGCACACATAGTGGATTAGGAGGAAGTTAACAGAGGACAATGCAGGGTAAGAAGGGGGAAAATAGGGGGGGAGAAGGAGGGAGGCAGACCATGAGAGACTCTTGAATGTTGAGAACAAACTGAGGGCTGATGGGGGTGGGGGCAGAGGGGAAGGGGTGATGGGCATGGAGGAGGGCATTTGTGGGGATGAACACTGGGTGTTATATGGAAACCAATTTGATAATAAACTAAGGAAAAGAAAAGAACTAAATGTGAAAATAAAATCAATGAAGTATGTAGAAAAAAGATAGGAAAATATCCTCATAATCTTGGAGTAAACAAAGATTCCTTAAACAAAGCACACTAACTTTAAAATTTTGATAAATTGAATTTAATTAAAATTAAAACCTTGGCAAAACCAGATGATTTTGAGTAGAAAAGCAAGCCGCTGGCTCGAGGATACATATATCCAACAAGGAATTTGTATCCAGACTGTACTGAGAACTGAAAATCAGTAAGAAATAGACAAAGTAAGAAGAAAAATTGAACAGGCACTTCACACACACACACACACACACACACACACACACATCAAAATGGCTGATAACAGTCTCTCCGTTGATTTACAGGAGTAGAATCTAGTCATTTATCTCTTACATATATGACACCCATTGCTCACCCCCAAAGGTGCCCTCCCTTAATTCCCATCACCCATTTAACCCATCCCCCACACATGCAACACTTCCAGCAGCCCTCAGTTTTTTTCTCTGTTTAAGCTTTATGGTTTGGCTCCCTCTGTTTTTATCTTATTTTTCCTTCCCTTTCCTTATGTTCATTCTGTTGTGTTTCTTAAATTCCACATATGAGTGAAATCATGATGTTTGTCTTTCTCTGACTGACTTGTTTTGCTTAGCATGATACACTCTAGTTCCATCCATGTTCTTGCAAATGGTAAGATTTCATTCTTTCTCATCAGTGAATAGTGTGAAATGATTCTGGAAGATAAGAAGGTGTTCATCAACAATGGGGGAAAGGCAAGACAGGGCTACAAGCTAAGGCAGCCAACTGATGCACAGTGGTAGGGAAACATGAAACAGCCTCAGGTGTTTGAGGATATACAGAGATCAGAATATAGAGTTTTAGGTTCAGTGAATTTTGAGGAAAAGTCTGCAGTAGTATAAAGAAAGAGACCAGGGGCGCCTGGGTGGCTTAGTCAGTTAAGCGTCCGACTTTTGCTTAGGTCATGATCTCTCGGTTCGTGGGTTCACGCCCCTTGTTGGGCTCTGTGCTGACTGCCAGCTCAGAGCCTGGAGCCTGTTTCAGAGTCTGTGACTCCCTCTCTCTCTGACCCTCCCCTGCTCACGCTGTCTCTCTCTCTCTCTCTCCTAGAAATAAATTAAAAAAAACATTGAAAAAAAAGAGAGAGATCAAAACTTGTAAGATTCCATATGACAAATTAAGGACTTAGAGGTATGGACAATGGAAAGCAATTGAAGTTTTAGGGGACAGTCCAGGAGAATCTCATAATGAGTTTTATGTTTCAGGAAAACCTTGTCCATCAATGGAGAAGACAGACTGTAATCCTGGAGGTGGAAAAATCATAAACTTACTATTGTGGTATTCCACGTGAGATGCTGTGAGTGTAAACTAAGGCAATAGAGAAGGGAAAGGAGAAAAGAGAATGGACAGTTTCAACTTCCTTAATTAAGCAAGTAGAAAATATGGGTCTTGGGTGTGAGAAATGAGGAGCAGGAGTTGTCTAGGAAGGTTTCCTGTTTATTGCTTTGGTTAATTGAAGACATAAAAGTGCAATCTACAGAGATGGGAAATACAGGAAATAGAGCCTGCTTTGAGGCACATATATTCAGGTCAGTTTTATACATGCAAAGCATGGGATACATACATGTCCCCAAGGTGGATATATAAATTCATGAGTCATCAAATGCATCATTTTAAGCATAATTTGAATGAATTACATCACCCAAGGAGAATGGATGAGATATATCAAGACCTGGGAGCAGCAATGTTTTAGGTGTAGATGGGAAAAAGGAACCTCTGAAATATCATGAGAATAGCTAGAGAGACTAGAGACAAAAACAGAAAAATCTTTTCCTCTCATTTTCATCCTCACAAGATCTTGCTCTTTTCCAGATTTTAAAAAATGACCCAGAGAAAGAAAAGACTAATAGATTCCAACTGGCTTTCTGAATATTCCTGTTATGGTTGCTTTCCCCCTAGATTAGTATGTTATGAGAAAATAACAGAAGAATGGCTTTTCTTTGGGGGGGGGGCGGTGAGCGCCTGGGTGGCTCAGTTGGTTAAGCGTCCAACTTGGGCTTAGGTCACGATCTCATGGTTCATGAGTTCAAGCCCCACGGAGCCCTCTTCAAATCTCTTGTCTCCCCACCCCCTGCCCTCTCTTTCTCTCTCTCTCTGCCCCTCCCCCACCATCAAAAATAAATATTTAACAAAATTTTAAAAAATAAAAAAATAAAAATAAAAGTCTCTCCAAGACCAGTGGTAGGACCTGGGGTCTCATTCTGCATGTAAGGGGGGAACATCGTGGTGGTGGTGGTGGGACTGGGAGTCTGAGCAGGGGAGTGTCATGATCCAAATTTAGGTTCTCCAAAGCATTTGGAAGCAGGAAGACCTATTAATACATGACTGAAAAACTCAGTAGGGCTATGCCCATAAAACACCTTATAGGAGAACAATTGAAGTCAGGGTGCAACTTGCTCAGTTTCATGTGCTAGAAAAATCCAATTGGTCACTATGTAGAGTGATCTTGAAGAGAGTGGTGTTGGGGGGAGCCAGGTGAGTGACCATGAGCATACTTCCAACTCATCCTCAGGATCAACATTCTAAGCATCTATACATAGCTTATTCTAGAAGCAGGAATGCTGGTTCGTTGGGAGTTCTGGTTAACAGGATGCCCGGTGCCAGAGAGCTTTCTCCCTAGAAACCTCATGGCAAGATGGCAGCATTTCCCTTAGATCTTTCTTAGCAGTGTTTTACACAGAGGAAAAATGAACGGCTGCCCCTCTACGTTGACTCTCTTTCCCTCCTTTTCTTCAAACAAAATGGCAACTAGAGAGGGTTTGGCAGCAGAACCAGGAGGATTTGGCTGCTATTTGGGGTTTAGCTCCATTTCCCAGCTCATAGTCCCTCCCAAGTGGCAAAGAGGAGCTGGTTTGTGGGCACACAAATGAAGACCAGCTGTGAGAGAGGCTAAGGAAAGAAGGGTCATTATCATAGCATCTCATTTGGATTTCATTCTTGCATGTCCACAACTGAGGAAAATTGAGAAATTAAGAGCCAAGTGGAATTTTTTTAAAGCTTATTTATTTATTCTGAGAGAGAGAGTGTGAGCAGAAGATAGGCAGACAGAGAGAGGGAGAAAGAGACTCCCAAGCAGGGTCCACGCTGACAGCATCGAGCTGAACCCCACGAACCGTGAGATCATGACCTAAGTCAAAATCAAGAGTCAGACATTTAATTAACTGAGCCATCCAGTTGTTCCACAAGTGAAACTTTCTTACTTGCAAAGCAAATCTACATTCTATTGGAACCGCTTGCTGGAAAAAATCACAGAGGGCAGGGAACACACAGCCATTTTCAAATGCTGTCATTACAGAAAAGATCCTTTTGAGGTTAAGTACAGGAATGCAATGTTGTTATTCAAAGGAATGTGCTACAAATTTGTATTTTGTGCTTTTCCTGGAGCTGGGGAATAGGTTTTAAACACTGAGCAAAGTGTAAGTCAACCAGAATATTGCTTACTCTCAAAAACTGTAGAAATAATAAGAAAGGCAAACGGTTTCATTCAAGAATCAGGAAGCCATGGGGTGGTTATTAGAAGACAAGAGAGAATTTAGAGTTGGACAGATCTGGGTTCAAATCCCACCTCCACCACTTACCAGCACAGTGACCTTTGGACATTTACTAAACCTCTCTGAGCATAGTTTTCTGTCTGTAAAATAGAAATAAAATGCCTACCTTTCCAGGTTGTTGTCACTATTAAACTAGAAGGTGCATATAAAGCATTGACACACAGTAGGTTCTCAGTAAAGGAGAGAGATGTTACTAACATGTTATCTGCATAATGCTTTCATATGTGTAATTGTATATACTCAATAATACCAAAACACATTGGACGCATTAAGTAAAATAGCCATTTTGAATATTCCTCCTGGTACCTGCCTTCAACATGGCACTCCAAGGGCCCACTGTCACAGGAACCCCCCTCTGGTGTTAGACCCCACACCAGCCCAGGAGGCCTCCCCAACCCCTAAAGGTCTGCAAATGAAATAATGGATTTCCCTAAAGCTATCATTTATTTCAAGAAAAGTCCAACACAGAGTTACCCCTCAATGAACCTGCACAGACTATCTAAAAGTTCAAGAGCTATTGCTTTTGTCTGAAATTAAGTCAGTCCAGGTGTTAACTCATGTTGAGCAGAAGCACAATGCCATACACATCTTTGATGATTAAAATGGGCAAAATGAATTAGATATTTTTACTCGGATTGTCTTCCTATGTCCAAGTGCCTATGACAACAACAGCATAGATTGGGTTGCTCATAAACAGCCAACATTTAGAGCTCACAGTTCTGGAGGCTGGAAAGTCCAAGATTATAGTGCTGGCATATTTTGGTGTCTGGTAAGAGCCACTTCCTAGACAGGCATCATTTCTCTGTAATCTCACTTGACTGAAGGGGCAAGGGATCTCTTTGGGGTCTCGTTTATAGGGGCACTAATCTCATTTGTGGGGGCTCTGCCCTCAAACCTCATCACCTCCCAAGGGCCCCTCATACTATCATCACCTTGGAGGTTAGGATTTCAGCATACGGAGTGAGGGGGGGCACAAACATTCAGACCATAGTGCAGATGAAATCTTCCTTATGGAGTCCAGAGGTCAGCTGGAGGCTCTGAGATCTGAGGAACCCTGCCTCAAGTCTCTCCATCCCATAATTTGAGGTAGTTCAAAGCCTTCGCTGAGGCATCTGCAGATCTCTGGGGATTTGGTTCCTCTGGCTCCCATGCTGTCTCCTCTTTGATTCCACTTCAGTCTGAGCTCATTTACACACGCACACACTATGCACTCACATTGTGCATTTTGTGGGTTTAATTAACTTTGCTGAGGTCTGAGAGGGTCACAAGAATGGAGGTGTCACTGGCAAGGACGCTCTTCTTACTGACTCCACACTAATAAAACTCCCTTTCTTCTCTGTCTCCCTTTTCCCTTCTTCCTTCCTCACTTCTTGCTTTGTCCATCCAACATCCTTTGGAGCTAGAGCATTGAGTGTCCTCCCCCGCACAATATGGCTGTCTTCCTCCAATGAATGTCAAGAAAGAAGAAAAATTTTCCCCACCTTTTTAAACTTAATATAAATTTCTTTGAGGAAAATCATCCAGAAAAGGAGGGGGGCTGTCTTTACTAACAAAAGTATAAGAACCATTAATCTAGGGCAGTGGTTCTCAAAGTATGGTCCCTAGACTGGGTACAAGTGCATCACCTGGGAACTTGTTAGAAACGCAAATTCTCAGGCCTCATCCTAAACCCACAAAAACTCTGGGGTTGGATCCAATAAATTCTGGGTAATTACCCTCTAGGTAATTCAGATGTATACTAAAGTTTGGGAAGTGTTGATCTAGAAGGAGGATTTTACTGTTTCTAGGTAGGAGCTCCAAACTGAATGCCCATAGAGACCAAACAGTAATATAAAGGGTATTGGGCAGAAGGGCATGTGATGAAGACATGAGTGAGCTGTGGCTGGTTTTCATTACATGCAAAGTTAGATCCAGGGTGGTCAGCATTTCTAAATCTTCAAGAGAAGACAGAAATGTGAGTTTTTATGTGCAATCTGCAGTTGTTTAAGTGTTAGCAACCAATTCATTTTGACCTCCTTGGTTAATTGAGAGGCTTGTAGATCCTTCCCACATCATCTCCCCATTTAGATTGAGAATCACAGGTTTCCAAGCCCAACTCCTGGATCTGCTGCTCTCAGTTCAATTTTGAAAGCACAATAAGGAACACAGAAGAAAAAAGACCTGGAGACATTCATTTAACATGGATTTTGTGCCAAACATTAAAATCGGGTTTTAAGTTAATGCAGGGGTGTGGAGCACAGAGCTTTTAAAGTGGCAGGGAAATGGCACGTGAGCTAATATGAGAGATTGTTTCTGGGCAGCCTTTTTATTTTCATCTGTATTTTCTCAGGAAGTCACCAGGGTATCCATTTTGTTCCCTGTATCAAGTTTAAAGCTGGGCCTATAGAATATATGCAGTGCTCTGCTGTTGCCATGGCAACCATTAATCTCCTAATTCCTTTTCTAAAAATAAAGTGCCCTTTCTCAAAGTGTCTATTTCCACTTTTTATTTAAATCTCACTGTCTGCAGAGGCTCCATCTCTCTTTGATCCGAATATTACTTTTGTTTGGCTCCAGAAGAGACCATGGTAACACACACTCTAGACCTGCTAAGGTAGAAGGCTAATCAGAACTACAGACACAGAGGCCATAAAACAATCCCAGTGATTTCACAGAGAGGGGTTCATGGTCATGTTCCTTCAGCACAAGTGCCACCTGGAACAGTGTCTCTCCAGCCCATTATTTCATCTATTTTTTCCAAAGAACCGTATTTCCACCATGTGAAGAAAAGTCAGACAGAGACAGGTTGAGGGTCCAAAGCCCAAAGCCCTGATTCAGAATAGAGCCTTGCACCCTCACTCCTGATCCATAACTAGACAATCTGCCCCACCCCCCACCCCCACCCTGGTTCCTTGCTCTTGTCACAGGCTTTTCTTCACCTGCAGACATGTCTTGATGATCCACTTCTGAGGCATTTGAAGAACTGGAGGGAAGGAGGAAATGTTGAGTATTGACAATTCTGCGGCCTTTATACATCAAAGAGCAGGCCTCTGTCAAGATGTCCACTGATTCCTTGGGACTTCTGACCTGAGAGGGAAATGATCTATAGACTGTGCTTTCGGTAGACTGTCCTTTCTGAGGCCACTTGCCATGTTGAGATGCTATGAAGATGGGTCTTGTCATGAAATAAGATGAAAAAATCTACCCAAGATGAAATAGGAAAAATATGTGTGATTCCTGTCTTCTATGAGCCCACAAACAAACTAGCCCACACACAAGTGTCCAAGTAAAATGAATAGAAGGCATTCATAAAATCAGCATCCCTGGTTTCCAGGGGAGTTGTGTGCTTGGAATTTTCTCCACATGTAGGTGACCCATCCATACTCCTCTCTCTCCATCCGTGCTGTGACCAGCCTGCTCCTTGACAATCCAAGCTTGTCTGTTAACTCTGTGATGATGAAAAAGGCATGTTCCTTCCTGCCAAACTAAGTGGCCAAGGCAGAAATGGGAAATGTGACTTTGGCTCATTTATACCATAAACAGCTTATGTTTGAAACACAGAGTGTCTAATGGGAGTCTTAAAGTTTGCCCATTATAGATAATACAGAGTTAGGTGAAATCGTTATTTTCTTCCTCTTCCTCTTGCAATTTTAAGAGCTAGTTTTAGCCAACATTCTATCCTACTATAATGTTGTTCACTTGGATGATGGCCCTTTGGCACTGGTAATGTGGAGCCTGAGTTCTGTGGTGTTTTTACTGAGGGAATGTCACCTGCCATGACCCCAGCTGTGCACTGTGGCTGGGGGTAGGCTGGGGGTGATGGGTCAACCACTGGGGACTAAAAACAGTTGATTAAAAATTGGTCCTTGGAAAATATCATATGGCTTCATTCATATGTGGAATTTAAGATACAAAATAGACTAACATAAGGAAAGGGAAGCAAAAATAATATGAAGACAAGGAGGGGGACAAAACATAAGTGACTCTTAAATACAGAGAACAAACTGAGGATTGCTGGAGAGGTTGTGGGTGGTGGGATGGCTAAATGGGCAAGGGGCATTAAGGAAGACACTTGTTGGGATGGCCACTGGGTGTTATACATAAGGGGATGAATCACTGGAATCTACTCCTGAAATCATTACTGTACTATATGCTAACTTGGCTGTAAATAAATAAATTAATTAAATTAAAAAAAAAAAAGAATTGGTCCTCAGAGAAGTCCAGGGCAGCATAAGGGATTCTGGACTATATCTCCAAGTGGACAAGTTGCTCACAGCAGAAAGAACTGACTTAGGTGTTGGAGGCACTAGCCAGCCCTACTATGAGGAGGAAAGAATCCAGGGGCGGGCCTGCCCTGCTGGAGGATGAAGACACCTGCACAAAAAGCAGGAAGGTGCTTTCCTCTGACCACTTCCCCAGGAGTCTCATGATCTGGTCCCTAAAGACTCAGACTGACCTTGACTTTCACAACACTTTTCCTAAGGTCTCATCACAGGCTTGATAATCTTCATGTTAATACTTGATCTTAAAAACACTTGTACTTTCATAACAGCATTTTCCCCAACAGCCAAACTGTAAAGCAATCCAAGTGCCCATTGACAGACAAAATGATAAACAGAAATTTTTAGTAAAAGGCGAAAGATTTATGTGATCTGAAGAGAAACCAGATAGGAGCACATGTACCCCNCTATTTGTAAAAAAAAAAAAAAAAGATAAACAGAATGTGGAACGTGCACACAATGGAAGGGCATTTAGCCTTAACAAGGAAGGAAATTCTAGCACATGTTACCGCACGGATGAACATTGAGGATATGATGCTAAGTGAAAGAAGCTGGTCACAAAAGGACACATACTATATGAACCCATATATATGAGGACTTTAGAATAGTCAGATTCAGAACCATTGTCTAAGGCAAATGCCACTTCTGTGCCGTCCCCCAAACACTTAAAATAACGTTGAGCCCCAGTCAGGGCAGAGATGCCTGCCTGCTGACCAGAAAGACTCTCAGGCCTCTCTCACCCCTCCCTCGCCGACACCGTCCATCCTTCAGGGACCCCTGGACCCTGGCCGGAGCTGGTCTCTGACATAATGGTGGTTTCCAGGGACTGGGGAGCAAGGGCAGGTAGGGTAGTATGTATGGAGTTGCAGTTTTGCAAGATAAAAAGATTTCTGGAGATTGGTTGCGCAACACTGTAACTGTACTTAACACTACTGAACTTAACACTCAAACATGATTGAAGTCATGAATTTTATGTTCTGTTGTATTTTACTACATTAAAAACAAAGGAACAAAACCAGAAAAACATCATTTGTTGAATGGCCTCCCCTCTCCTTCCCCAGCTACCTCCCTGAGATGAGTTGAGGACATTGAGTCCTAATCCCAGAGCTGATGTTCAGAAACCAAGTGGCCCTGGGAAGCCCACAAAAACTTTGTGAACCTAACTTTCTTCATGGATAATTGGGAATAATAAGTACCCTGGAGAATCACATAAGAAAGGGTTTTGTGAATTAAATACGCAGTACATAAGGGATAATGAGGGTTGAAAAGCCATCATTTCCCATATGACACCTAAAAGGATATCTTATATCTATTTCAGGACTCAAATATAGGGAGTGAGGGGATGGGTGAAGAAATGTGTGCTAGCCAGCAACCAACCCATATTGCTGGGACAGAACAGTGAGGCCCCACCACCCGCTAGTCCTTCAGCATTCTCATTCTCCCCCTCCCAGAAAACTAGGTGAAGTTTTACACTCAGATGTTGATTCATAGACATTTGTAAGGGGTATGTGCATTGTTATAAGGAGCACTGGGGGCCACAGAGCACTAACTCAAAAGAATAAATGCCAATGATGAAAGTTCAGGCATT
>NW_027532747.1:12571743-12727815 GCF_008692635.1 Crocuta crocuta
TTTTTTTTTTTTTTTTTTTTTTTTTGAGAGTGAGAGAGAGGGGCTCCAGGGTGGCTCAGTTGGTTACATAGCCAACTTCAGCTCAGGTCATGATCTTGCTGCTTGTGAGTTCAAGCTCCACGTAGGGCTCTGTGCTGACAGCTCAGAGCCTGGAGCCTGCTTTGGATTCTGTGTCCCCCTCTCTCTGCTCCTCCCCCATTCATGCTCTGTATCTCAAAAATTAATAAATCTTTTAAAAAATTAAAAAAAGAGAGAGTGAGAGAGAAAGTTGGAGTGGGCAGAGAGAGAGAGAGAGAGAATCCCTAGCAGGTTCTATGCTGTCAGCACAGAGCCCAACTTAGGGCTTGATCTCACAAACCATGAGATCATGACCTGAGCTGAAATCAAGANGCTGACAGCTCAGAGCCTGGAGCCTGCTTTGGATTCTGTGTCCCCCTCTCTCTGCTCCTCCCCCATTCATGCTCTGTATCTCAAAAATTAATAAATCTTTTAAAAAATTAAAAAAAGAGAGAGTGAGAGAGAGAGAAAGTTGGAGTGGGCAGAGAGAGAGAGAGAGAGAGAGAGAGAGAGAATCCCTAGCAGGTTCTATGCTGTCAGCACAGAGCCCAACTTAGGGCTTGATCTCACAAACCATGAGATCATGACCTGAGCTGAAATCAAGAGTCAGACACTCAACTGACTTGACCCACCCAGGTGCCCCCAGGCATTAGCAACAGTACAACATGGAATATATGCTGCGGCAGGGACAGAAGTTGGGGGGGGTGATTTTTTAGCAATCTTTCATCACAGCATGCAGACAGATGCCAGGTCCACCACTAGAGTCTGCCTGTGGAGAAATGGGCAAGAAAAACCAAGGTCCTCATCTTTTGAGCCATGGTGCCATCTTGGTGAGATAAGCAGAGCTCAGAATTAAGAACAAGGATACGGGAATCTAACTGGATTGGGATTCTGGTTCTGCCACTTAGCAGTTGTGTGACCTTACACATGTCATTTCGCCTTTCTGTACTTCAGTTTCCTTTACCTTTAAAATGAGGATGACGATAACAGCGCCCACCTCATAGGCTTGTTGTAAGGAATAAGGGCCTATTTAGAGAGTGAGTACTTAGTGCTTGGCACATAAGAACCACTCTATAAATATTTGTTAAGTAGAACCCAGAAAGATTGTACCACCAGGTTTATTCTCTGGCTTCTCTGTTTCATCTTCTCTTCCTCATTGGTCTTATCACACTGATTCCCTGCATGGAAAATGTACTCCCCACCCATGCCCTGGCCACAATCATTTAAGTCTCTCTTATTTTCCTGGCTCCTAATAAAGCTGGCTTTCAGACCTCATTTTCTAGTTAGTTGTCTAATTTAGAGACCTTGTCAATTTGCATTACATAGAAATAATGCAGTAGGACTTCAAAGCTGCTTGGAACGGTGCCCTGTAGCCCATAGCTCTGAACCTTCCAGAGTGGGCTGGAACAATTGTAAATTATTTGATTGCACAGAACTTCTCCACTGCTGATTCTCTTATGATCACTGGGCTAGGACACTTTTTGGGGGTAATTGTGTAGAAACAAATTGGACTGAAAAAAGGTGCAATTTTCTACCCATAGATGGAAGCTGAGTGAAATGTAATGTTTTCATCATGATGATTTGGGTTTTTCTGTCTGTTATCACTGCTGCTCTTGTTCATTTCTTTTCTTTCTCCTACTTCTTTTCTTAAAGTTTAATCTAATAAATCCTTGTTGGAGTTTTAGATGAAATAGCATGCATTACTGCAATCTGCACTCAAAATTTTCTTCAGACAATATTACAAGCCCCCTAGAAGCCCTGTCATGACTCCTTCTAGTCACTCCGCAACCCCAAGCATGACCTTACTTCCAAGGGCATAGAATAGTTCTGACTGTTCTGATTCCCTGCATGAATGGAATCCTACAGAATGTATGGTTTTGGGTCTGTTTTCACTGAACACTATGTTCGTGGGATTCCTCCGTCTAATTCATGCACGTGTTTGTAGTTTGTTCCACATTGTACATTGCTGTGTAGTATTCCATTGTGTGATTATACCACCATGTGTTTTTATGCATCCTAATGAACAGATATCTGAATAGTTTCTGGTTTGAGGCTATTTTGAATGGTGCTTCTAGGAGCTTTCTGGTACATGTCTTTTGGTAAATGCGTGTAATTGGTCTTGTTTTGTGCAGTGGGTTTGTCTCCCCTCATTTCCAACTAGGGTCCTTCCCCTTGTCACAGTGAGCCAGAGTGAGTGGTGGGTAGGAAAGGAGATGGAAAGGGAATTCTGATAGCCTGACTACCAGCTCCCACCTTCCTTCCTTCCCTACTACCTTCCTTCACCGGCTTCCTCATACCTTTGTTACCTACCCACAGCCAGTGGCTGCCTTTCCCTCCTGATGCCTCTGGGGCTCTAGCTCTTGTGCTGGGGTCCCTTCCACAGACCTACAGGTCAGAGTTCTTGTGCCCTAAGGAGAGCCCCCTGAATCAGACACCTAACCTCTACTGACAGCTCTCTAGCATGCTTCTGTTTTCACTGGATGATATGATTCATCTGCTCTACTGGACTTCTATCCTTGATAACTATGTCCCCTGGGCTTTTGTCACCCCACCAGACTCATCTTAACCTCTTTTAGTAGTTGTAAGTGTGGGATTTAAGGGCAGGAAATCTAGATTTGAACTTCAGTTCTGGGTTCTAGTTGTGTGACACTGGTTAGTGATTTAATCTCTGTACACCTCAATTATTCATCTCTAGTAACCATAATAATGTAACATTGAAATTCATAATGTGGCTACTGAGTTAAATGAGAGAATACACTTATTCTAATAGTAGTTATTATTATACTACACTCTGTATTATATTTTATCTTGAGGAAGTACCAATAGTTCACATTTGTTTCCCTTGCCTTTGGCAACGTGTCTAATAGGAAGTTGCTCCCGCTGATGCCAAAGAGGTTGCTGCCTGTGTTCTCTAGGATTCTGATGTTTCCTGTCTCACATTTAGGTCTTCCACCCATTTTGAATTTATGTTTGTGAATGATGCAAGTAAGTGGTCCAGTTTCATTCTTCTGCAGGTCGCCATCCAGTGTTCTCAACACTAATTGCTGAAGAGACTGTCTTTTTTCTCTTTGGATATTCTTTCCTGCTTTGTCAAAGATTAGTTGACCATATAGTTGTGGGTCTATTTCTAGGTTTTCTATTCTATTCCATTGACCTATGTGTCTGTTTTTGTGCCAGCACTATACTGTCTTGATGACTACAGCTTTGTAATATAGCTTGAAATCTAGAATCATGATGCCTCCAGTTTTGTTTTTCTTTCTCAGGATTGTTTTGGCTGTTTGGGGTCTTTTGTGGTTTCATACAAATTTTAGGATTGTTTGTTCTAAGTCTGTGAAAACTGCTGGTGTTATGTTGATAGGGATTGGATTAAACATATAGATTGCTTTTGGTAGTATCAACATTTTAACATTGTTTGTTCTTCCAATCCATGGAATATAGAATGGTTTTCCATTTCTTTGTGCCTTCTTCAATTTCTCTCATAAGTATTCTATAGTTTTCAGATATATTGTCTGAATAGACTATATATAGATCTTTAAAGATCTATAGTCAACAGATCTTTTACCTCTTTAGTTAGGTTTATTCCTAGATATCTTATTATTTTTGGTGCAATTGCAAATGGGATTGACTCTTTGATTTCTTTTTCTACTGCTTTATTCTTGGCGTATAAAATGCAACAGATTTCTGCACATTGATTTTACATCCTGTGACTTTGCTGAATTAATATTAATTAGTCCCAGCAATTTTTTGGTGGAGTCTCTCAGGTTTTCTACATACAGTATCATGTTGTCTGCAAATAGTGAAAGTTTGGCTTCTTCCTTGCCAGTTTGGATGCCTTTTATTTCTTTTTGTTGTCTGATTGCTGAGGCTAAGACTTCCAGCACTATGTTAAACAGTAATGGTAAGAGTGGACATCCTTGTCTTGTTTCTGACCATAAGGGAAAGCTCTCGTTTTTTCCCCGTTGACGGTGATATTAACTGTGGGTCTTTTGTATATGCCCCTTATGATGTTGAGGTATGTTCCATCTATTCCTACTTTGTTGAGGGTTTTTATCAAGAATGGGTGCTGTATTTTGTCAAATACCTTTTCTGCATATTATCACACTTTTTAAAAAGAGGCAGGATACTAATTTTTATGTGTAGTTTTTCATTTTAGAAAAATTAAATACATAGATAAAGAGATAGGAAAGAAAGATAGCAAAAGGATAACAGTTTTTCCCTCTGGATGGTGGTATTCGGGGTTCTTTTTATGATGTCCCTTATATTTTTCTGAAGCTGATATATATACATACACATATACATATACTTTTATACATACATATAATTATCAGAATTTTAAACTAAGCCTAGTTTGAATAATGGAAAAGAAATCAAAATAATGGACTGGTTATCTGAGGGTGGAATTAGGAAATGGTGTAGTATTAATTTCCTGGATTTCCTCACTTTTTTATGTGCAACACCTACTAGGGCTGCCAGCATGCCATAGGGGCAAGGAGGAATATGTTACACACGCAGCTGATCCACTTGAGTACCTCTTGGTGCTTGCACCATTTTGACAGTGAGTGCACGAATACAGCAAGCCCAACCTGAAAGGGGCATGGTGACCAGGGGCAAGGATCCTTCAGAATACAAATCCGGGTTACACCACTAAGTAAGCCCTCGAGATCAGTAGAGGTGCTAGCTGGGGGTGCAAGGAAATGGATGGTAGAGGAGAGACATGATGAGTTTCAGTTGTAGTTCTAAGACCAGATATAGAGTAGGGACTCAAGCTCATCTTACAAACCTTCCTATTCTGATATTCCCCCTGGGAAGAGGCCCACTGGACCATGGAAGGAGCTGCTTCGAGAATGTATATGAAAAGTGGATCCAACTGAACAAAGGTGGACTGTGGTGGTGGCTGTGAGGTATCACCTAGATCCCCTTTCAGGAAGGGCTTGTTCCCTAGCTGCTGGGTGAAGCAGTCATGAAGCTGTCTTCAGCTGTCATGAAGCTTCATGGCAGAGAACTGACAGAACCACATTTGTGATTTGAAAGATTTCTCTGACAGCTGTTAAAGGGAATGATCTAGATCCATACATATCCACATTAAGAGAGATCCAAAACAAATCTTGAATGTAAAAATCAAGATGTAGAAAAATAGAGAGAGAGTGTAACCATTTGGAACACCTACCGAGTAAAACCACATACTGCTTGTGGATACATATGTATGTATATCAAGATATGTGATATACAGATGTGTATCAAGAACACATATGTGGGGCACCTGGGTGGCTCAGTCAGTTAAGCATCCGACTTCGCCTCAGGTCATGATCTCAAGATCCATGGGTTTGAGCCCCGCATCGGGCTCTGTGCTGACATCCAGCTCAGAGCCTGGAGCCTGCTTCAGATTCTGTGTCTCCCTCTGTCTCTCTGCCCCTTCCCTGCTCGTGCTCTGTCTCTCAGAAATAAATAAATGTTAAAAAAAAAAAAAAGAACACATATGTGTGTATCAAAATATATATAACACAGTATATTTGCATTCATTTTGTAAACTTTCACATACATAAATATTTTAAATTAGTTAGCTTTTGCTGTATAACAAGTAACCTTAGTATCTTGGTAGAGTTCAATAACAAATGCTTATTTTTATTCGCATTACATGAGGGCTATAGGTTGGCCATGGCCCTGCTCAACTCTGCCTAGCTCTGTTGGACTATGGTGGGTTTATGTTCTGTCTCCAGGGAGAAAAACAGGATAAGGAGGCAACAAATTATTGTGGAAAAAAAAAAGATTCCATCTACCATACACACCAAACTTATGATGGTAATTGCCTCTGGAGGAGCAGGAAGGGGAATGCAAAGAGGAGTTAATGAATCAAGGCGATGTTGTTTAGACTGTTATATAGTTTTATAAATGACTTGATGCAATATGACAATTTGGGATGATGGAAATGTAGATAATTGTTTAAATATCCTATTTAGCTTTCTATTTTTGCAGAACTGATGGATTGTTAAGGGGTGAGATTAAAGATGGAGTTGGGAGGAGGGAGTTAGGAGGTAGAATTTGATGTAAAATGATACAGACCCAAATTATGACCAAGAATAGAAATGATGTAATAGAGTTATTTAAAAGCTAGAGCTGACCAGACTTGATGATCAACTATATGTGAAAAGTGAAAGACCGATGAGCCGAGCATGCTTACAGAGATGAATCCGGAGTGACCACAGGTCTCCCAGCTCAGGTGCCATTCTCTTTTCTGGTGAGCTGCAGAGAAGCAAGCAGGTCATGGTGTGGGTGGATCAAGAGGAAGTGATACCTGTCATTTCAAGGCTTGGTTGATAATTGAATGTTACTATTTTCCTTTTATCCTCTTTGTTTACTTACCAGTTCCCTTGTTTTTTCTCTCTCACTACTGGTTTGCAAACCAGGAATGCATATACATACACCTAGCTTTAGCTGTTATTATTTGTAACAAGGCTCTTCACTTAAGGATGTGAGTTATATAGGGGCGCCTGGGTGGCTCAGTCGGTTGAGCGTCCGGCTTTCGCTTAGGTCATGATCTCGCGGTTCGTGGGTTCGGGCCCCGCGTCGGGCTCTGTGCTGACTGCCAGCTCGGAGCCTGGAGCCTGTTTCAGTCTGTGACTCCCTCTCTCTCTGACCCTCCCCTGCTCACGTTGTCTCTCTCTCTCTCTCTCCTAGAAATAAATAAAACATTAAAAAAAAAAAAAAGGATGTGAGTTATATAAACATAGGTTTGGTGAGATAGTGTCAGGCTGATCAGGTACTGTGTTGCTCTGAAGCAGAAAGGTACCACATGAAAACTCAGTGACTGATCAACACAAACACACTGCAGACTTCTTAATTTTGCTTGGAACATTTATTTACCATCATTCAACACCTTTATGTATTTATTCAATATGAACCTGGAGCATCCCTCAGAGATGCCTCCATGAAAGCCTGCTATACAGCAAAACAAGCCTTATAATCCAGAGCCTCAGTCCTTGTGACCTTTTGATTTGGGGTTCATATCTGAAACCACTGTTTATTTTTCTCTGTCATTTTACCTCACCTTCAGCCATTATGGAGGGAGCACCCTCGCCCTTCATTCCTGGGACTTCCCAGAGGAAATATTTAACCAAGTCAATCAATATTTAATCTCCAAATTGTTAAAAATCTCTGCAACCCTTTCACATGGTGAAATGACAAACAAAAAGAAAAACAGAGCTGCATATGCATATAAATAGATCCTGGGCAGCAAAATGAGCTCTTTTTCTGGTTAAAAGCCAGACTAACATTACATCTAGTTGTGTCTTAATTCCTCCTCACTCGAAGTACCTGAGAAAGAGACTGGAACTAACAGCTAATTCCCTACCTGCCCCTCCAATTCTACCCCATTCCACAACCCATCTCCACTGTCACTTACATCTGCAGCTCATGTTTCCAGCAGCAAAGTGCTGTGATCTTATTCCATCTAAGACTGTACTGGAAGAAACAGCGGTGATGAAATTGCCTGGAACTAGACTGTTCTACTATGTGCAATAGTAGAAAAAAATGCTGGGCTTGTTGGAAACAGTCTCTCCTTCCCCTTTTGTGGTTTTGAGCAAATCACATAACCTTTCAGAGGCTTAATGACTTCATGTCTAAAATGGGAAGAGTCATAACCACAATGTGGATTTTTTATGAGGATCTGGTGAAATAAAGTCTGTGGAAGTGCTACTGTTTTTTAGAGCAGAGCTTCTGGCATTGATGTGTGCACAGATGCATGGGAAAGGAATACAAATTCTAATTCTGTGGGTCAGAAATAGAGCCTGAGATTTCGGAATTTCTCACAAGCTCCCAGGTACAGGCATGCCCTGTTTTATTGCACTTTGCTTTATTGTGCTTTGCAGACACTAATGCCAGAGCTGCTCCTCCACAGATCATAACTTGAGTTGCAAGCTCTTTGCTGTGCTGTCCATTATGGTAGCCACCAGTCATGTGAGGCCATTTAGATTTAAATTATTAAAATAGAATAAAATTAAATAAAACTTAAAATCCACTTCATTAATTGCAGTAGCCACATTTCAAGTGTTCAGTAGCCACCTGTGGCTAGTGGCTACCATATCAGACAACACACACATAGACGATTTCCATCATTACAGAAAGTTCTATCGGGCTGTGCTGCATTAGAGCACTGTAGTGATGTTAGAGAACCACTCTACAACACTCAAACTGTGTGTACTGAGCACCATTCATGGGAGCTCTATGCCCTTTCCTCATACCTTGCCACATGCCTTCTGGCTGCTCCTGAGTTATATCATTTTATAATAAACCAGTAATCTAGTGAGTAAATGGGTTTCCTAAGCTCTGGGAACTACTCTAGCAAACTAATCAAACCCATGGAGGGGGTCATGGGAACTTCTGATTTATAGCCATTCTGTCAGAAGTACAGGTGACAACCTGGGCTTGCAACTGACACCTGAAGTTGGAGCATGAGACAGTCTTTGAGACTAAGCCCTTAACCTATGAAATCTGATGCTATCTCTGGATAGATAGTGTCAGAATTGAGTTCAATTATAGGACACCCAACTTGTGTCTGGAGGATTTCTTGGTGGTGTGAGGAAACCCTCCCATCCCACGATGGAATTGGGTTCAGAATCACCTTATTGCCCAACTCCTTCTCCAGGCTTACATCGCTATACCTTTTACTTCTCTGGGTCCTACCACAACTTTAATTAGAGTGAGAGATGAAGTTTGCCTGCCCTTACACTGTCGACAATAAAACACTGAGTGTGCTGGAGCCAGCTCACGGTGACTCTCAGAAGCCAACAATACACATCTCTTCTCAACTTTTCATTCAGTGACTTCACATTAGAAGGCTTGGAATTGACCATGGTGGGAGTATTTATACCACAGCAATTGGCATAGATTATAAATCCTCCCCCCAACCCCCAGAGAGCCAATTATTAAACATTTATTAGCACACCATCAGGTATAGGAATTGTAGGGAGAGGATGTGATACTCAGCAGAATTTAGAATTTATTTGGAGGACTCTGTTATTTTGCAGCCAAGGTGGTTCTTCCCCTCTGTTTTCTCCTATGAGGTCTGACACTTGCTTCATTTCTCGGAGGGGAGATTCCCTGGCAATATACTGGAGAAGTGGCCACTTTAGCAATTTAAAGACACCATTTCATGGCTTAAGACAGTGGTCCCCAGCGTAGAAGAGACATCAGAGAGACAATGAGACATGAGCCAACACCCCCCTCCCCACCACACACACACCCCACGCTTATTGGTAGGCTGCACCTGACACTTACTTCCTTCGATGTGCTTTCTTCAGTTTTCTGACCAAACGAGCTAATTTCATTTTCCTCTGTGACTATTAAACTAAGAACCAAAGATGTGCAGAAACAATAAAGGAAAAGTGGGCTTGCCTTTTGTATCTCACAACCATCCTTAGTGGGCTATAACCACCATGGAAACACTCTGGAAGTTACAGAACACCAAGAACTAGGTGATAGTCACTTTTGCTCAGTGCTGGGGCTGTGGATGGGAAATTAAGTCCAATGATGTGAAAAATCATTTGGGGGACTTGAAAGAAGCTCCGAGTAAGGCATCCCCTGGGTGAGCTTCTCTTAAGCTCCTATTTTCTCTTTCCTGGGTCAGCGATTGTTGGTAAATCCATCTCTGCAGGATTGCAGTGGGCAGGGCCTCATAGGAAACCCCTACCTCCATCCCTGTTGTTTTTGCACTTCCCTTTTCTGTTTCTTATGAAGGTTGACCCTGACACTCAGTGAAGCCTCTTTTGCTTTGGATCAAAGTCCTGGAAGCAGAGAGACAGAGAGTAGGAGACTCTCTGGTGATTTATCCTGTGGTTTCAGCAGAGTCCCAGGCTTACCCCACTCACACCAGCACTGGACGTTAGGTCCTCCCCTAACCCCCGCTGCACCCTAAGGTTTCAGCAGAGGGTAGCATCCATGGATGACACTTCCTTGTTCCCTTGGCCTTCAGTTCATTCTCCTGCTCCTTGATTCCATTTGGATCAACTGTGGGCTCTTTCTCTCCTAATTATAGTCTGCAAGGGCCAATTTTTCAATGAATTGGCACCTAAAATGAGCCTGTACTCTTTCACACTGCAGTTTGGTTTTTAATAGCTTGATTAAGTAAGACAGCCAACTCCGGTGAATCACTTTGCTTGGAAGGAGGTATTTAGGGTTATGGAGGAAATAGTCTGTATAAGTGGCCCACTTAAAGGTAGATCCAGATGTAGCATGTCAACCAGGAATTCCAAGTTGGATATACAGAGTTCAAAATATGGAGCAAATATCCCAGATGCACCCCATGTGGGGTGGGGAGAGACTGTTAGAATCCTGTTTGTATGAGGGGGTCTTACTCTCTTGAAAAAAATAACTCTTCTGTGAAGGACAACAATAAAAACCTGGATGACAAGGTTGGTCTAGAGACATGGCCCCACTGATGGATGGAGGATGACTTCAACGTTATTATTCCCTCACTTCAGCCTCACTGGCACCCCCAACCCATTGGTCCTTTTCCACTGTCTGTCACCCTACAATTGTCACTCCACCCCTTCTAGGCTTAATTCCAACAGTGCATCATCGTCACTGCCTTGCCTCTGGCATTTTCTCTTTCTCCAATATGTTTTCCTCACAAAAGCCTGCCCCTTTACCTACTCGGCACCTGCACCCAAACCACGGACTGTGACTGGAGAGAAGCCCATGGCCATGCTGTCTGTTCTCACTTTCAAGTCCTCATCAGTCCCCAGCGGGGCTCTTGCTGCCAGTTACCAGTTCCACCTGAATAATCACTTTACGCTTTCTCCTTTTTCCTCAAACCTCCAATATCTCTTTGCTTCTCCTTACTCTTAGCTAAGAACCCTGAGTGGAAAATAAACATTCCCCTGACACAATGGGAGCAATTAGAAGAGAAAGTCACTTGCTCCCACCAACACACCTGTCCAGCTGGCAGGGCCTGGGCCCTTGCTCTCTGTCTTCCTTCTGGAAGTTACTGTGGATAGAACTGTCTACACTTCAATGAAAGAAGTCAAACCCTTCCCTGGAATGCTTCCTTTCTTACCTGCAGTGCCTCTCTTCTCTGCCTCACCAAGCTTCTCCTCTCCACTGGACCCTTCCAGGCAGTGTACAGACATGAAATACAAGCAAAGCAAAAGAAAAAAGTGGAAACAAAAACCAACCTTGACCTCTTATCTCCACTCCCAATATTCTCCCTTTCTTTCTTTTACAGAAAAATACTGTGAAAAAGTTATTTACTCTTGCGGGCTCTACTTCCTCTCCTTCCAGTCTTTCATGAATCCCCTCAGGTCAGACTTTCCTCACTACCTGTCCGGTGAGAGAGCTCTAAATCCAATGGTCAGTTTCAGCAATCCTGTTACTTCAGGAAAGGACCCATTTTTATGCCACCCAGCACCTTCACTGCTGAGACACATTTCACTAGGTTCCACCACTCACTCTCTTGTCTCCTTCTTACTCACTGGCAACTCCTCAGCCTCTTTTGCTGCATCTGCATAGCGTTTCGAAATCCAGAGTTTGGAGAATACAGTCACCAGACATCTTCTCATCTCTATTATGTATTTCCTAGATGATTTCCTAGGAAATCTCAACCTGATGACTTTAGGTATCATGTACCCACTAATGACCCCCAAAAGTTCCAACCTGAACCCCGACTCATACCCAGCTGCCTCCTCAACAGGTCCATTCGGATGACTGATAGAAATTTTGAGCTTAATTTCCGCCCTTGATTTCTCCCCTCCATCATGTGTCTCAATTGCTGAGACCAAAAAGCCATGGAGGCGTCCATAACACTTTTCTTTCACTCACTCTTCTACACCTGATCCACCAGCAAATCCCAAAAATATATCCAGAATCTGCTCACTCCTCCCTCACGCCACGGCTACTGCCCTGATCCCAGCCACCACCATCTCTCACCTGATTGTTGCCTCTATCCTGTGATTCCCCACTTACCTTCTGGCAGCCAGGATGAGATTCTAACTCAGGATGAATTGTGTTGTTCCTTTTCTCTGAATCTTCAGATCACTTTCTATCTCTCTCAGATAAAATCTAAAGTCTATACCATGGCCACTAAGGCCATGCAGAGTATGCCCTGGAGCCTCCCTGTCCTCACTTCATTCCTCTCTCCCCTTCCTGCCTCAGTCAGCATGCTCTGCTTTAACAGAATACCACAGACTAGGCACTAAAACAACAGACACTTATTTTCTCACAGTTGTGGAGGCTGCAAGTCCAACATCAAGCTGTCGGTAGGGCTGGTTCTTCTGAGGCCTCTTTCCTTGACCCGCAAATGGCGCCTTCTCCCTGTGTTTTCACGTGGTTGTCTCTTTGTACGTGCACATGTCTGTGTCCGAATGTCCTCTTCCTACAAAGACACCTCTTCTTACAAAGTTTTATTGGATCAGGGTCCACCCTCTGCACCTCATTTTAACTTAACTACCTGTTTAGAGACTTTATCTCCAAGCATAGTTACATTCTGAGGTACTGGGAGATAGGGCTTCAACATGGAGTTGTGGGGAGCACAACTCAGCCCATAACATCTCTGTCATTCCACTCTGGCCACCCTGGCGTCCAATTGTTTCTCTGATGTGCCAAGCCTTATCTCTCAGGGTCTTTGCTGTTCTCTTCATCGGAACCTCCTTCACTTGGATATTTCCTTGCTCATTCTGTCTATCTTCATGGCATATGGGTTAACCCTTAAAATCATGGGCTCTGG
The DNA here is from genome assembly GCF_008692635.1 of Crocuta crocuta. Lineage (NCBI taxonomy): Eukaryota > Metazoa > Chordata > Mammalia > Carnivora > Hyaenidae > Crocuta > Crocuta crocuta. The sequence continues at coordinate 12,584,516 of NW_027532747.1, forward strand.
AGCCAGGTTGTCTATGTGTGACTTTAAGTGAGGAACTCCATCTCTCTCTGTTTCCATTTTCCCATTATGAAATAGAAATCATAATGGTACTTTCTTCATAGAACTGAGATAAGCATTAAATTAGATCATATATGCAAAGCACTTAAAACAGTGTCTGACACATAAGAGATGTTTAAAATATATTAGCCATTGTAGTTGTGATCGTGGTGTCTAACACAGTAAAACCTTGGTTTGCGAGCATAATTCGCTTCAGAAACATGCTTATAATCCAAAGCATTTGTATATCAAAGTGAATTTCCCGTAAGAAATAATGGAAACTCAGATGATTCATTCCACAATGAATCTAGCCCCCTTCTTTCTTCTTTTTCTTTAATACTGTACAAATTGTCAATATAAACTTCTTATAAAATCTTGCAATTTTGGCCACTTGTATACTCGTTCGTACTTCTTGATGATTTCCTTCTTAAATCCCATTGTAATAATCTCCTTACAACCTTTCTTTTCAACCTGTTTATGCATGGGGGGCCATTGTATACTCTCACATGGATGTTCACTACAGTACAATATTAATAAACTTTTGTCGTATACTGTAGTTAATGTAACTGGCAATAAGGCAGCAGAGGAAAGGGTCTATATCTGCAGGCAGCCTGATCTAGAATGAAGTAAAGCATTCCCATGCTTAATCTTGTATGGAAAAGCAAAGGACCGTCCATAGGTGTTTTGAAGTTACAAAAAATACACTAGTGCCAGTTGTGGGCGCCTTCCAACATTCTGAAAAATTACTGATTTCTGCCAAACACCACAGCCTGAGACCAAACATCCCATCATGGGAGATGATCACCCACAATCCCACAATGAGAGAGAGAGAGAGAGAGAGAGAGAGAGAACCATTGACTCAGTTGTGATCATATGATGTTCAGTGTCATGTACTACTTGTATTGCAAGACATCGCTAATTTATCAAGATAAAACTTGCAGCGCCTGGGTGGCTCAGTTGGTTGAGTGTCCAACTTCAGCTCAGGTCATGATCTCATAATTCTTCAGTTCAAGCCCCACATTGGGCTCTGTGATGACAGTTCAGAGCCTGGAGCCTGCTTCAGATTCTCTCTCTCTCTCTCTCTCTCTCTCTCTCTCTCTCTCTCTCTCTCTCTCAAAAATGAATAATTTTTTAAAAAAGTATCAAGATAGAATTTATTAGAAACATTTGCTCATCTTGCACAACACTCACAGATCAAGTTACTCACAATCCAAGGTTTTACTGTATTCTATTTGAGGAATAGATATTGTGCCCTGAGTATCCCTGAGGATTGGCTGTTGGAGGATCACTGAGGTGACTGGATACAGACAGAAATAGCATAAATAGCAACAGCCAGTATATAGAGAGCTGTCTCAGTTGGCATTGGCTGCTATCACAAAACTTCCACAGACTGGGTGGCTTACACAGAAAATATTTCTTTCTCATAGTTCTAGAGGCTGGGAAGTCCAAGATCAAATAACTACAGATTCAGTGCCTGATGAGAGCCCCTTCCCTGGTTTGCAGACAGCTGCTCTCTTGATGTGTCCTTTTATGGCTGAAAGAGAAAGGGAGAATCTCTCTGGGGGTCTCTTTTATAAGGGCATCAGTCCTACTCACGAGGGCTCCATTCTTATGATCTAATCACCTCCCAAAGGCTCTACCTCCTAACACCATCATCTTGGGGATTAGGGATTAGATTTCAACATATGAATTTGTTGTGTGTGGGGGGGGGATACAAACATTTAGTCCATAACAAAGTAGAGCTCAAATATCACCTTATCATGGAGGCCTTCCCTAACCACTACTAAAATCTCTCTCTCTCTCTTTCTCTCTCTCTTCCTCCCCCACGCCCCCCATCGGGATACATGACATTCATTACCCCCTGATATATTATAAGATTGTTTATGGTCTGCCTTTATTATCAACCTCCAATCTGACTTATACACTCCACAAGAGACAGAACTTTGTTCTGGTCACTGCTTTAATTCCAGAGCCTAGAACAGGACTGGCAATGCCAGGTCTCAACACACATTTGTTGACCAAAGGAATGGGTGTCCTATTCTGGGCCCCAGACTCCCATGGGCCCGTTCTTAGAGAAAAATCAGCAATGAACCTAAAAAACAAAGAGTACCAGAAGATCACTTTTGGAACAAAAACTGACATATGGTAGGAGGGTTACATGGGGCCATAAGTTTGTGGCAACGAAAACAGCCGTCTCTGGAACAAACCAGTGGAGTGTTATATGGGTACAAGGGCGCTTTGGCAACATCCACAGATGGAACCAGCAATTGGTGGCAGGGCTGGGTGGTGACCTGGCCCCATGATGATGCGCAGACTTAGCAGATGGCCATAGCAGTGTCTTGCGAGGGCAGAACGGTGGTGAGTCAGACAGCCTCAGTAGCTGATGCTGTTGTTTTCAGCTGTGGTGGAACTAACACCTCCTGTAGATGGTGGCAGCAGCACCCCAGGGTGACAGGCGCAACCACAGATGGCAGTACCTGAGCTTTACTGGGTGCAGACCCTATAGTAGCAGAGGCAGCCAGAAAGCCAGCACCAGCCTCAAAACTGGGGAGCAGCAGATACCACCAGCCGGGGCTCCAGAGAAAACCATGTTAGCAACACGTGGTCCCCAAGAGGGGTGTGTTCACCAGAACCTGGAGGCATTCAGAAGACCCAGAGGAAGAGCAGGAGGGTGTCTTAGTGAGAGCTGAAGCCCCCATAGCTGTGGAGGGGGCAGAGCAAGAGAAATACTGTCTGGTTTGGTTAAGGGGCCCTAGTACAGACCCAGAGAACTTGGGCTAAACATTATGCTGGGCATCATCTGTGGTCCTTAACCACACTCCCGACTTGGGATGCTTTCCCCAGCCAAGCAGAGAAATTCTGTTTAGCTGTTGCTGACAAGAAGCTCTGACCAAGGTCGGAAGGGAGGAAGAAAGCAGAGACCACTCTTCTGCCTCTGTCAGCTGTTAACCAGTGAGGGCAGAGACCACAGACCCCTGCTGGGGCCACGCGTGTTTGGTTCTGCATTTTCTGGGCTCTGGATCATATCACCCTTCCCTGCTTTCTACTCCCCCAGCCCTTCCAATAATTCTGTGGCCTAAATCCTGTGTTAGATTCCTCTTGGCCTAAAGACCTGGAGCAGTTTCCATTTGGTTGAGCATCCGACTTCAGCTTGGGTCATGACCTTGTGGTTTGTGAGTTCAACCCCTGCATCAGGCTCTGTGCTGACAGCTCAGAGAGTGGAGCCTGCTTCAGATTCGGTGCCTCCCTCTCTCTCTGCCCCTCCCCCTCTCACATTCTGTCCCTCTCAAAAATAAATAAACATTAAAAAAGAAAAAAAAGACAGCACAGTTTCTGTCTTCACTGATAACCCTGACGGATACAAATATGTACCTTGTATTTGTTTGATGGTTTATGGTTTAAAAATGAATCTAATACCACAACAATTCCATAAGGTTGAAAAGAATTTTAGTGGCCATTTTTATATGGGGACAGAAAAACAGATGAGCAGGAGCCTCCCTGCTTGCTCTCTCTTTTCTTCTCAACAGCTGAGTGAGTATTTTGGCCAATTTACTTCCTGTTTCTATGCCTCAGTTCCTTCACCTGTAACATGAAAGCTTTAGACAACAATCATTAGCTTTCAAACAGTTTGTCCCGCAACTCTCACTATGAAATATATTTTACATCACTGCCCAGTACTTACATCTGCATGCATATGAAAAACTAAGACTAGAGTTTCAAGGTGCCTTCAAGGCTCAGTCAGTTGAGCATCAGACTCTTGATTTCAGCTCAGGTCATGATTCCAGAGGCATAGGATTGAGCTCCATGTTGGGCTCCGCACTGAGAGTGGAGCCTGCCTATGATTCTCTCTCCCTCTCCCTCTCTCAGTCTCCTTCTCTCTTTCTCTCTCTCTCTCTCTCTCCCTCTGCACCTCTCCCCTGCCCATGTTCTCTCTGTCTAAAACAAGACTAGAGTTTCATGAAATAAGACCCCTGAAAAAGCACAATGTACTCTGATGTCATACTATTTATTCTATTTATTTTTTCAAATGCTCTGGTAATTTATCATGGACTGAATGTGTGTGTTCCCCGAAAATTCATATGTTGAAATCCTAACCCCCAATGTGATGCATTTGGAGGTAAGGTTTGGGTGATTAGATCACATCAGTGGAGCCCTCAGGGACAGGGTGAGTGCTCTTATAAAGAGACCCCCAAGAGTTCACTGCCTTTGCACTGTGTGAGGACACAACAGGAAGTCAGTAGCCTGCGACCCCATAGAAGAGCCTCACCAGAACCCAACTGTGGGCACCCTGACCTCAGAGTTGCGGCCTCCAGAAATAAATGTCTGTTGTTTAAACCTCCCAGAGTTGGCTAATTTGTTCTAGCAGCTCCAAAAGACTTTGACAGTGACCTACTACTACATTGATTTCACAATCCAAGTACTTGGGCAAGTAACACGTTTCCTGAGTCTCTGTTTCCCATCTCAAAAGTAGGAGAAATAACACCTCCTTGATAGAGTTATTTGTAGAATTAAACAAGGACTGATTCTAGCTTAGGGTGTAGCCCAGGATTGATGCTGGCTTTTATCCTTGGAGCCTAATCGGCAGAACTAATCATACCTGGTACTATGATTATTTTAAAAGCAAAGAACAGGCTANCAAGAATACAAGCTCTGCCAAGTAGTTCAAAACCTTCCCTTCAGTTGCCAGGAATTCAATGTAGAAACACTCACCATGGCTTTATACATGCTCAGGGATCTGCAGGCAAAGAGAAACAGCTCATGCTGGAAAAGGATGCAATACCATCAAGCAGCGTGCCAGTGTAAGTGAGAGAGTAGCCTTATTCTGTACCTCGTCCCACTAGGGTACTTTACAGTCAAAATGTCTTTACAAGTTTCATGTTGCCAAATACCCACCTTCTGTTGTAAAGCAATGCCATTTCCATAGTTTTGCTCTCCAAGAGGCAGTGAGCAAACTGAATTTTTATAAATCAGCTATCATGCCCCCACTGGCTTAAATTATGACTTGCAGAGGCTTTGTTTTTAATTCCTGATTCGTTTTCAACCCTTACACTTAAATGAAAGTCTCCCTGCTGTCTCCAGCCTGCCTGCACCAGAGGTCTCAGTTGAGAAAAATAGAAGCCATACCAGCAGTTTACACAGAAAAGGAATCTATTACAGGGTATGAGATTGCCTGCAGAAACTCCTAGAGGGATAGAGTCAGGCGAAGAGTCAATGAATGTGCGAGCCAGGCTGCAGGGCAGCTCAGCCAAGGCCATGGTCCCCATCACTCACTATATGCAGATACTACAGCTGCCACCTCTTACCCCATGTGCTAGATGCCAGACCTCTCCCTCCTCCTCTCCCCGGCTTATTGCAAGCTGGATTCCTTCATTGCCCTATCATCTGAAAACTGCGCTCTGGGGAACAGCTCTTTCCTCACTGCCTTCTTCCAAATTAAAGTGTCATGTGGGTGCATCTGATTGGAGAAGACAAGGTCATGTGTCTGCACCCTAGCTACAAAAGGAAGGCCGGCTTCTACCTTGGTTAGTTGGCGGGGGGCAGGGAGGAAGAAATATTTTGAGACATTCTCCCCCAAATGCTGGGGGACCATCATTTACTATACACTATCTTTACACCATCCCTCTGTCATTGTAAGCAAAGATTTTTGAAGCAGAATTTTTTAGAGACTGAATAAGCTTCAACAATGAAACCAGAAGTGTGTTTGGTGCTGTGTGGAAGTTTAGTGCATAGTGATTTCATATACAGAACCTACTTTTGAAGGATTTTATAATTTAGTTGAAAAAACAGACAACCAGATTATAACCAACGTTGGTGACTCATGGCAGAGTAGACCTTTACACATTCTCCAGGACCATATCTGGAGAAGTTGGGGTGTCCAAATTTGCAAGTATGGATAATGGGTTTGCTGAGAATCCTGTTTGGACATGTTTCCGGTGCATATCCTCACTGCCTTGTCAATGTTCATTTATATTTTCTCTTAGTTTAGTGCCATTTTCAGGCAAAGAAACAGTTTGTTTCATTTTCTAAGAATATATGCAACAATGATCAGAGAGCCACAAAGAAAGTTGATATGAGAATGTTGAATGGCCAGATAGGTGTTCTCAGTAGGAGAACCACTTAGGATCAAAATTGTGCTTAAAGAATTAGTGAAAGAAGGTCAGGGAAGATTCATCAGAGAAAGCAAAAATCCAAAACTCCTTTAATACATAAGACGTTGTATGGTCTGGCTCTTACTGATTCTCTGGGCTCATCTCTGTTATTCTCCCCCTCATTGTACTTTAGCCACCTGGCCTTCTCTCCGTTCCTCCAATGTAAGAAGTTTTCTTGCCTCAGGGCCTTAGCACTTGCTCTTCCCTCTACATGAGATGATATTCTCCCCTGATCTTTGCACTCTAGTTCCTTCTCTCATTCAGGTCTCAGATAAAACAGCACTTTCTCCAAGCCTTATCCAAATACAAGGGTAAATGGCCACCCTGTCCCAGGCTCTCCAGCACATCTTGTTTGATTTCTTTAAGCATGCTTACCATTATCAGCAGTTACCTCATTTACTTGTTTCCAATTAATTGTTGGTTTTCTTCTTCTGAAACATCAGATCCATGAGCAGGAATCCTGTCTGACGAGCTCACTACACCCAGGAGAGTATGTGACATACATTAGTTACCCAGTAATTATGAGCTAAATGAATGAGTTAAATCTTTAAGGATAAATATGCGTTTGTAAAGAAGACAAATATGGGCACCATTCTAGCCCAAGAGAACAGAAGAGCATATGTAATTGGCACTGAGGAATAAAACACCTTTGTACTGTGTGGAAGAGGCCGACTGTAGGCAGGCACAGGTGCGGAAAGCCTGGTGCACCACATGCTACAGCAGGAAACTCATAGCTGTGGGGAGTGAGGGGTGATGGAAAGATTCCAACCAAAGGTGAAAATATACTAAGACGTGTGCACACTAACTTGCAGAGATGAAGACAAGAGAAGGAGAGACACTTACCACCAGGCTAAAGACCTTGTGTTAGATCAGCCACAGACATTTTAAGAAAGCCGGGTCATTATCTGGTTTTGGCAAACACCATGTCAGGGTGGATGATTCAGGGCAGGGAGAAAGTAGAGTCAAGGAGAATACTTGGGAATTTTGTGGATCTCAGGCAACATGTCACTAGGATCTAAACAAAGATGGCATGGTTAACAATGATTAATAAGGAGCCAAGAGACATTTTAAAGAATGGATAGGACTTGGTGATAGATTGGCTATGGTGATAGATTGGCTATTGGGGTCACTGGTTGGGTTCCAGTGAGAGCCCTCTTTTAGACTGCAAGCTTCTGGCCGTACCTCATCAAGCAGGAACAAAGCTACAGAGTTTTGTGGGCACTAATCTTATTGAAGAAGACCCCATTCGCATGAACTCATTAGCTCCCAAATACCCCATGTCCTAATACTATCACACTGGGATTCAACATAAAAATTTGGAGAGAATACAGGCACCTGGTCCATCACTGTGACCTTGGCCATCCCTTTCCTCCCCTGTCCCCTCCCTGTCCTTCAAGCTTGGTTCTTCAGCCATCTCATCGTTTCTGGGCTCTGTCTCACATCTGCTGACCCACTCTCCACTCCAGTCAAGTTAGCCAAACTTCATTTCTGTGGTCTACAACCAGGGACCCTGACTGGCTCAGCACCTAATATACTGAAGAGACTAACAAAAGGAGATCCAACACAAAACCAAACAAAACTTGAAGATTTTAAAGCAATGAAAATAGATAAACTTTCTTCTGAGTATATAGCAGTTGCAACTACTCTTTATTTATTTTGAGAGAGGAGAGAGAGCAAGCATGAGTGGGGTAGGGGCAGAGAGAGGGAGACAGAATCCCAAGCAGGCTCCACGCTGTCAGCATAGAGTCTGACTTGGTGCTCAATCCCATGAACCGTGAGATCATGACCTGAGCCAAGATCAAGAGTCGGATGCTTACTCGAATGAGCCACCCAGGCACCTAGCAACTACAGTTTAAATGGCTCCCAGGCAGAAACTGCTGCATTCAGAATGAATGTTAACAAAAAGCAGCTGAAATAATAGCAAGATGCCAGCCCCTCCTGCCCCAACACCCCCAATATTCTCATGGTTTAAACCAGAGCAACAATCCCCAAGTCATATGTTGAATGGATACCAATATATGCCCAGGAAATAGCTGATATTTCATTCAAAAGTCATAGGGAGCACTTGGGTGGTTCAGTTGGTTAAGTGTTGGACTTTGGCTCAGGTCATGATCTCACCGCTCATGAATTTAAGCCTCACATTGGGCTCTGTACTGACAGCTCAGAGCCTGGAGCCTGCTTTGGATTCTGTGTCTCCCTCTCTCTCTCTGCCCCTCTCCTGCTCTCTGTCTCTCAAAAATAAATAAAAGCAAAACAAGTCATGGGAGGCCCTCAGAGATAAAATCTGGGCTGTTCTATACCAGTTAAGAGAGACAGATTGCTACAGAACACAGACGTAACACTATTTTTTTTAAAGAAGTACCTAATTGGTATGTGATGTGATCAGACATGTCCTCCCAGATTTAATGAAGTTGAGATCGTATGACTCAAATTGTGAGGTCATTTGCAAATCAAGTTACTAGATAGAATTTTTTTAAGTGACTCATGTTACCAGGAATTGCTAGGGAACAAATGATTGCCTGCATTATCCCTGAAGGGTGTTCCGCTTGTCAGGAAGCAAAACTGCTGGAAAACCGATCACATGGTCTATATAAAATATGGCTTTGTTATGACTGCCTCTAGCAGTGGGGGGAAAGGAGAAACTTAGAGGACATGACACAAAAAATCTGGTGGAGGTGGAGGTGGAGGAGGGTCATAACCCCAGAATCTGACCACTTCTCGTCTCCTCCAGCTCCTGTCTGGGTTCCTGCAGTGGCTTTCTAACTTGTGTTCTTATTTTCACTCTTTAGGGCCTATCGTTATCACAGGAGCCAGGGTTCCTTTTAAAACCTAAAGCCAAATTATATTCCTAATCAGAATTTAGCAATGATGCCCCACCTCACTCAGAAGAGCCCTTGCGGGGGCTTCCAAGACCCTAATGATCTCTCAAAATACTCCTCCGCACGCATATGTGCGGGCGCACACACACGCGCCTGCACATGCACACACACACCTCTGGCCTCGCCTTTGCTGCTATCCCCCTCACACACACCAGCAATGCTAGTCTGTTTGCTGCTCTTTAACAATACCAAGCATGTTCCCGTCTTAAGGCCTTTGCTTGCACTGTTCCTTCTGCCTGAAACACTCTTCCCTAAGATACCCACTTAACTTACTCCCTCAACCTTCCTTATGCCTGTGCTCAAATGTCACCTCCAGGAGGCTTACCCCATGCTCTTTACCTAAAATTGCAACTTGCTGCTTTCCCTCCACCCTCCTGGTCCCCTTGCTCATGTTCTGTTTCCCCCTAGCATGTATCTTCTCCTTCATTTGTTGTTACATTTATCAAATATTGTCTGTCTCCCCTGGTAGAGAATAATCCCCATAATCATAAGGATTTTTGTGTATTTTTTCTACTACTGTGTCTCCGTAGCCTAGAACAGTACTTAGCATTTAGTAGCTGCTCAATAAATATTTACTGACTAAATATCTCAAGGGAGAAATAGAGCCAGACAGAAAAATGTCTTTCTGAGTTTCTAAAACTCTAAGCCCATGGTCAGGAAAAAGGATACGGTGTAGACAAAATGCATGGGAAACAGATTCCTTTCTACCCACATACTAGAACATATTTGAGGGGATTGAAGGAAACTGATGAAAGCTGTTTGATGAGTTCTGCAGGTCCAAGGACAGCCAGGTGGACGGGAAGGAGGGAGGTCTCAGTGGCAACCTGTGTGTCTAGATGTTCCCTCCCCAAACCTGGTTAGTCTGTAACCACCCTCCCCCCAACCCATACCTTCACACAACCCTGAGAAGGCATAGTGATCCCTAAAGACTGATTGGATTTTCACACTATCTGATAAAGATAGAAATCACAACCAAGTTGAGTTACGTAAAAATAAAATTCTATTTCCTGCATGCCAAAGTTCCAACCTGCCTCATTTTATATCATGTCAAAACGATCACTAATAGTTTAAGGAATGGCATGAATTTCAAAGACATTTTGGTCATGTGCCAGGCAGAGCCCAACTTTGTCCCCAGAAGTCTGGGACCGGCATTGTGTGTTCTCTGCTGACCTTGGGTGCACTTCTGTAGGAAAATTAGAGACGCATTAGGTGGCTGCACACAGCTGAGTAATTGCCATGGCAACCAAAGGCCCATCACCTGAGCTTTATTCAAACTGCTTTATCAGGAGGGAATTGCAGACCAGCTCAGAAAATGGAAGATGGAAAATTCATATTCTCTATCTTCTTCTCCTCTTTTCTCATAGTTTGGCACTGGAGTTCTAAAAGTGGCCCATCCTGTCTCTTCCTAAAATTATTCTGAATGCCTTTTTATTTCCACCTCTGATTTGTTGTCTGATTCATGGATCCTTGCACTTGATGAGGTGAGGGATTGGGATAGAATTAGCACACAGCAGTACCCTAGAGGGTCACCCTGCCATGTCGCACGTTGGCAAGGCTGGCAGAATGACGATGTGTCCCTGAAGAGGCCACTCTGGAGCAAGCACATCTCTGGTCTGTTGAAGGGGATCCACGACCCTGTCATTCTGTTGTCTGGAGGGGACCATAACCAAGATAGAAAAGTTGTCATGTTAGGCTGTTTCTGGACATGGAGTTGTGTTAATGAATAAGTGATGACTTGCCCAGATTCTCGTGGGTTTTATTTCTCTCTGATCTATCATTTAAAGCAGAAGACAGTAAACATGACATCATGGGGAATACAGTTCAGGTGATGGGTTCCTAGGTTGCTATGGTGATTACTCACCTATGAATCAATGTCCTTTCTAAAAACAGTTCTAATGCCTTAATAAGCCTAAGCATCAACCCAAGAACATGTCTATGATGTTTATGCCTGGGATCCTTCCCTACGATCTTATTTAGTAGGGATGGATATAGGGCCTAGCAATTTGTGTTTTTAAAAAGGACACCCTTCCCAGAGTGCCTGGGTGGCTCAGTCAGTTGAGAACCTGACTTCAGCTCAGGTCATGATCTCATGGTTTGTGGGTTCAGGCACCGCATCGGGCTCTGTGCTGTTAGCGCAGAGCCTGCTTCAGAACCTCTGTCCCCCACCCCCCCCGCCCCTCCCCTGCTCACACACTCTCACTCTCAAAACTGAATAAACATAAAAAAAAAAAAACCCACCCTTCCCGAGGAGATTCTCATTCAGATGGTCTTCATACAACATTATAAGAAACACAGCACACTCAAAAGTTTTCCACATGAGAAAGGTTAAGCTGTACTAGTACAGGTTTGGTGACATGCTAATGAGTCTCAGCGGACTTTGGGGTAGGAAAACATGGTGACAGTAGGGTCAGCTACCTAAGTATGTGCTCTGGAGCTACTTCCAAGCCCTCAGTTTTCTTATCATATTTCCCTTATGCAGGGGATATCTGGTGTGCCTATGAGTGAGTACCTGATACAAAATAACTAACCCCTGAATGTCAAACATAAGCACAGGCAGGCAAAGAAAACTTAATTCTGGATTGGTTCTTATTAAAATAGACATTACTATTTCACAAACCTTATCATAATGATTTGGTAGAGAAGATTCCCATTCTCATATAAAAGGAGAGCCTGATCTCCTAGCTTGATGTTGAGATTGCATAAAAAATGGATTTTATATTTTCAAGGCTCCAACACTGTTGTGATAAGAAGTCACATAAGTTTAGTGGGAACTTTTGTTGCTTTGCCTTAAGGGTATATACACACAAATTTTGGTGTGAAAGACCTAAAATCATTACATCTATGGTTATATTGGGCTGCAGAACAGTGGATGGAATTGAATTAATTGTTGGAATTTAATCAAATCTTTTGCTAATTATCCCTTGAAAAAGAGCAAACTTGTGTGTCAGTTATACCAAATGAACAAAATTATGGGCTTCAAAAGGAAAAAAAATGGATCATGGAATTTTAGTTTGGAAAAGCCTTTAGAGATGCTCCATTCTTATTATTTGCACTCACAGATTTTGATTGTCACACCTGGGCAAAATTCGCAGCACACCCAGATTGTAGCATTGCACTGGAGTTTTATCATACTGATGATAACTTCAAATAGGTTCACTTGAATTCAAGTGTCTTTGTCGTTTAGGTTTTATTTAGTTGTTTGTTGTTTCATCATTTTTCATTATTTGGATTTGACTTCTACAAATATATATTTCAAACTCTGTTTTGCTTTTCTGCTTGTTTTGTTTTGCTTTTGAGAATGGGGTCCGATGGAGGGAGTTGTTTGAAATAATGGAAAAACAAGCTGATACCATAACTTTAGCAAAATAATAATCACGATAATAGTAAGGGATAATAAGGCTGCCTTCGCTCTACTGCTGTAACAAAATACCATGCACTTGGTGGCTTAAAGAACAGATATTTATTTCTTACAGTTCTTGAGATGGAGAAGTCCAAATTTAAGGTGCCAGCAGATTCCATTACTGGTGAGGTGCCTCCTCCTGGCTCACATAACTGTGCCTTATCATTGTGTGTTCACATGGCTGAGAGAGAGAGAGTGTGTGTTGTCTCTCTTGATTTTGTCATCCTCATGACCTCATTGAAATCTGACCACCTCCCAGAGGCCCCACCTCCCAATACCATCCCTGGGTGGTTAGGACTTCCGCAGATGAATTTGGTGGGGAGCACAAACATTAGGTCCATAGCAGTGGCCTTGCACAGAAGCATTCAACATGGCTCAGAAAACCTGGTTCCTCTGGCAGTGGTGGTGTTGAACCAGGCCTTTCAACATCCTGAACAGTGTCCTCATCTGAGACATGAAGGGGAAAGATCAAACACCTTGTGCAAGCTCTTCTGGCTCCCAAATGCTATGACTCCACAAGCAACTAGTGCCTGGCTCCTGGTGGTCACTCCAAAAACATGTCTGAATGAATGATTGCATTTATTAGGTGCCCATAAAGAGAAGGAAATCCCATATCCTCTATAAGCTTCCAGAGCCTGTCTCAAAATTCCCACTTTTAAAGTCAAAGAAAAGAAAAAAGAAAAAAAAAAGTAAAAGAAATGATGCAGCTGAGAAGCACATCATTAACGTATATGTGCAAAGTTGTTTTAGAGGAAGATGTTTCAACATTTTCCTTTTAGCAATTGTTTACACAAACTCAAAAGGCAACACATCTTCCTGAATCTATGATAAAGTTCATGGTTTCTTTTTTCTAGGCTTTTCCATAAAGCTAAGGAATCATCTTAGGTTTGTAGATTTCAGCAGCATCTGCTCTGTACTTCATGTTGATTTCATCTGCCTTTTGGAGCCTCATACAAACTCTGACATTTCCCATTTAACTCTGAGCCCAATGCCTAGTTATTTTATATCAACATCCTATGCTTTGGTTAACTCAGCTTAAAGCAAAGCTGTGTCATCTTCAGATGAGCTTTTCCACACGTTTGGAGGATTTCACCATAGGAAATACGCCTATACTTTGTATTTGAGTTTTACTGAAGAAGCAATACAATATATTACAGTGCCTGGCATAGTAAGGGTTTGTGGAATAAATAGATAACTGCCGTCTACATATTTTTCCCAAGACAAACCTTTCCCCACTGTCTGCTAATGTCCCTTCACCTGCTAGCCATTCCTGCCCCAGTTCACACCGATTCTGCCACGCACATAATAGCCCTAATTCCTCCCAGCAGGCTTCTGTTACTCCCATGTGGACTTCAGTGTAAACATGGCCCCTGGCTGCCTGTGTATTTTTCCTGTGAGTCAGAGCCCTTTAACAAGAACACAAAAAAGAGGGTGAGGAGGAGGTTCATTTTTCCAGGCCCTGCAGGGTGTGCAGCTGGTGCTTTTCCAATTTGCAGAAAGGAACCTCAGTCTCTCTTTTATTAGCACACTTCCCCATCATGACCCACTGTACTCAGAGCAGCATTCTACCCTCCATAACCTATCAAGACGTTTGCTCTACATGGCAATGAGAAACAATGAAATCTGGCCATGTGTAGCAACATGGATGGACCTTGAGGGTGTTATGCTGAGCGAAATAAGTCAGGCAGAGAAGGACAAATATCATATGTTTGCACGTATAGGAGGATTAGGAGGAACTTGACGGAGGAACAAGGGGGAGAAGAAAAGTGGAAATGGTGGGGGAAAGGGAGAGAAGCAAACCATGAGAGACTCTTGAATGCTGACAAAAACTGAGGACTGATGGATGTGGGGGGAGGGGGGATGGGCATGGAGGAGGACACTTGTGGGGATGAGCACTGAGTGTTATGTGGAAACTAATTTGACAATAAACTATTAAAAAAAAAAAAAAAAAAAAAGACGTTTGCTCTCAAGATTACCTGAAAATCCCCTTCCAGAGAAGGCTGGCCCCAGTAAAGGTGATGGTAAATGACAGACTTCATTCAGAGAATTAGACAATTACACCCTGTGCACATCATCCCCTGTAGTGGGATGACTAGTGTCTTCCAAATATTCATGTCCACCTAGAACCTCAGAATATGGCCTATGTCTTTGCAAAGGTAATTGGTTAAGATGTTGCATTACAGTGGGTCCTAAATCCAATTACTGATGTCCTTATTGCAAAGGAGAGGACACATGCAGACATGCAGGGAAGGAAACCACGTGACAGTGAAGGTGGAGTCTGCAGTGACACAGCTACCAGCCAAGGAATGCCAAGGATTGCCCGCCTTTGAGGAAGAAGTCTTCAGAGGCAGCACGGCCTTGCTGAGAGTTTGATTTGGGACGTCTTCCTGCACCGTGGGACACCCCCCCCCCAAATAAAAGCATATTAAGATAAGACAACATGGTTCTAGATTTTGTGCCATGACATTGCAGGTCAACAAAGGCTTGGACCATTATGAGGGTTGGTGCGGGTCAAGAGAAAGACCGAAAAGATGGCGTGCACTGGCTCAGGAGTGGAGCACTGAGCTAGAGGTTACCATGTTAAGACTGGAGGGTTTCAAATTACACAGGCAAAGGCTGGAAACATTAAATAGAGACTTCAACTGAGGATGCCTCTAAGTATTAAGAATAACTGCTAAAAAGACACAAGAGCTTTCAAAACTTCCAAATCAGTAGGAAGAAGCTAAAGGGAATCTTCGCTGACTCCCCTCCAGAGACACCTCATCTCCTCTCTGCCTTTCAATTCTAGTGCCACCACCATGTGAGAAAGCCAGACTAGTCTGCCTGGCCAAGGAATTTGCTATTCTGCTCCCAGCCAGGGCTGGGAAGGATGGGGACATGTTATTTAAACCCTGTCTGCAGATAGGGAGCAGATATGTCCAAGAGAGATCACAGGTTCTGCTGACACCATAAAAATATGTCTATTCATGTGGTTGATAGATGCAGCTTACATAAGGCCCCATGACTATAAAGATTGTTTCTGTATTAAAGCAAATAGAAGATACTGATTTCCCAAATGGTATCTACATAGCAACTTTTAGGATCTTCAGATTAATTTGCAATTTAAAAAAAAGAATACAGTCCCTTCCACCATATATATACCCCCCCACACACACACACACATCAAGAAAATACCCCACAGAACCTCAAAGGTGTAATGTGTGTGGCACCATGTGGGCAGAAATGGATGTGTGAACAAAGCCAGCACAAAAAGTGTCTTGAAACACTTATTCATCCTCCCACCCCCTTCCAAACACATTGTGTTGAGTTTACAGCTTTGAAAATGTAATTAACACTTTTATTCATGAGAGAGTAGGCCCTGAGAATTTTAACAGGATGTGCTAGAAACAGATTTGGATCTCAATGAGCAATGGTTGACCTGAAGGATAAACCAAGTACAGCCACCATTTTCTGGTCTCCTAGGAACCTGGAGACCATCATGGGCTTCAGTCAACCTTCCTTTGAATCCTTCTGTCATTGTTGTCAAATTCCTGTATCACATTTGAAAATTAAACTCCACTGAGTACAGCTCCAAGCATACCATGATCAAAGCCCAGAAAAACTATTTGAATAAATGGGACCTAAACCTTTCTGGCTCTTCGCTGTGATGACTTCACCAGCCACACTCACGGTTTGGGAATCGGCAAGAGGAATGCCCCAGCCAAAGTGGCTGCTTTTACAGTATGAGCTTAAGGATGCCATGGAGCTCCTCTTGCCCCCCAAGTATATCTCGGGTACTTCCGCCATGGTGCCTAAAATCCCATGTGAAATTACATGTGTTTTACTTAAGAGGGAGAAACACATAAACCTCCAACATTAAAGAGAAATCTGGCATCACCTTGAGGGAAGAAGGCGGAACCGGCAAATGCTGGTGAAGGGCCACAGAGATCCAGAGTGGGAGATGCTGCAGGCAGGGCAGGGCAGGGCAGGGCCCCGAGACCTCAGTACTGGGAAAGGAGGTGAGTCAGAGGGGCAAGGGAGGGGAGGAAGGCACTAAACAAGGCAAACTTCACCTGCTTAATTCTTCTCCCTCGAGCTGAGAAAATAGAAGGATGGTGTGGGTCCTGCTGAGGGAACCACAGGCTAAATTATAGACCTTCGTCCCTGAACAGCTACTTTGTGTAAAGATGTGAGGGATATATTATTTTTGTCGTAAAAGAAATACAGATATGCTTTCGAGTTAGTTGCATGATCCACAGAGCTATTTTAAAGACAATGAACCAGAAGGCTCCAGCTTCAAATGTCGTGCTCACCATGGACTCTTGGGGTGACCTAGACTAAGACTTTCTCAGCTCTGCCATCCCGCCTGCCCCTATTGGAGGATGTCACCGAGCACTTGGAAAAGCTGCTTGCTGAAAATCTTCAAGGATATGAAACTACGGAGCTTTGTCCTGGGAAATCAGTGTCAAGACCACAGTACGGCTCTGAGAACACATGTTCTTTTCAGTGGAGGTTCCTGAGAAATGGTTCTCTGATTGGAAATCCATTATAAAGGGGCCATAAAACCAAAATAAGCGCTCTATAACCCTGGCAGGTCAGAATGGAGGGGATGTAATGCATATTGTCTCTGTTACAGCCATTGGGATTTTCTCCTGCTTCCTTTTGAACGAGTGAACATCTTCTATGCTTATTCGGTGTAATGTAACTAAGACGCTCTCAACGCTGTTTGAGGTGACGACTTCCAGTCACAGGACTCCCTAGCCTGGGAAGTTTAATACATTCAGCTTTGCTTTTCAGTTAGTGTCTACACTATTAGTAGGCTGCATGGTTGGGAAAATGGAAATGTACTGGTATAGTGGGGAGTAGAGGTATTTAAGTCCTCAATCTGTGTCTACTCAGCTGTGTGTCTAAGGGGGGGGGGTGCATTTTTTTGTCTCTGAACTTTGTGTTTGTCCTCTGTAAGATGGGGATCCCAACTGCTGGCCCCACAGGTTTGCTGAGAGTGTCAGAGAAGATCATGAAAGCACATTGTGACTCATAGAACTCATGGAAATATCAAGGTACCATCTGATGGAAGTCTCTCATTGCGTGTGGACCATTTGTTGTGTCACATCCTGATATTTATCATGTTCGTGGAGAGCTGCCACCTTGTCTTTTACTTTTGCTAACTTATCTGTTCTTAACTGGCTGAAAGGAGCCGGCACACCAAGAGGCTGAGATTCCCAGCTCTGTCTTGTGCTATCCAGTGCCCTTGGGCACAGTATGTAATCCCTCTGAGGTTATCGCCAGGAAAATAGGAATCATGACAGTTAACTTGGAGAGTTGTAAAGATTACAAGCAGTGGGCACTTAATACATAGTAATTACCTATTATTATGATGTCCTCTCTCCCCACCTCTGTTCATAACTATTTCATGAGGGTCTCAAAAGGTAGTCTGGGTCCTTCAGTTTGAAGCCCCCTCTCTAAAGGAAGCTGGGACCCTTCCCATGGGAGCTTTACTTCCATTTGAGTGGTAGTAATAGGTAGATTCTTTTTTTTTTTAATGTGTATTTATTTTTGAGAGAGAGAGTGTGAGCAGGGGAAGGGCAGAGAGAGAAGGAAACACAGAATCCAAAGCAGGCTCCAGGTATTGAGCTGTGAGCACAGAGCCCAATGTAAGGCTTGAACCCACCAACCATGAGATCATGACCTAAGCTGAAGTCAGAGGCTCAACCAACTGAGCCACCCAGGCACCCCTATGTGGATTATTTAATAGCTATAAGGCTTTTTGGATTATCAACTTCTTCTTGAAGGTGCTTCAATAGTTTGTGCTTTTTTGAGAGAGAGAGAGAGAGAGAGAGAGAGAGAGAGAGAGAATACAGTTTGGGGAGAGAGAGAGGGTAGAAAGAGAAACTTAAGCAGGCTCTATGCATAGCCAGAGATGAGACTCGATCTTATGACTGAGAGATCATGACCTGAGCCAAAATCAGGAGTTGGTCACTTAACTGAGCCACCCAGATAAGCAAAAGTTTGTGTCTTTTGAGGAATATAAAGGTAAAGCTGCTCTTAGAAACCACCTAGCAAATTGGTTCTCAAACTTAAGATACATCAGACTAACCACAGCCTCCCCCTAGACTCTAATTCTTTTTTTTTTTTTTACAAATAGTTTATTGTCAAATTAGTTTCCACATAACACTCAGTGCTCATCCCCACAAGTGCCCTCCTCCATGCCCATCCCTCCTCCCCCCCCAACATCCATCAGTCCTCAGTTTTTGTCAGCATTCAAGAGCCCTAGACTCTAATTCTAATGTTATAACAAATATTATAATGAAAAAAAACTGTAGCCTGGGGTAAGTATTACTGCTTTTATTTTCCCCAAATTCCCATGTCATGAAATACGAAATATCACATAACTAGTATCCCAGAATTTGTTTAAAAAAAAAAAAAGACTGCAATCTTGTTAAGAAAACTATTTGTTGCAAATCGTGATTAGGGAAGCACCATCTGTGACATTGTGTTCCTTTCACAAGTTGGGACTCTCTAGGCAAATTTTTATGCTTTTGAGTACAAATGGGAAAGAGAAAAGGGTGAAACCAAGCAGAAGTATGGTGTACACTGTCTGATCAGATGCATGGACTGTGCAGTTGAGAAATTTTTATTTATTATCTAGTATAAATAAATCCATTTTCACACCCTTCCTGGAAAAGTTCATTTAAAATCTCTGTCTTATTTTATCTTCTCCAACTGGTCCCAAGCATTGCCTCCAGATCAACTCTTACAAAACACCTGCCTCCCCTTCAGCCTGAACTCAGGTTCAATTTGCACTCCTTTAACTAGGGAATCAAAACCTGCAATGTTCCACTTCTTTCTATGCCTCCAAATTTTGCTCTCCTGCCCAGCCTCCTCCTACTGCAACTGCCCAATTCCCATCCAGACAAATTTACATTCTAGTGGCCCCCAAATATATTTGCCTACCAGTATTCACTGGAAGACCTCTCCCTAGCCTCTCTCTCCTCTGACTTCTCACAATACTACGTTGCCTGACATGAATATAGTATGGTGTATATTTTCTTATACTTGTAACCTACTCATGTCTTTACATTTTAATGTGTGGTTTTTGTAGATAGTAGATTTTGTGATTTTGCAGGTAGATTGTCCAACTCTGAAAATCTCTGCCTTTTAACTGGAGAAAATTGCATTTAATTTAGACCATGCTATGGACTGAATTATACCCTCCCAAATTTAACCCCTGACAGGCCTACCTTCAAGAGAGGGCTTTAAGGAGGTAATTAAAGTTAAACAAGCTCATAAGGGTGGGGCCTTAATTCAATACAGCCGGTACCCTTGTAAAAAGAGAAGGACGCACTGGAACTCTCTTTCTCTCTGCCATGTGAGGACACAGGGAGACGGCAGCCACTCCCAAGCCTGGAGGAAAGCTGTCACCAGGAACGGAATTGGCCGGCACCTTGATCTTGGACTTCTTGGGCTCCAGAACTGTAAGAAAATTAATTTCTATTGTTTAAGTCACCCGGTCTGTTGTGGGCTCGTTATGACGGCCATTTATATTTAATACAATTATTGATATGGTTAAGTTTAAATCTATGATACTGTTTGTTTGTAGTTTGTGTCATCCCTTCTCTGTTCCCTTTCTTCTCTTTTCTGCCTTCCTTTGTTACCCGCGTGGTACAAACCCACTACCGTGGGATTTCTGAGGTAGGAGATATTTATTCCACCCAACTAGGGCGCACTGCCTGAGGGAGCTGGATCTGAAGGCGTCCTAAGCCTCAGACACACAGGTACTGAGGTTAGGAGTATTCAAGGCTGAGAGAAAACCACACCCCCAAACCTCAAATGCACTAAATATGCTGAAAACTAATAATTATGTTTGGCTAAATAGTACAGGTGGCATAAAGGGAAGGCGTGAAAAGTATAGAATTCAAAGTAGGTTTGAACCTGATACTGAGAGGACGCAAATAGTTGAGAGAGTTCAATTTCTAACAAACTCTATTTGTCTTTAAGTGCTATGTATATATATTTCTTGAAATTTTTGAAAATTAATAACTTGCCTAGAGATTCCATAGCCAACACATAACTCTGAAAGCCTTTTCATCGGAAGAAAATGTGCTTTTGTAACTTCTCCTTTATTTACTCTGCCAATGCCCCCCAAAATTCTTGCACCTGGGTTTTATCTACGCTTGTTTTCCTCAGAAAAGAGAAAGCATAAGTCAAAATCCAATGCAGTGGGTAGCTCTTAGATATAAAAGTAGCAAGAGTAACGAATTCCTACAGGAAAAATTTATAAGAGTGTCTGATCTGGTAGGATAGCCTTTTAACGTGCAAAACGTCATCATCTCATGATCTGAAACATTAAAACTTCCATTAAGTTTTTTAAATTTTTAATTGAGATATTACTGACATAGAACATGTTAGTTTCAGGCATACAACATGATGATCCGATGTATGCGTATATTGCAAAATGATCACCGCAATAGGGAGTTAACATTTAGCACCTCACATAGTAACAATTTGTTTTCAGTGAAGACTTTAAGATGCACTCTCTTGGACTCTTGAATGCTGACAAAAACTGAGGACTGATGGATGTGGGGGGAGGGGGGNGCATTATTAACTATAGTCACCATGCTGTACATTATATCCCCTTATAATTATTTTATAATTGGAAGTTTGTACCTTTTGATCACCTTCACCCACTTTGCCCACCTTCCATCCCCATTTCTGATAACCCTCCAATCTGTTTTTCTTAACCTATGGGTTCAGGGTTTTTTTTTGGAGGGATGGGTAAGATTCCATATATAAATGATACCATATGGTATTTGTCTTTCTCTGACTTATTTCACCTAGCATAATTCACTCAAGGCTCATCTGTGTTGTTGCAAATATCAGGATTTCCTTCTTTTTAAAAGCTGAATAATGTTCTATTATACACATATGCCACATTTTCTTTATCCATTCAGTGAACACTTATGTAGCTTCCATATCTTGGCTATTATAAATAATGCTGCAGTGAACATGGGAATACAGATCCCTTTTCGAGTTGTTATTTTTGCTTCCTTCAGATAAATATCCAGAAGTGAACTACTGGATCATAGGACTACTGTTTTTCATTCTTTTAGCAACCTCCATACTATTTTCCAGAGGGGCTGCACCGATTTACACTCCCACCAACAATGGACAAGGGTTCCCTTTTCTTCACATTCTCATCAACACTTATTTCTTGTAATTTGATAGTAGCCATTCTAACAGGTATGGGGTGATATCTTATTGTGGATTTGATTCACATTTCCATGATGGTTAGTGGCGTTGAATACCTTTTCATGTGTCTGTTGGCCACCTGTGTGTCTTTGGACAAAAATGTCTATTCAGATCCTTTGCCCATTTTTAAAGTAAGATTTTATTTGCTATTGTGATATATGAATTCTTTCTGTATTTTGGATATTAACCCCTTATTAGATACATGATTCTCAAATGTTTTCTCCTTTTGGTATGTTGCTTTTTTGTTTTGTTGATGGTTTTCTTTGTCGTGCAGAAGGTTTTTAGTCTGATATAGTCCTGGTTTATTTTTGTTTTCGTTGCCTATGCTTTTGGTGTCCAATCCAAAAATTTGTCAAAACCAGTGTCAACAAGTTTACCACCTGTTTCCTTCTAGGAGTTTTATGGCTTCAGATATTATATTCAAGTTCTTATTTTGTTTGGACTTGATTTTTTTGCCTGGGGTATGATAGCATGCATGTTTCATTCATGCATGTGACTGTCCAGTATTCCTAACCCCATTTATTGAAGAAACTGTCCTTTTCCCATTGCACATACTCGGCTTCTTTGTCTTAAACTGATCATATATGTGTGGGTTATTCCTAGGCTCTTTGTTCTTTTCCATTGATCTGTATATATGTTTTTATGCCAACACCATACTGTTTTGATTATAGCTTTGTAATATAGTTTGCAATCAGGATGTGCGACACCTCCAGTTTTGTTATTCTTTCTCAAGATTGATTTAGCTTTGTGATTTTTTTTGTAGTTCCATACAAATTTTAGGATTGTGAAAAATGTTATAATTCTTCAGTGTCTTGCAATGTCTTATAAGTCTTCAATGTTTTTCATGAGTGTCTTATGGTTTTCTTTCTTTTCTCTATGGTTCCAGTGTACAGGTCTTTTAAAATTGATTATAGTTGGGGTGTCTGGGTGACTCAGTTGGTTACGTGTCTGACATCAGCTCAGGTCACAATCTCATGGTTCATGTGGTCGAGCCCCATGTTGGGCTCTGTGCTGACAGCTCAGAGCCTAGAGCCTGCTTCAGAGTCTGTGTCTCCCTCTCTCTGCCCCTCCCCCATGCTCACGTGCACGTGCGCACTCTCTCTCAAAAATAAATAAACATTTTTTAAAAATGTTAGCACAGAAGTCAGTTATGCGGTCTAGAAATAATTTTTGTTGCAAAGATATATGTAGCTCCTGACGCACAGTGCTCTTAATGCCATCATTCTGCCTGGAGCCATCCTGACTCATTCTTTACATTGCCATTCACATTGAATTAACATACATTCAAGACAAAAATATCTTCGTATTACCTTAGGAATAATACTCATTTATTTTTTGCTGTTAATATTCACTTATCATACAACTTTATTAATGCAGGTAACATTCATTCTAAATGGTAGTAGCTTTAGGGCCACCTGGATGGCTCAGTGGGTTGAGCATCATGATCTCACAGTTTGAGTTTGAGCCCCATGTTGGGCTTTCACTGACAGTATGGAGCCTGCTTGGGATTCTGTCTCTCCCTCCCTCTACCTCTCCCTCACTCACACTTGTGTGCATGCGGACGCTGTCTTTCTCTCTCTCCCCCTTTCAAAATAAATAAACTTAAAAAACTGTAGTAGCTTTATTTTTAGAAGAAACACTAGGTGATTTCACATAAGGGGTAAGAGCACATCCTCAAGGGCCCTGCTGCCTGCATTTGAATCGCAGCTCTGTCGCTTATTAGCTTTATAACCCCGGACATGTTACTTGACTTCTCTATGCCTCATTTTTCTGATAAGTAAAATGGGAATAACAGCACCTTCTAGGACTGCAGTGGGAAGGAAAGGATTAATCCACATCAAGTACTCAGAACAGGTCTCGGTCCATACAACCCATCCTAGGTAAGTAGAAGACGTTATGATTAGCTCTTATTTTTGATTAACTAAGAAAATGATTCATGCTATAAGATTTGAGCCTAGATACTGAATCCAGTATTAAGATATGTGATCGTGCTTGAGGAACTTCTCATGAGCTAAGAAACAAGCACTAGCATATATCCTAGGGAACCAAGACAAGTAAAAGCACAAGAATGAAATCTTGGGTTCTAGTCGTGGCCGCACCACCAACCCACAGTGTGACTCTGGGCTTTGCTTCCTTCATCTATGCCACCAAAATTCATCTACGTCTTCCCTAAAACTCCCAGGCTCTCAGACTCCATAATGCCTCGAATTCACATCTTTTTGTTCTGTCAGCTAAGTAATCCTACAAGTCTGAACAGAAACAAATAAGTATCTGTAAACTAGTTTTCATGGGATTAAAAACTTTTTTTTTTCAGAATCATTGAAGTATTTATTTATTGTTTAAAAAATTGTTTTTTTTATAGTTCTTAACATTTTATTTATTTATTTTTTTTACAAATAGTTTATTGTCAAATTGGTTTCCATATAACTCCCAGTGCTCATCCCCACAAGTGCCCTCCTCCATGCCCAGCTCCCCCCATCCCCTCACCCCCACCTGCCCTCAGTTTGTTCTCAGCATTCAAGAGTCTCTCATGGTTTGCCTCCCTCCCTCTCCGCAACTATTTTTCCCTTCTTCTCCCACATCGTCCTCCATTAAGCTCCTCCTAATCCTCCTATACGTACAAACTAATCTTTGACAAAGCAGGGATTAAAAACTTTTTGAAAAATCACACGGATGGGTCCCAAAGTCCAAACTACAAACTTGGGTGGCTTTGTCCCTTTGACACATTTCCTGTGTGAACACAGTAATAAGCATTCCACCTAACGTGAGAGAGACCAGTTCAAGAGCCTGTGCAGGATTTTGCAATACACAGTCCTGGGATACAGCCTAACCCTCTTGGGTCAGACCA
This sequence comes from Crocuta crocuta, assembly GCF_008692635.1. Classification (NCBI taxonomy): domain Eukaryota; kingdom Metazoa; phylum Chordata; class Mammalia; order Carnivora; family Hyaenidae; genus Crocuta; species Crocuta crocuta. The sequence goes on from NW_027532747.1 coordinate 12,609,056, forward strand.
CCCATGGGATTCCGGGCCTGTGACTCCATTTCTAATCCTGATACCCTCATATTGACAGTGTGATATCCCCATAAATAGCTTCTCAGGAAAATACAAAATTGGTGGTACATCATTTCAAGTAAAATGAAAATAATGACTTGATTTCTAAGATTATTGGACTTTGGAAAAACTTGTTTTATCTGAGATGCCTAAAATAAAAAATCATGGAAAATGACAGAATGATGGTGTTTTACACACTGATTTATTTTAAAGCATAATACATAAGAAAATGTATAGTGTCTTACAAAGCATTTGATAAATAGTTTTAAATACAATTTTAAGCTCTAAGTAAAGTCTCTAATTGGAATATATATACACACTTTCAGCCATAAAAGTGGAATTTTTATGGCAGATTTTGGACCTCTAAAGCTACATGCTAGCTAATGGCCAGCTTAAGGACATTAAAAATGTGCATTTATAAAAATGTGAGGAAATTCATGAAAATGTTTTATAAACATGACAAACATGTACCATATAATGTGGGAAATGTTTTCATGGTCTACTTACAAATAGTAAATCCTGTCTTAGAAAGTTATTATTATATAGTTTCCATTACGCATTCTTGTGTGAACTCCCTTATGTCATCTTCACAAAGAGCGAGCACCGGTTTATGGATCCTGTACATATGAGCACACTGCTTTTTCCCTTGCACAATGCCCCATCGTAAGAATATACTTGGTCTCAGGGACAATCAAAGCATAGCAAAGTGCTGCTTTAGCTGTTTAATTAAATGTTGGGTATCCACATGATCTGGAAATGCTGCTTCAGACTTCTGAGCAGCAACATAGCTTCTCTGGAGATCGCCGATCTGTAAGAAATACCAGAATAAGACCAGAAAAAAATGAGTAAGAATGTCAAAAAAAAAGATATACTATCTGTACACTGTAGAAAATCAAAGGGTTCTTAAGGGTAAATTGCTTGATTATGCTAATTTGATTTTAGAATCCTTTCACCTAGATTACAATTCAGTCTTGTAAGATAGGAGAAATATAAAATAACCAATTATATAAATTCTGCTCCACTACAGCTGTCTAGTTATGAATTCATAAATCTGTGTTTTCATTTCCCTTCACAGATAGTGTTATAAAAATAAACTAACATTTGCATACTACAACACCAGCTCTCTATCGTTTCACAATGCCTTAGGACAATGATTTATAATGTGCCAAAAAGACATATTTTGGTTAGGGCATTATCTTTTTTTAAAATTTATTTCTTTTCAGAGAGACAGATACCGTGTGAGCAGGGGAGGGGCAGAGGGAGAGGGAGAAAGAATTGCAAGCAGGCTCCACATCATCAGCACAGAGCCTGGTGGGTGCTGGAACTCACAAACTGTGAGATCATGACCTGAGCTGAAATCAAGAGTTGGACACTTAACCCACTGAGCTACCAAGGCACCCCTAGGGCATTTTAGACAGAAAATTCAAGTAAAAACTATTGTGTAGAAGATACAATAATGGGCACTAGGGTGGCTCAGTCAGTTAAGCGTGGGACTCTTGATTTTTGCTTAGCTCATGATCTCACAGTTGGTGGGCTGGAGCTCCGCCTTGGCCTCTGCACTCATGGCATGGAGCCTGCTTGGGATTCTCTCTCTCTCCTTCTCTCTCTGCCCCTCCCCCATGTGCACATGCATTCTCTCTCTCTCTCTCTCTCTCCCTCCCTCCCTCCCTCTCTCTCAAAAGAAATAAATAAACTTTAAAAAAAGATACTATAACATGTTCAGGGAAGTTTTACAGGGTGCTAGTAATTTGGGGGTTTTAGAAGTTTTTAAGTTATCAGTTGTCTCTGATTTTCAGTAACCTTTTGTGTGAACATCCAGTTGCAAACAAAAGCACATGCAGTATCTGGCTCCATCTGAATAGATCCGGAGTCATGCACACATTTATAAAAAGCAAGAATTTTTTAGTGTGTGTACACACACAAAAAACCTAGATAATTCAAATCTGGTAGGCTTTTTTTTTTTTTTTGAAACCTATAATGCATATCAAAAACATGAGTTTCTTTTTTTAAAATATCATAGCATTTCTTTTTAACATACTGTTTTCTCTTACGGAAAGCATAGCCTTTTGTGTAAAGAAGTATCTCATTTGAGTTATAGATTATTAAAATGTGATGAAGGGAAAGGAAGGTATCAAACCTTTGTGATTTAACTAAGTGGCAGCACAGTGCAGTGGAAAATGCAAGGGCTTCGTTGGGGGCTGGCTACAAATTCTGGACCTTCCATGGCCATGTGACTCCAGGGGGCTCTTTTAAGCTGGAGCAGCTGAGGGGCGCCTGAGTGGTTCAGTCGGTTAAGCATCTGACTTCGGCTCACGTCATGATCTCATGGTTCGTAGGTTCCAGCCCCGCATCGGGCTCTCTGCTGACAGCTCGCTCAGAGCCTGGGGTCTGCTTCGGATTCTGTGTCTCCCTCTCTCTCTGACCCTCCCCTGTTCATGCTGCCCCTCTCTCTCTCAGAAATAAATAAAACATTAAAAAAATTTTTTTAAAAAAGAAAATGACAGCTTATGAATGACAACTTATACTTATTTCCAAAGCAGAAATGAAAGAGAGGATAGCCTCATGTTCATGCTATAAAAAATGACATTTTTATAATGTCTTCTGCTCTATAAAGAGTCTTTACACAGCAAACATTTTTAGCCATTTCCTTATCCTTGAAACTTACCTTCCTTCCGTGTTAAAAAGAAAGGTTTCTAAGCAAAATTTATTAGATTCCTTTTATCTGTTTTTCTTGTTATTGAAAAGGGCACTCCTTTTAGCTCTTGGATACTGACTTGCAACACAGTATTAACAGCTGTATTTTCCCCACATTGTTCACAGCGAAAATAGCTTTTACCCACATCCCTAACTTTATGGCAATAATGACGACTTGATGGCGTCTATAATAATATACAGGATTTCTTTGTGATAAAAGCCAATTACTAAATCCTTCCTCAACCAGGCATTAATGAGTATTTTTTCATGATTAAATGTCATATTTTAAAAATAAAATAATTCTGTAATCTCTAATGCAATCTACAATATTAAGTTTATTCCCCCAGTGATAAATTTCTTTACAGTGTATTAAACTATCCCTTGAAGAAAAAAGACATGTGTATGTGTTTAAAAAATTGTTTTTTTCAAAATGTTAGAATTTTCTTGTCTGCATTTTAAAATCCAAGATAGAAAAAGAAACAGATCAGAGGAGGAACTGATAAAGAGAATACCTTATCAGAGACTGTTGCAAAATTAAAATGTGGCTCGTACATATGGGGTGCTAAGGATGAGGCCGTTTGTAACAGTGCTCTTGCCTGTATTTAAAAAAAGAAAGAAAAGAAAACCAAGGATGAGCATCTATCAGCGCTATATTTGTAATTATGTTTTTGGTTTTTTTTGTAAAACAGTCCTTATCCACGATAGGACCTTAATAAACATGATCCTGTAATAAATACAGATGACCCTCCTCATGAAATCCGACTTACTGAAATACAATATTTATCTTACCAAAATTATATTAATAATAAAGTTGCTTCAAATATGAAGATAATTAAGAGTAGATATAAGTAGAGAACCATTGTTTCTGTAAAGTTTATATTTCAATATGACAAACAAATCAAAATATAATCCTCTCAATGCAAAAGAAAGTCTTATTAATCTAGGCTTATTGCTGTTGATTGATTTCTTAGGCTTCTAATTACTCGTACTCTGATGCTACATCAAAAACAATTTTAAAAACCATAGTTAATTTCTAAGCCCCAAGTTCTGGGCTGGAGGATGATGATGAGCATTTATTACACTGCTGACCTCTTGATAACAGGTGAATGCAACTGAAAATGATAAGCTTTCTGTTCTCTCATGTACTCAAAAAGCAAAATTCACATCATTTTTCATCCCCTATAGGCTCAAATGATCATGCATTGCAGGGACCCATTGACAGATGTGAGATGCTCACATGTTCATTGTTAGGACCACAAACTCCCCATTCCACGTTGCTGAACATCCTCTGACGTGTAGCTAAACCCAAAACCTCCCTCCATGACCTGTGGACATATCTGTGCATCTTTTTTTTAATGGAAAATAACATATGGGATGGTAGATACTGATATTTTTTTGTTTTAGGATTAGCTTTTTTTCTTTCAATCGGTGTATATTTTTAAATAATAACATAGGGGTTAGTAGCATGAAACCTTTCACCAAAACATTTCAAGTCAGTTGAAAACTAGAGAAACTGTAATAAGTAGGAAACAAAGAAAATCACCAACATGAGGACAGAGAAAAATCACAAAAGCACTTGCTTTGTATGGACACAGGTCAAGTTCTGTGGCAGGACAAGTTCCCATTTGGAGTGCAGTTGACCCTGGAACAACATGGGTTGGAACTGCATGGGTCCGCGTGCACGTGGCTTTTCACAATAAATACAGCACAGTGCTATTTGTGTGTGTTTTCTCCCTCATGATTTTCTGAATCACGTTTTCTTTTCTCGAGCGTGCTCTACTGTAGACCACATACATGTAACATACAAAATATTAGTACATATAACACATAAGATAACACAGTACATATAATATACAAGATATGTATTAGTGGGCTGTGTACGTTCCTGGTAAGACTTCTTAGTCAACAGTGGGTTCTTAGTTAGGTTTTCAGGGAGGGTCAAAAGCAAAACTTGAATTTTCAACTACATGGGGGTCAGCACCCCTAATCCTGTGTTGTTCAAGAGTCATCTGTAGTTAGGTTTTGTTTATAAAATGCAAATCTGTCTTATTTGGGGGAACTGATGAGATAAAGGCAACATCCAGGGATGTTTCTTTCCTTGTTTTGTTACAAGTTTATCTCCGTGGTTAGGAGACCAGATTGGAGGTTAACATTCCTGCCACGGTGTTTGCTGTCACTTACCTTCCTGGAGTCCCTGTTTCTTCATCTCTAAAGTTTGGAATGCACTCTTGAATACTGAGAACAAACCGAGGGCTGATGGGGGTGGGAGAGAAGGGAAGGGAGGTGATGGGCATGGAGGAGGGCACTTGTGGGGATGTGCACTGGGTGTTATATGGAAACCAACTTGAAAATAAACTATGAAAGAAAAAGAAATAAATAAAGGGCAGACAAAGCCATAAAAAAGAAAGGTAGGAGACATGCAACTAGTTTTGGAAAAAAATAAACCTTGGTAAGATTTTTTTTTTTTTAATTTGGAATGCAATACTTACCTACCCTTAATTATCACTAATACTGCATAAGTGTATTTAGCCTTGTAAACTTTTATTTATAATAATGTAATTTTTAGGCATTGTGCTCAATACTATGCGGTCATGCCAAGTGTTTTACATGCATAATCGGCTAAGCCTCCCCAAACGCCTCCAGGTGCTGTTTTTAACCCCATTTTTTAGACTGTTCATTCATTTCACAAATACTGGCCCAGCACCTACCACATGCCAGACACTGTTTTTGATGCTGAACATTTGTTTTTGATGCTGGAAGAAAAAGCAGGCCCCTGTGTTCGCAGGGCTGCCAGCCACATCACATACATAGGAACATATCTGATAAAACAAGTCCTGTGAAGGAAAGAATAGGAGATGTGATAGTGCCTTCGGCCTCCTTTAAACCAGTGTCTGCGATGACCTTTGTAGGGAGGGCAATTAAGCTAAGACTCAAGTGACAAAAAGAAAAAGTCACTGCAGGCTCTGAAAGAGGAACATTCCAAAAGCTGTAAAGTAAGAACAGGCACAGCGTGGAGGCAGAACAGCGAGGAGCTGATGTGCCCAGAAGTCTGGAAGTTGGTGGGAAGGAAGAGGCAGCTGAAGATGTGGTCTGAGAAAGAGCCAGAAGCTAGGTGATGCGGCGCCCTGGAGGCCAAGGTTTGAATCCATATCATTCCAAGCGGAAAGGAAAGAATTTGGAGCATGCTGAGCAAAGTAGTTTAACATTATTGTTTTTATTTATTTATTTATTTTTTAAGTAGGTTCCATGCCCTGTGCAGAGCCCAACGCGGGGCTTGAACTCACAACCCTGAGATCAAGACCTGAGCTGACATCAAGAGTCGGATGCTTAACCAACTNGAAAAATCCCTTCAGCTGTTGTGAGGAGGATGTGCTACAGGGTACAATTACTTACTGACAAAAGTGGAGACAAAGACCAGCTAGGTGACTCTCGTAGTAGAGTCCAGGCAGGAGAGCACAGTTTGGAGAAGGGTGGCCGAGGTGGAGAAAAGTGGCGAGGTCTGGGATGTGACCTGGAGAAAGCACTGCCAGGGCTTGCAGACATGATGGGTGGGGGGTGGGGGGGAGAGGTGGCAGGAACAGAGAGCTTTCAAGGGTGGCTCCTAGGATTTTGGCATGAGCACCCAGCTGGTGGATGGGGGACTCTCAATGGTGTCACAGTTCACTAATATAGCGAAGACTTGGGACTGTATAGATTTGTCCTAACAAAACCGAAGGTTAAGAAAACAAACAAAAAGGTTAAGTAACTTGTTCAAGGTCATATCACTAATACGTGACAGGGCTGGGATTCAGATCCAAGCCAGTGAGACCCTAGAGCTCATTTTTAAACTGTGGCATGTAAAGATGTCTACCCCTGACGGCTTTTCTGTGGAGAAAAATGATCCACTGGGCCACTGTAGTTCACTGACCTGCTCCACGTGGCCCTTCCGCATCTCCAGCACGGCCAGGTTGTTATAGGCCTCGGCGTGGTTATTGTTGTTGACCAGAGCGAGCCTGAAGCACTGATGGGCCAAATTCGTATCTCCGATGCCCTTGACAAGAAAAGCATGTATTGGCACACACAGATCCATACGCTTCCTCCCTTCTTTCCTCACATAAGTCTTTGCTGCTACCAAGCAACAAGTACCGATCAGGATCAAGTGTGAATTGTAGGTAAGAGGATTTAACTTGAGAAAATAAAATGAGTTCTGGTGATCCTCAGAAATCGCTACCTAAGACCATAACCAAACCCGGATGGACAGTATCTGAAAATGTCTTCAGACTAACGTATGGCTACCTTTCCTGCACCGGAAATTACATCAGAGGGAAATAACCTACCACAGCCACGTGTCCCAAGTTGTACCAGACATCAGCTGCCTCTTCTTCGTTTTCAGCCAGAGCAAGGGCACGTTCAAATGAGGTTAGAGTCATATCATACTGCTGGGCATAGAAGCAGCAGAGCCCCAGATTGTTAAAGAGCTGGCAGTTATAGACACCCATCTGCAGGAGTCGCCTTTGAGAAAAAGAGCATATTTTGGTGTCAGACCAACTTGATAGATAGTAAGACCTATTTTTTTTTTTTACAAAGTTAGAAATGAATGTTTTACAATTTTTAACATCCCCAAAGAATAGAAAGTATTAGAGTAAATGAAAAAACATTCAGCAAATACAAAAGTGTGTCTATTTAAAATTTTTTTTTAAATGTTTTATTTCTGAGAGAGAGAGACAGCGTGAGCAGGGGAGGGTCAGAGAGAGAGGGAGACACAGAATCCGAAACAGGCTCCAGGCTCTGAGCTGGCTGTCAGCACAGAGCCCGATGTAGGGCTCAAACCCACAGAACTGTGAGAATATGACCTGAGCTGAAGTCAGACGCTTAACCAACTGAGCCAGTCAGGCGCCCCAAAGCATGTCTGTTTTAATGGTACTAGCCATGGGAAATGTGTGCAGAAGACAAAGTCGGAAACAACTTCCGTAAGTTTTTTGCCCCTAAAAGCTCTGTTAGAGAACCAAAATATGAAAGAGTCACCTAAAGCAAAACCCACAGCATTTTGCTTCATAAAGGTCTGGTGACCATCAGTAAACTCCTAATACCTTCTCATCTAATTTGAGGGCTGTGTTTAGGATATACCTCAAGTTTTCAGCTGAACTGAATTTTGGTTTTGGTTATCTGTACTTGGTGGTTTAGTGATGTCTAGGGGCCTTCTGATGAGCTTCCATCGAGGAAGACAAGACCATCAGTGGATCCCTGCATTATCCACTAAGCTTCCATGCTAGGGCTCAAAAAACCCATTTGCTTCTATGCATCATTAATCCCAAAGGACAATGGACAATGGAGTTCAAATAAGCCAAGGAAAATCCACCCCAGATGCCCTGAGGAACCCATGACCCATTTGGGGGACGGGGGAATAGAGTCAGCTGCATGTGCCTAAGGCAGCATTCATTTTATCATATTTTAGGCTTCTAACATATTTGTAAAGAACTCTTGTCAGCTGCCAGTTATCTCCTGGTATTACCTAGGGGTGGAAGAGAAAATCAAGATTTAAAAATAAATCTCAGAAACCATCTGTAGGATGAAATAAGGATGTGCTCAAAAGGGAACCAGAGATAAGAACATATTTAGACTTTGAAAAATTATTTGGACAAGAGTTGACACTATGTCACAGAAGAGGGGACCTGTTTCAGGTCCTCGTCAGAGCTCAGAAGCTGGCATCCACTGCTCTTTGCAAACCTCGTCACTATTTCAGCTTCCAGGTCTTTATATTGTATGTGGTGGGGTTAATGGAAGCAGTGTATGGTTGATGCATACAATGACATGGTGTTAAAAACTCAATTATCGGGGCGCCTGGGTGGCTTAGTCGGTTAAGCGTCCGACTTTCGCTTAGGTCGTGATCTCGCGGTTCGTGGGTTCGAGCCCCACGTCGGGCTCTGTGCTGACTGCCAGCTCAGAGCCTGGAGCCTGTTTCAGTCTGTGACTCCCTCTCTGACCCTCCCCTGCTCACGCTGTCTCTCTCTTTCTCTCCTAGAAATAAATAAAACATTTTAAAAAAAACCCTCAATTATCTGGGTAGGTTTCTGCAACATACCAAATATCTGTGCATGTTCAAATTATTAGATATCACCTTAATGCTCATAAAATAGCTGGGTGCTTGAACTTTTAGTCTCCTGTAGACATGGCCTATGTGCTGTCTGTCTAGATTTTCATTCCAATATGGTTTCACCAGTATTTCACAGGAAAGGAGTTCTACAAAGAGACTGTAAAGCACACCTGTAAAACCGGAGAGCTATTTCTGGTTGATCAGAATAAAAGTGGTTGCTTCCAATGCATGCAATGGCTTCCACATGAGTATTGTCCTGTTTCAAAACTTCTTTGTAGTATTCAGCTGCTGATGAAATATTGTTCATTTCCTATTTTCCATCAAAACAGAAGAGTGATAGTTTATTGCTGAGAAGAGATATTTTTTTTCTGGCTGATTTATGTTACTGATTCAACAAATATTGAGAGCCTCCTATGTGCCAGACTCTGCTCCAAGCTCTGAGGACACAGTAGGAACAAAAAGATATAAAGTTGCTATCCTCAAGGTTACAGCGAGTAGGAAGACGAGCAAATAAGAATAGGGCACGGAGGAGGGCACTTGTGGGGATGGGCACTGGGTGTTATATGGAAACCAACTTGACGATAAACTATTAAAAAAAAAAAAGAATAGGTAATATAATGTCAGGCAGGTCTAACTGATGTAGAGAGAGAGGAAAGGAAGGATGGAACCAAGAAACAACAGGATTGTATTTAAATTTTTAAAGAACAATTAGGTGGCTACACACAGGAGACACCAAAGTGGACAAGAATGGTAGCCGGAAGACCGCGAGTCCCCCTGATAATTATAAATCAGTGCATTTAATGTTACTACCGTCTTAGCTCTCAAATTCACCTTCAAGGCCAATCCAGGCTCCACAGCCCTCATGGAGATAACCCTAATGCCCTCACTTCACAGAAGTCTTTCTGCCTCTCAATTTATAAGACACATAATGTGAGAACCTCTCAGTCGTTCTTATCAGACGAGGACTTCTATTTTTGTTAGATTTTAGTCATAACATATTTTATTGGGAGAAGCACCACACAGTGCTTTCTTATTGGACAGAATTTTTTTAATAGTTTATTGTCAAGTTGGTTTCCATATAACATCCAGTGCTCATCCCCACAAGTGCCCTCCTCCGTGCCCATCACCCTCCTCCCCCCCACCCCCATCAGTCCTCAGTTTGTTCTAAGCATTCAAGAGTCTCTCATGGTTTGGGGTGCCTGGGTGGCTCAGTCGGTTAGGTGACTGACTTCACCTCAGGTCATGATCTCACAGTTTGAGGGTTCGAGCCCCGCGTCGGCCTCTGTGCTGACAGGTCAGAGCCTGGAGCCTGCTTCAGATTCTGTGTCTCCTTCATGCTTTGCCCCTCCCCTGCTCATGCTCAAGCTCTGTCTCTCAAAAAATGAATAAAACATTAAAAATACACATATTTTTTTTAAAAAGTCTCTCATGGTTTGCCTCCCTCCCTCTCCCCAACTATTTCCNGACAGAATTTTTTTAACCTCCATGGACTTCAATGTGGTTTTTTCATTTCAGGACTTTATTGTTTTTAGAGCAGTTTCAGGTTCACAGCACAATGGAGGCGACAGTACAGAGATAAATGCATTTTGTTATTCGATATAAAAAAAATGACATCTATTAATATTATCACCAATCTCCTCAATATTTAGCAATACGAAACCAGTTTTGACCTCATGGACCCTCTGACAGAGTCTCAGGGACCCCTGGGGATCCCTGGACCACACTTTCAGAAATGTTCATATTCAAATATTTGGGGCCTTTCCTCCCACTCTTACTCATTCCCAGAAGGCAAACCCAGTGTGCTTGTCTCAGCCCCTTCTAGAACCTCTTCGGGAGCCAGCCTGCCTTCCACATGCCCCCCTCTCTGCGCTGCCAGGTGGAGCAGGCTCTTCTGGGGACAGAAGGTCTGCACGTTGCACAGTCCTGTCTGGGACGGGTGGATTAGGCATTCTAACTCAGAGGCAGAACTCTATCACATCCTTTCGGTCACAAATCTAAAGCCACATGCTCCAATTCTGCTTCTATGAGTAATAAAGTTAATGGTTTATCTTCTATTTTTCTGAATCTTGTATCTGTCTCTCAGCTGGTTCTCTACTTGGGAGTGATGAAGGCGGTGATGTTGATTAGTTCCATAAAACCCCAATAAGATATTTGTTGAGTTGATCTAAACTCATCCTGGATGTGTATCTGTTCCCATACTTTATATTTGAAATTCTTATCCAAAGTCCTGCCAGGATTTCGTTTCTCAAGAGAAGAGCCTTTTTCATTCCTTGTTTGTGGCTAAAAACTATTTTTTTTTCAAAACACAAGGCTGTTAATACATTCTTTAGTTGTGCGTTCATTCTCTCCTGAATTTTACATTGCTTTTATGTGCAACAATTCCAAATATCCTTTACTATTTTAGGGATATAAGAACCCACTGAAAAGCATGAATAATAAAGGCTTTCATTAGAGGTGTATTTTCTTTTTGGTAAAACAAAAGCCTTGTAAAACTTGAACAGATGAGCACCTCACTCCCCTCTAGTCCCCGCCCCCTCCCCATACACCAAACCTCCCCTCCTATAGACTGGAGGTTTGTGTCCCTCCTAAATTCGTACTGGAGCCCTAATCTCCAAGGTGATAGTATTTGGAATGGAGTCTTTGGGAGGTAATAGGTCATGAGGCTGAAGCTCTTAAAGAAGAGACAGCAGAGAGATGATCTCTCTCCCCACCATGTAAGGATGTAGAAAGAAGGAGTCTGTCTACAGAACAGGAAAAGAGCCCTCCCCAGGGAATGAATTGGCCAGCACCTTGATCTTAGACTTCCCATCCTCCAGAACTGTGATAAATAAAGTTATGTTCTTTAAGCCACCCAGTTTATGGTATTTTGTTACAGCAGACTGAGCCAACTAAGATGCTGTCCTTCCAAAGAATAATCTCCACACCTAGGCAGTAACCTGACCACTGAACCTAATGGCCCCATGAGACATGAGGCCCCATGAACATGGCTTTTCTGGTTTCTGGGGCAACAACATCCCACAGAGCAAGGTTTCAGTGTTACAGCTGCCAAAGTTGGTGTATTAATCCGCTCGGGCTGCTATGACAAAGTACCATAGAGCAAGTGGCTTAGTCAACAGAAATTTATTTTCCCACAGTTTTGAAGGCTGTAAATCCAAGATCAAGATGCCAGTATGGTGGGAATCTAGTGAGGACTCTCTTACTGGCTTATAGAGGATCACCTTCTCTCTGGTCCTCGTATGGCAGAGAGAGGAAGGGAAACAGAAGTAGCAGCAGCACCTCTGGTGTCTATTCATTTAAGGGCATTAATCCCACCATCAGGCCCCCACCCTCACAACCACCTCTAAACTGAATTACCTGGAAGGCCTCATCTCTACCATCACACTGGGGGTTAGGGCTTCAACATATTAATTTGGAAGGTACACAATTCAGCCCAATGCAAAAAGACTCCAGCCTGAATGGATAATTGTTTCAAGGCTTTCAGTCCTATAAAATTATTTGGGAACATTTGTACACTTGATTTTTGGGCATATAATTTATGTAATCTTGAGGAATTTTAGACTGAAACTAAGTTTTTTGGCAATCTCATATGTAGTTCTTCAAATGTGTTATTGTAAAATATGGGCGTATGCTAGACAAATGTAAACATGGCAAAAAGTTATAAAAGTCTCCTCCCTAAATCCAGTTGCAGAGGTTCTGTGAATAGTTTCTTGAGTATTTTTCAAGAAATCCTGTTCGTATATGTGCACACATACATGTATGCATCTTTAAACCATACACAAAATCATTGTACGCATTCTGATATATGGTTCATTGTTTTCATTCAGTATCTTGACTCCTTTCGTATCGATACAAAGGGTTATACCCTATTACTTTTTCATTTCTGCATAGTTTTCCACCAAGACATAGATCACAATTTATTTAACTAGCTCCTTTTTGATGAAGTATTGGTTTGTTTCCATTTTTTTTTGCCAAAAAAACCCACTATAAAACCATCCTTGTTCATATCTTTCTGAACTTGTATGAAAACCCTTAAGGAAAATTCCTACAAGGAAATCTCCTCAGTAATCATGAACTGCCTCCAAATGGGTTGTGACAATATACACTCTAGCATCAGTGTTCATATGTGGGGTTCGTTCCTCAACAGCCTTGACAACCCTACAGGCCACGGAATCTTTGTCAACTTGATTGAGGGGAAAAAAGGAATCTCGTTATTGTTTTAGCTTTTATTTCTTCAATTAGGACGGAGATGAGGCATTTAACATACCACATATTTGTATTTTTTTTCCTGTGATCTGCTGATTCATGTCCTCTGCCTGTTTTCCTATCCTATCGTTTGTCCTTTTACTACTGGCTTGTGTTATGTGGGGCTTGGGTGGGAGCCTCCTGGAGACAAGAATGCTGGGGGCAGAGATGTGGCTCTGAGGGATCTCTGGGGATCCCTGAGCACTGACTCAGCTTGCTCCTTTCAGGTTAGACCAGTCTGCTGATGTGACTTAAGTTCAAAACCAGAAAGGCCCAGTGTTTATAAATATTTCCTTCGGAGGAAAAGAAGAGATGGTTTAAGTTCTTCCAGATGGGTGTTACCAAGCCCTAGATATGAAAGGCTTCTTACTGGGCCTTGGTAACAAGGAATAAGAGGAATTGGCTGTTGTCTCATCTCTAGCGTGACTTTATTTGCATGGAGAGCATCAGCAGCCACTGTATACGCAAGTAAGAGAATAAGGGCCTGTGCAACAGCCACACCACGATTCTGACCCACAGCTGCTCTGAGGAAATAACTCCTTTTCTTTTTTTTTTTTTTTTTAATATTTTTATTTATTTCTAGGAGAGAGAGAGAGAGAGAGAGACAGCGTGAGCAGGGGAGGGTCAGAGAGAGAGGGAGTCACAGACTGAAACAGAATCCAGGCTCCGAGCTGGCAGTCAGCACAGAGCCCGACGCGGGGCTCGAACCCACGAACCGCGAGATCATGACCTGAGCGAAAGTCGGACGCTTAACCGACTAAGCCACCCGGGCGCCCCAAAAATAACTCCTTTTCATAGGGGCTTACAATCCTGACTAACTGAGAACTTGTAAGTGTGTATGCAGGCACATTTCTCTGTGTATATATGCACATGTGCACACGTGCATGTGTCTAATTCTCTTACCAATCTGACACCACCTGAAATTCAGCAATTTTTAAGCAACATATAGACTGAGGAAACTTAAAAGTAGCCTTTTGTCTGTCTCAGGTATGGCAAATATTTTCCCTGTTGGATATTTTTACACTTTTTTTGTTGGGTTGGATTTTTTGTTTTGTTTTGTTTTTATAGAATATTTAACTGTATAGAAAATGTATTTATACAGAAAATTTGACTTTTATGTTCTCAACTTTATTAATTTTTTCTCTTATGGCATTCAACTTTCTATCATGCTTAAAAAGGTATTCCCATTCCAAGTTTACACAACTAATTCATCTGTGTCTTTTTTTCCTCTGGAATTTTCATGATTTTATTTTATTTATTTTAAGTTTATTTTGAGAAAGAGAGAGAGCATGAGTGAGGGAGAGGCAGAGAGAGAGAGGGAGAGAGAGAGAAAGAGAGAATATCCCAAGCAGGCTCTACACCATCAGCATAGGGTCCGATGCAGGGATCACAAACTGTTGAGATCATTACCTGAGCCGAAATCAAGAGGTGGACTCTCAATCGACTGATCGGATCAGGTGTCCCTGGAACTTTGAGTCATCTGGCACTAATAGATTCTTGTAGTGTAAGAAATCATTATTCATCCAGCTCTATTTTTTCAATAACCCAATAATCCTATTGATTTAACAGGCAGTCTTCTTAGTATTATAAATTTTCTTATGTATGAACATACCTGGACTCTATTTTGCTCCTTTACTCTATTCCTGCATCAGAATTGTTTAAATTACAGTAACTCTAGAATAAATTTTGTTAATGTAGATTTAAAAATTTTTTTTAACATTTACTCATTTTTGAGAGATGGAGGGCAGAAGGGCAGAGAGAGAGGGAGACACAGAATACAAAGCAGTAACATTGGTATTTAAGTAATGTTTATCGTGGTTGTTTTGGAACTAATTTATAAAATACTAACTATAATTCGATTTCAGTTATTTAAAATAAAATTGCTAATAACTAAGCAATGTATAACTTCCATTATACATCAGAAGCACCCAGTGAGCTCAAACATACAAATGTCTGAGTCCCCTCTTCTGGGGCATCTGATTCAGTAGGCAGAAGGTAGGCCGCCCTGCTCAAGCTCTCCTACAGTCAGTTTTTATACACAGTAAACTTCAAGAATCACTAGAACAATATTTTCTAGGAAAATGTGTCTCATTTCAAATATCTTTAACAAAGAACAGTTCAAAGAGAGACCTTCCTTTTAAATGGATAAACAGAATTCCTTGAGAATTAAAACCAGGACCAAATAAATTTAGCAAGAATACATAATTTTAAACAAGTTTCTATCCAAAATAAGCAATGAACAATAAACACGTTTGCTTTAAAATAGGAAGCACTGGAAAGATACATGATCAAAATCAGAGAGATAAAAAGAACATAATGGAAGAGGATCCCTCCAGAGAAAAGCTTGGTGTACATATAAAAATCCCTAAGGTATATGTAATGTAGGCTGCAGTGCTAATGAACAAACTGTACTAATTAACTCTAAACGTATAGTCATATAAAGAGAAAAAGAATACAATGGAAATCTGTCTTTGTATGGTAAACTTTGGCATCAGGGAAATTAACTGTTAGATTCAAGGGGAAATACTGCATCTGACTATTTAAGTGTGCATTTAGTCCCTGATCATGCTTTCTGCGGATGACAGATTGTCCCCACAACTTGAATGCTTGCATCTCCACTTCAAGTGCCAACTCCAATTCCACTTTCCTCCCCAAACCTTCCTTCCCCTGTACACTCAGGAAAGGATATGGCTCTCTATCTCCTGGCCGGACCCAGAGCAGGAAAGGATGAAGGGAGCTAATTAAAGGGTCTACTCCCTGTCCCAGCCATAGCAACAGTGACTATAACAGAGGCTGGGAAGGAATTCTTTCAACCAGCAACCACATGTCAAAGATTCCATAGTATGACTAGCTCTTTCTGCCAGCACCTCCTGCCTAAGAAGAAGGGCAGAAGGACTGAAATGTGCAGAAGGCAGAGCTTAAAGGTCAGAGAGCTCCGACTGTACTGAGGCAGTCACTACTATGCATGAATACCACTGCTCTCAAAAACTGATTCTATTTTATTTCTTCAGCTTCTTGGTCAAAAGTTTGTTCATGTTCAACTTAGGGCCACACACGTAAAGATACAGAGATACTAATACAGTATTTTATTTTTATTGAATCACCAAAGACTTCTACTTATGTGTTTATCAAAATTTTATCTCATAAAGGGAAACAATATTTCTAGACAATTTAAAAATAAAATTTGTGGGATGCCTGGGTGACAAGTGTCCAACTTTGGTTCAGTTCAAAGTTTGTGAGCATCAGACTGCACTGAGAGCTCGGAGCCTGGAACTTGCTTCGGATTCTGTGTCTCCCTCTCTCTCTCTGCCCCTCCCTCACTCATGTTCTGTCTCAGTCTCTCAAAGTAAACATTGAAAAAAAATTTTTTTAATAAAAGTTTTCATTTTTTTAAAATGTTTATTTTCAAAGAGAGAGTGTGGGGGAGGGTCAGAGAGAGGGGAGCCAGAGAGTCCCAAGCAGTCTCTGTGGTGTCAGCTCAGAGCCTGACGTGGGGCTTGATCTCAAGCCCAACCACCCCCATCATTCATATATTCAATGAAATTCCAATCAGTATGCCTGCAGGAATTATTTTGATTGTTAGTGGTTCTCGAGAAGTCAATCCTAAAATCAATATGGAAGAACAAAGGGTCAAAAATAACCAGCTGCGAAAAAGAACAGGTGGTAGAATTTGTCCAACTTGATAGAGAACTATTGTAAAGCTATAGTAATTAAGCAGCAGGAAGGATATCTCAATGGGGCTTTCCATGGAATCTGACAACATTACTCCAAAATTTCTAAGAATAAGCAAAAGTCCAAAATGGATAAAACATTCCTGATAAAGATGAACACAGAGCTGTGCCAAAGGGTATTTGAGGCTGTAATACATAAGGTGGTATAATATTGGTACAACGATAAACAGACCAACAGAATAGAATAGACAGCCCCCAAAACAGATCTACTATGTATAGAAAAAAAGTTGATAATCTGACATTGCAGACTTTGGAGATGGATCAAAAGATGTGCTGGATGAAAGCTATCAATAGGGGGAAACTCATTTATATAGTCTTCTGTATGTTTCAAATACTTCACAATAAAAACTTAGTTTGACTAAATACATACACTAAAACTCTCTGACTCTGTTAGAAAACCACAGGCCAATAATCATAATTTTATAAATTGTTCTCCTTTCTAGGACCCTAAGGGTCTATGAGCTTCTTAAGTAGCATATAACTTCAACTGTACATCAACTTTTTGAATAATATAAGCCTTACCTCATAGATCCTGGCAATTCCACAAAGTAGGGTTACTTCTCCTGGAAACTTATCTAAGCCTTGTTTGAAAAGATTTAAAGCTGTCACTGGCTGATCCAACGAGACGTAAACCTAAAACCAAGATACATTTCAGTAAGAGTACTGGCACTTAAAATAACAGTATTTGTTATGACAAGTTTATAATTACTGCTTAGTGACAAATTATCTCCTAGATGTTATGGTGAGAAGTTAATTTCCAATAGTGATGTTATAGGTTTACCTTCACATGTCATATCTGAAGCATTCATTCATTTATTCCTTCAACAAAGGCTCACTGGGGGCTTGCTATTGCCACAGAGACTGAGCAGTAACTCAACAAGAAAGGAACCAGGGAAAATCTGTTTAGAACAGAACACATATGACTACATCTATAAGCGTGCACTAAGGAACCAAATTTGAGACTGAAGTTGAAGATGACAAAAGAGGAAGATCCCAAGGAACAACAAGGTCTGCAAGAGCATGGCAGTGGAGAGTCTGTGGAGAAGCTGGTTTTCAAGCAGGGCCTCCAGAAATAGAAGAGGAACAGGCTTGTGAGGAATGGGGTCAGGGAACTGAGTAAGTCAGTACTTGATGGCTTCCACTTAATTAGCAATTAGAGCATTACCATGGATAGACCGCACACTTTGTAGAAATTTCTGAAATACAGAATTATAGTTTTAGGGATGGAAACATAAGATTATGACATTTTTTCTTCATGATCTTGGATCCTTTATTTCTTTCCAATAGACTGTGCTTTGAAGGTTTAAACAGATACAGAGGAAAACTATTTATAGTGTCTAATGCTAAAGTATGAGATTAAAAGGAGAGGGTATGGATGAAAATTTTTCAATATTTACTTTATACATGACTGAACTGCTTTTCTTTTTATTAATATTATTATTTATTTCTGAGAGAGAGAGAAAAAGAGAGCGAGAGCAGGGGAGGGTCAGAGAGAGAAGGAGATACAGAATCTGAAACAGGCTCCAGGCTCTGAGCTGGCTGTCAGCACAGAGCCCGACGTGGGGCCTGAACCCACGAACCGTGAGATCATGACCTAAGCCCAAGTCAGATGCTTAACCGACTGAGCCACCCAGGCACCCCTGCTTTTCTAAATAAAATAAATAATTTAACATACTAATAGGAAATATTTAATAATTTTTGAGAAATTAATCTAATATTTGCTTGCAGAAATAATATTGTTCCTAAATCAGATTGATGTCTATTACATAGCAATTACTCTTTCATATATTAAAGAAAATAAATAAATTTTACTTTTATACAGTCTTATAGGCAACAATAGATTTAAGCAAATCAACTGATGGAAAAATATGTCAAACCACGTACTTGACAATACTTAAAATAAAAAGCATACTTTTTAAACCCCTGGCATGGGCATGTCATTATCAGTTAAGAAGATGACAAATAGTGTTACCCTAGTTTTCATTTCAAGATGTCAGAAAAGTTTAAAACTCTACTGTGATGCTTAGAAACTTTCTTAAGAATTTTAAGATGTAATGTACAGAAGGTGGACTTAGTTTCAATCATCTATGAAAACTACAGTAAATACATCAAGGTTATTTGGCACCATAAGTTTATATGGTGTAACTTTCATTGTTTCTTTTTAGTATGCAAATTCTTAAAATCGTATTTAGGAAGTTGTAGCTCTTCCTTTTGTATCTCTTCAATTTTTCAATCTCCTTTGCCACACTTTTTAATTTTAAAGGGTTTTTTGTTTTGTTTTGTTTTTGAGAAAGAGAGGAAGTGAGCAAAGAAGGGGCAGGGGGTGGGGGGAGCAGGCCCAGAGGATCTAAAGCAGGCTCTGCGCTGACAGCAGAGAGACAGATGCAGGGCTTGAACCCATGAACTGTGAGATCATGACCTGAACTGAAGGCAGACGCTTCACCAACTGAGACACCCAGGAGCCCTGGCACTTTTTAATTGAAAAGAAATTCTTCAAGGGGCCCCTGGGTGGCTCAGTAGGTGAAGCGTCCAACCTCAGCTCAGGTCATGATCTCACGGTTCGTGGCTTCGAGCCCTGCGTCGGGCTCTGTGCTGACAGCTCAGAGCCTGGAGCCTGCTTCAGATTCTGTGTCTCCCTCTCTCTCTGACCCTCCCCTTCTCACGCTCTCTCTCTCTCTCTCAGAAATAAATAAAACATTAAAAAAACATTCTTCAAGACCCAGCAAGATGATGTCCTCACTGTCACTTCATCAAATGTTTCAAGCAGCCCTGCTGAGGAGCCAAGAAGTAACTTTTCTCCCAGGACTGAAACTTCTAAGTGGCCCTTCACCACTGCTGTGGCTGGTGGCAGTGAGTAGGAAGACCTGCGTTTCAGTGCTGGCTCTAAACAGCCAAATGACCCTGAGAAGCCTACTGGAGCCTCTTTAAGTCTCTGGGGCCATAAGAGTACAAGGGAAGTGTTAAAACCTACCTTGAGGGGTTGCTGTGAGGCTGACATTAAACTGTGTGTGGAACAGACCTGATATAATACCTTGTACTGAACAGGGGTTCAGTAATGGGGAAATCTTGGTTATTATGGCTGAGCCAAGAAACGAAAGACCTACGTAAAAACAGTCCCCATTGTCTACCGTGTGCTGAGGTGGGAGTCCAGCAGTTTGTAGGGACGAGGGCCTCTCGAGGGCCTGTCACCCATGAGGGTGGTAACAAGCCTGTGGCAATTTCTTCTGCTCTGACGGGCAATCTTTCAAAGGGGTTTTCTTATTTTTCATGGCAATCCATTTCTCCTGAGACCGTTACCCTCCATATGGTCTCACTTTTCCACTTGCAATAAAGAAAAATATGAGCACATTCAGTTGCCAAATATTCCTGAAGAAACTGGCAACTCTCCGTGTATACTGGCCAGAATTTGAACACTTTTTTTGAGAAGACAGATTTCACTCCAGTTTAAGAATACTCACTTTTGCCAAGTAGAGGAATGTATCTACCATTTCCTGCTGCTTCAGGGCTGATTTAAACTGTTTTTCTGCTTCGCGATACATTCCTAACCTAAGAACAGCCATTTAAAGAATTAGACATTCAACTTAAAAATAAATACTACAGTACTTATTCACACATTGAGCATATGAATAGAGATAAATTACATTTCTATCTCTAAGAGTAAGCGTGTACTAAAGAAGGTAATGTCATACACACATAAATTAATATTGCATTATGTTTGTATAGCTGAGCAAGAAGTTGCTATTTCCCATACTCTCTGTGTGCCCCTCAACTGGTGTGTAAAAAGTCTGCCTGGACAGCAGAGCCAACAGCTGCCGGAGAGCAAGGTCACACCAGTTTACCTCCCAAAGAGCTTATAATCAGTTGGACATATGGCAAGTGACCTGAATAAATGCTTAGGGTCCCCATTTTATTGGAAGAACTTGATGGCATTCAATGAAAATATTGCCTGCTCTGGGACAAAGGCCCATTTTTAAAGCCATTCTTAAACAGTTTTGATGTAAGTAGTCATTGCTACTTGAGGGAAACAGCTATATACCATTTTATGATTCTAGAAACACTTTCTTTTCCTTTTTTATCTTCGTATCCAATACAGATTGTCCTAGTCTACAAATCTGAGATCTGATCCTTGCCTCATTGTACCTGTCCTGATATCAGCCCAGGGAACATTCTATTACCACTAAATCAATCATCGAAGCACACTTGAACCTCTTCTAGATCTGTCAGAGTTTCTCTTTTTGTAAAAAAAAATTTTTTTTAATGTTTGTTTATTTTTGAGAGAGAGACAGAGTGTGAGCAGAGGAGGGGCATAGAAAGAGGGAGACATAGAATCTGAAGCAGGCTCCAGGCTCTGAGTTTGTTGGATTTTCTCTTAACTACTCATCCCTAGCCAGCCAAGAGCTACTTGGGCACCTTATGATGCTTTTACTTTGTGACAATACACAGTATGTTCCCTCATGCTACTTCCATTCAGAGTGAATGAAACAGCTATTTCTTAACAGCTGTTGGAAGATGTAGGCTTAATGGGGTTAAAAGCGACCCCCCCAAAACACTACCCTAAAGTTAGAGAGAATGTGTGAAATGGCAGAAGGCCCCATCTCTTCAAAGCTCCTATAACTTTTACAGAAGTATTCATAAAATGTTACCAAAGAACTCTAAAGTTCTGAAAAACAGTATAGCTCTATACAAAGCTTCAACAGAACATTCAAGTCTTAAGCATATGGCTAAAGTTCAGCCACTGAATTTGGTGAACACTTAATTATCCATGAGAATCTGGATATTTTTATCTAATATGATGTCTCTTCCCAAAATGACTTAAGAGGGATTATAATGTAATCCTATAAATATGTACAAAATAAGAATGAGAAAACAGAAACAGATTTTTTTCAAACAATGGGGTAGAAAGATAAACAAAAAAACAAAAAAACAATCAGAGGCATTTAACTACCCTGGAAATCGAAGAACAGAAGAATGGGTCATATATATTTTTTTATTACCTCATCCTCAAGAGATAACTTCTAGTACTATCAAAAAGGAATAACCACATGGGTTCTTATGCAAAGGAAATTAAGTGGGCCATGTATAAAGTCTAGGAATAATGAAAATATCAGTCAAGTTCAGGAACACTGGCCAATATCAAAGTCTAGAGATAACCTCACCAAATGCCAAGTTTTTCTCTCCAATTTAATTCAATAAGTATTGTCAAGTACCAACTGCATGCACAGTTCATAACACAAAAATGAAGATCACAACAATGTCCTAAAGGCACCAGTAAGAATGAAACAAAACATGTTCACAAATAAATGGAATCATATTATGGCCAATAAGAGGAAACAAAGTGCTTTGAGAGCACAGAGGAGGAGTGAGCCAAGACAGTTTTAGGAAGGAAGAGACAGGCAAGATTTTGAAGGCTAGATAGGGTGGGGTGGGGGTAGGGGAACATCTCCACTAGAAGCAAACTGTCTTCACAGACACACACAGAACACAGTGCACAGCGTGGTGCGGGAACGCTGAGTTGTCTGGTTCAGCTGGAAGTGAGGACACGATAAGTAACGTGAGAAGAGAAAGAGGGGCAAGCGTGTGGGCTGGGGCAAGATCAGGCCTACCATGTTTAAAATCCAGATTTCATCCTACAGGTAGTGGAGATTAACCAAAGGCTCCAACAAGAGCTGTTTTTTTCCCACAACACTGTTCTGACGGTAGTATATAAGAAGGGCTAATGGAGCAGGAAAATGGGGGCAGAGAACCCAGATAAGAAGCCAATGGAACAATTCAAACAAAACGAAAAGCCAGAATTCAGGCACTGGTATGAGAATGGGTGGTAAGGGAACAACTGTGAGAGCTACCTGTAGACAAAGAACTGGCATAATTTACTGATCAGAGCAAAATTTGGGGCTATATCCTCTGGTAATCCACCCTTGACCTCTCCGGTCCAAATTGGGAGCTCTTTCTCTGGGCTTGCTTCTATCATGGTGGGAGCCAGGCTTATAATTATTTACTGTCCTCTCTCCCCTATTTGACTGTAAATCACTTATTATTCTATTTATTTTTGAGAGAGAGAGCGAGTGTGCATGGGGGAGAGGCAGAGAGAGAGAAAGAGACACAGAATCCAAAGCAGGCTCCAGGCTCTGAGCTGTCAGAACATAGCCTGATATAGGGCTCAAACCCACAGATCACAAGATCATGCCCTGAGCCGAAGTCAGATGCTCAACTGACTGAGGCACCCACGTGCTGCAACTGTAAACCATTTAAAGGAAAGACTGTCTGATAAATATTGGTAACCCTTGTGCCCAGCAGGGTAGTACCTCATTAAATAGCTTAGTGATGAGTGAATGTGGGAGTGCTGAGAACACACTAAAGATGAAAGGCTATTACGGGACAGAGAGGAACACTGACTAATACAACAAGGTGCACTCATTTAAATGTCATATTACGTGGATGGCAGAAGGAGTCCACCTTGTGCTTTTCTTTAATTATTAAAGATTTCTTAAGCTTTTGTTTAGAAGCTCAAGATTTCAAGCTTGCCTTCAGAAATTATACTCATAAAAATTTAATGGTATAATGCTATGAAATTACCTTTTAGTAGAAAATACTTCCTCGGTCTAACAGCAGAAAAAACACTTAAGTTCTACGTAAAACATCTAAGTGGAAAGTAGTCTTAATTTCAACTAAAAAATAAGAACCATCCTTTTTATTCCATTTATATATTTCCTTTTCCTCACAGTGTTGGAATGGTAAGTTCATCTGAAGGATGCTCAGAGTAACCAGTCTACCTGATTTTGAATAATCAAAGACATATTTATCTTTATAAAATACAACTTTATAAAATACAACTGCCCGTTTGTCTCTATTTTTCAAATGCTCCAAATGTACTTCAATTCTAGGCAATAAGTTTTAGATCCTTTACTAGTTGCTGTGTAGTATTCATAAAATTAATTACAACTTTTTGGACCTCTCAGTTAATTTGCTTAAAAATGTGTTTAAACATTAAGTGAATTAATGTAAGAATATTCAGATCCTAGAGAAACACCATGGAATTGTGCAAATAGTAAGAGAACTATTTGCCTCAGAAAACTGAGCTCTAATTCTTGTCCTGCCACTTACCAGCTGTGTGAATGTGGACAAGTCACTTTTATCTGTCTGAGGCTCAATTTTTCCCATCTGGACAAAGGGCTAATAATTGCAACTACCTCCGGGTGTTGTGAGATTTAAATAAGATAAAGTAACAAATGGACAAACTACCTCTCAACTGTAAAGCATGTTACAGATGTGAGGCATCGGGAAATAAAAAGATTTGAGAGCAAGAGGAGAAGAATGGGAATTAACAGCCTTAGCGCTAAGAGGTCCATTACTAACTGGTCTCTTACTAACTAGTTCCTGATGCAAATAACAGGCTCTCTCTGGCCTCAGTATCCTCAGCTGAAAAGGGCTATTGTAGCTGATGGTTTCAAAGTTTCCCTGGCCCGGCACTACAATTTTACTATTCTAAATTTTTTTTAATGTTTATTTACTTCTGAGAGAGAGAGAGAGAGACCAAGTGCAAGCAGAGGAAGGGCAGAGAGAGAGGGAGACACAGAATCTGAAGCAGGTTCCGAACTCTGAGTTGTCAGCATAGAGCCCGACACAGGGCTCAAACCCACGAGCCATGAGATCATGGCCTGAGCTGAAGTTGGATGCTTAACCAACTAACCGACCCTGGCACCCCTACAATTTTATTATTTTAAAGGTATCAGTTCTTAGTGTTACCATGTGATTGTTCAGGAAGTGCTTTCTCAAGTAACTCAAAGACCCAGTTTCTTATTTCTTCCTCAGGAAATCTACCCAGAAAAAGAATGATCAGAGTTGAGACTCTGAAATATGTCACCATGTCTTAGCACTTCACAAATCATCCAAATTTTACCTGTAGTAACACTTTCCAATCTGTACTTTCCACCACCAGTCCTTGTACTGAGAGTACTCTGTGGAGAGGGCAGCCAAGTCCAAAGCCTTTGAAAACAATTCATTTTAGATTAGGATTTTCTTTTCCAACAATAAACAGAAACAATAAATAATGAAATGAACTGTATAATTAGCATCAATCAGAACATGCATTAGAAATCAGACAGAAACTCAAGTTGCTCATGTTTCCAGATGGCTCTACCAATTTTCCCTAAATAATCAGTTCCAGGCCAGAGGGCTGACAGCAGACGAACAGTAAAAACTGATGAAAGAAAAGCAGATGTACAATATGTTAGAATACCATGCTAACATACAAGTCTCAAAATGGATATTTAAAAATCCTCCAAGTTGTACCCTCTCCCCACCCTTTATCTACCGTCCAATGATTCAAAGTGCCTGTAAACTCAGTGGTGGTCAAGTCTTGGGCATGTCAGCCAGGTCCAATGGCAAGCCCCATGTTAAAGACAGATGTAGAGAAATACAGAAAGGTCAAGTAAGCAGATAGAAGAAGGCCTGGAAAACAGGTTCATGAAGAAGAATGAAAGGAGCAAGGGCACTTGGGTATCTGCTGTTTTGAACTGCCACTGTTCCATCATCCTGACCTCGCCTCACATCCAGTGATGCTGAGGGTCAGACCTGCTGACTCTGAAAGATCAGAGTTGCTTTCATATTTTACATGGGTTTATCCCTTTCCCTCCAACGTCTTCTAGTTTGTTCCTTCCAGTGTTTATAGGAGATGACTAAATAGGAATTCAGATTTTATACAGAAGAAGTGGAAACCATTTGGACAAAAAGGAAAGCAAATCAATCTTTCCACAAATTTGAAGCTCATGTAAAGATCTAGTGAATAAAAACTCAAGTTATTAGTTAAAAGAGAATTCTCTTGTTTTATGATAGGAGTCTTTTTCTCAAGATTAGAAAACTATTATTCTTTAGCCAGTGTTAATAGTGATATCCAACAGTTAAAGTATCTCTCAGTTTTTCAGTTCTATGACCTCAGAATATATCCCATATTACTGTCCATGTCTTAATATGAACTCTTTTCTGAAATGCAAGCCAAACGAGATCCTTCGATGTCCTACCGCAAAATTAATAACTTTCCTTGTGTTTCTTCATCTTCCCTTACCCCAGGGGAGGCCTCTAAAGATGCAAACTCTTTATAAAGGAACAGCGTCACCACGCTGAGGTTCTAATGCACATGAAAATCAACACCTCTATTTGAAAGTTATATGAATTAAAAACAAACCACATACTACTCTCATATGCTTTTCTTTTTTTCTCCAAGCCAGAAATAAAAGTGGAAGCAAAACATAGGGAAAAAATTGTAACTTCAATTAGATTATCTCTGAAAATACTTGAAAAACATATTTTCAATTAGCTCAATTCAGGACTGTGTTGTAAATATCTGAACATGTTAATTTTATCTTAATCTTTGTAAACAACTTTTCCAGCACATAGATCATATATACTCTCATGGTTTAATATAAAAGACCTTCTATTTTTTCAGAATAATATGTCATTCTCAATTTGCTATATACTCTATTTTCCCAAGGTTAGATTTAGTGCTTGTTACAGGCTGCTGATTTTACTTACGGTCCTAAAACAAGTCTTCCTATGTAAGACCTCTACATTTGTGCCGAACTGATTAAGGAAATTAATATGAATTATTGATATGGAATAAAAATGTAAAAAATATACACTTTAATGATCTTCTTCAAATGAACACTGAGGCTGCACTAAACAAAACTATCTGTGACAGTTTCAAATGGGCCTTAAGTTTCCTGAGGACAAGCACTCCTTTTGCCACATCTCTGTGGTTCTGATAAGTTGCTATGCTGTTAAGAGGCACTCAAGGATGATGTGTTGATTGAATTGATTCCATTCCTTATTTCTGTTCTTATATTAAGTTCTTATATTGAAAAGAACTTAAGAGCCAAACAAAACTCACAGTAGTTAAGATTTATAATGAAAAGCTGTTAACATCTTAAAATGTTAAAGTGATGACCAATCTTTATTTCTTTATTTTTTTTTTACAAATAGTTTATTGTCAAATTAGTTTCCACATAACACTCAGTGCTCATCCCCATTTATTTCTTTATTTTTAAAACAAATTTTTTAGGGGCGCCTGGGTGGCTCAGTCGGTGAAGCGTCCGACTTCGGCTCAGGTCATGATCTCCTGGTTCGTAGGTTCGAGCCCCGCATCGGGCTCTGTGCTGACAGCTCAGAGCCTGGAACCTGCTTCGGATTCTGTATCTCCCTCTCTCTGACCCTCCCCTGCTCACACTACCCCTTTCTCTCTCTCAGAAACAAATAAAACATTAAAAAAGTTTTTTTAAAAAAATGACAGCTTATGAATGACAACTTATTTCCAAAGCAGAAATGAGAGGATAGCCTCACGTTCAAGCTATTAAAAATGACATTTTTATAATGTCTTCTGGTCTATAAAGAGTCTTTACACAGCAAACATTTTTAGCCATTTCATTATCCTTGAAACTTACCTTCCTTCCGTGTTAAAGGTTTCCAAGCAAAATTTATTAGATTCCTTTTTATGTTTTTCTTGTTATTGAAAAGGGCACTCCTTTTAGCTCTTGGATACTGACTTGCAACACAGTATTAACAGCTGTATTTTCCCCACATTGTTCACAGCGAAAATAGCTTTTGCCCACATCCCTAACTTTATAGCAATAATGACGACTTGGTGGCAACATGGTCTATAATAATATACAGGATTTCTTTGCGATAAAAGCCAATTAGTAAATCCTTCCTTAACCAGGCATTAATGAGTATTTTTTCATGATTAAATGTCATATTTTAAAAATAAAATAATTCTGTAATCTCTAATGCAGTCTACAATATTAAGTTTACTCCTCTGGTGATAAATTTCTTTACAGTGTATTAAACTATCCCTTGAAGTGAAAGACATGTGTATGTGTTTAAAAAATTGTTCCTTTCTGAGAAAGAGAGACAGAGAGAGACACAGCGTGAGCAGGTGAGGGTCAGAGAGAGAGGGAGACACAGAATCCGAAGCAGGCTCCAGGCTCTGAGCTAGCTGTCAGCACAGAGCCCGACGCGGGGCTCAAATCTATGAACTATGAGGTTCATAAATTCATTTCAAAATAAATGACTAAGTAACATTTAAGAATATTTGAATAATTTAATCTATCTAATATCTAGATATTCATAAAGGCCTAGAATGTCATATAAAAGCCATAAGTTTATAAAAGTCCATAAGGAGAGGGGACCTTGGCAGATCTAGGGTATGTAACGTTTGTGAATACACATTTCAGTGTATTTCTTTTTTTTTTAATGTTTATTTATTTTAAGAGAGAGTGCAGTGGGGAGGGCCAGAGGGAGTGAGAGACTCCCAAGCAGGTTCTGCATTGTCAGCACAGAGGCGGGGCTTGATCCCACAACCGTGAGATCATGACCTGAGCCGAAATCCAGAGTCGGACACTTCACCGAGGGAGCCCCCTGGGCGTCCCATCCAGTGCATTGCTAAGTGACAGTGTTCTGACCACTAATATTTTTAAAAACCAGTCATCCTTTAGCTATTGTTACAGTTGCAACAACTTCAGGATGATGAAATTAAGGAGCATATGGAAATAAAGATTCCAGAATCAACCACATGCTACTTTAATTTTGCCAATACTGCCAAAATCACTCCAAAAGGCACAAGCGAGGAGAGAAGGGAGTTATTACGAACTCAGAAATAGAGGTTTCCATAAGTCAGCTTTACTTTTTCTTATCATTTAGCCATTACTTCATAATATTCTCTATGTTTACCTACAGTGTCCTCCTTATTTGTCTGTAGATAATTACAGAATCATCCACCCACACAGTACTTAAGCTTTGTCAATACTGCCCCCACAAATGGAAAAAGCATTAAGAGTGGAAAGACAGAAATATAGTTTTCCATGGGAAGATCAATTTCATTCCTTCTTAAGTACCACTTCACATTATCCTCCTTATTTGTCCATTATATGTTCTGTGTTTGTGTGAAATGGTTTATTTAAAAAGAAATTTGACGCCAAGCAACTAGTATAGAAGCACCTCTGTTTTCTTAAGCATGTTAGAAAAACAATTTCTCTTTTCTTTTTTCTAGCTAATGTCACAAAACAGAGTTGGGGTGGGGGGGAGAAGGCATAAAAACGTATGCTTTCTATTCATTACCTAAGTCCTTCTTCCTTTCAGAAAATAACATTTGTGGTGAAAATCTAAAATGACATCTTAGGGGTGCCTGGGTGGCTCAGTCCGTTAAGCATCCAACTTCGGCTCAGGTCATGATCTCACAGTTCGTGGGTTCGAGCCCCGCATCGGGCTCTGTGCTGACAGCCAGCTCAGAGCCTGGAGCCTGTTTCGGATTCTGCGTCTCCCTCTCTCTCTGATCCTCCCCTGCTCATACTGTCTGTCTCCCTCTCTCAGAAATAAATAAAACATTTAAAAAAATTTTTAAATGACATCTCAACGGAACAATCTATTCCATAACAGCATTATGATGTGATGAGCCCATAAGGGTAAGAAAACAGATACAGGGCATCTGTCCTACTCGATCTTCCTCATGTCCATCACAGTACCAATATCCAGGCACCCAATAATTACTTGTTTCAAGAACAACCCAACCAAGTAATAAACCAATCAATAAATTCATGAATAAAAAGGAAAAGAGAGGAATGAACAATTTGTGCTTTTCACTAAATGAAAACAATGCTTAATTTCATGTTCTGTAAAATACATGTATTGAGGGTAAGCAGATGGAAATAACAAGCAGGATATAATTAATTACAACTATTTTAATTTATTACTGCCCCTAATGTACAACTAAATTTCTAAATGAAAAGTTGCTATAACATTATTGAAAATTTTGGGAAAAAAATGGATAAAGTTTTGGTAAAACTGGATAATTTCCATTATTGCCACAAGGTATAGCTTTTCAATTTATTGTAATTAATCTTTTCAATTTACTGTTGACACTGTGGAGGCATTTAACAAATATTTGTAGAATTAATACACCTTAGTTCTATAATATTTCATTTCCATTTTTTTGCAATACCCTCTAGTATATGTGATAGTACATATTTAGAATAATAACTATTTAACATATGTACTAAATGTTAAACTCTGTGGGCTCAACATTATAAACACTTTTCTGTTTCTGCCTAATTTTTATAATTATGATGTTTTAACGGCTGCATAAAATCCCAGAATGCAGGGTAGCATAACTTAGGTTGTCATCCAGATTGCTTTGTTACTACAGCTAATGCTACAATGAACATCTTTGCAAATAGAGCACTTATTGTGAAATTTCTTAAGAAGTTAAAATTACAGATACACATGGAATAAGTTATCTTACTCTGTTTTATTTATCTGCTTGTGACTGCTAATGAACTAATGCTATAATGAACATCTTTGCAAATACAGCACTTGTGAAATTTCTTAAGAAGTTAAAATTAACAGACACAATAAGAATAAGCTATGTTATTCTGTTTTATATTATCATACTCTTTTCCAAATTATTATGCCATTTAAAATATCATCTGTATCAGGATAACAATTTACTCCACTCTTTTCTTTCAAATTTCAGAATGTGAAATTGCAAATCCAAAATTTCTTTAACTTACTTTTTTGTGTTAGAAAGTGCATCTCTAATGTGCTTGTTTACTGGCATTTTCTCTAATGTAAATTTTCTGTCACTGGACCATTTCCATTTCCGTAAAAAAATTTCCTGACAAATTTAGATAAGTTTTTTTCTACTTAACAAACACTAACATTTTAAAATCATGCTCATGTACCTATTTCACCCTTCTGTTGTCCTTTTACATTAGTTGGTTTTGTTTCTGTTCACTGTGCAGAGATAAATATTTGAGTCAGTATACGAACATATACTGAGATATATATGAATCAGTAAGTCTCTATTTGCTAGTTTAAATTTTTTTCATTCTTCACTAATCAAATGTCTAAAAGGAAGTCTTTAAGCAAATTTTCTCAACAGTCTTGTTTAATGAAGCATAAGGATCTGTTTCAAAAAGTAAAAAATTGTGCTCAATGTTGCTTGTTTCTAGAGTATTTAGTCTTTCACTATTCCTAGGAATAAAAATATAAAATTTGTAAGGGGGAACTCCAGCTCTCAACAGTATTTTGTATCACTTCCCTGCTACTGGGATCTATTTGAGTCATTTTTGCTGTGACTTTTCTTTTAATTTGTGGACTTCTATCATTGAGCTAGGAGACACACTCCCTCCTATTTGTTTGTTATATAGAGCTCTGGTCCTCAAGTCCTATTCATGCTCCCAGCTCTATTTTACTACATTAGGAGGCCTAACATTCTAGGCTTCTATTTTTAATTTTTTTAATGTTTATTTATGAGAGAGAGAGAGACAGAGAGACAGAGAGAGAGACAGAGACAGAGAAAGAGGCAGAGAAAGAGATGGAGACACAGAATCCGAAGCAGGCTCCAGGCTCTGAACTGTCAGCACAGAGCCCAACACAGGGCTCGAACTCACAAACTGCAAGATCATGACCTGAGCCAAAGTTGGACGCTTAACTGACTGAGCCACCCAGGTGCCCCCCAGCCTTCTATCAATCGTCACTTTACAAGCTATATTCTTCAGCAGTAGTTCCCAATCCTGGCTAAAAATTAGCATCGTCTGTGGAGCTTTTACAAACAGATTTACCAGACATACTTGTGGGGATTCTGATTCAGGAAGTCTAGCACGGATCCAGAAATCCATGACACTAATTCACCAGGTGAGTGGCACCTGGGTGGCTTCGGTTGGTTAACCTTCCAACTTCTGCTCAGGTCATGATCTCCCAGTACGTGAGTTTGAGCTCTGCGTCGGGATCTGTGCTGACAGCTCAGAACCTGGAGCCTGCCTCAGATTCTGTCTCCGTCTCTCTCTCTCTCTGCCCCTTCCCTGTTCACACGCTCTCTTTCTTTCTCAAAAATAAATAAATGTTTAAAAAAATTTTTTCAATAAAAATTTAAAAAATAAAATTCACCAGGTGATTTAGAAACAGCTGGATTTAGGAACACTTAAGAGCCCTGGGATTTGAGGGGCAGGAGCTCAGGAGTGGAGGAGTAAGGAGATGGCCCAGTGCATGGGTTCTTGGTCTCCTACTTCTGCTTGAACTTCTCCAGCCCTCCTTTTTGTCTGTTTCTATAGTAGGGGCTGGATAAGATTTTGTTTGAAGAAAAAGCTTTGTCCTGTTTAAATAAAAAATTTGAAAGTCGCTGCTCTGTTTAAGATCAAATGCTTTTAATCAATGAATATGAAGAACTGTGAAAGCATTCTATAATACATCACACGTAAAGGTTAAAGTCTGTTAGAATTTTTATAGTCTTTAAGATCCTTAGAATCTTTAGAATATAAGTTCAGTTAGTGCAGAGAATAAATCCTATTTTATTTCACTGTGGCTCCTCTTCCTCAGCACTATTCTATCAGTGCCAAGATGTAGAACACCCTTGAGAGGAATGTATTGATAAAGACGTCATCCCTATGATCTCCAAACAGCATACGATCTGTCTACTTTCTGAACCCATTATCTACAACTCCTCCCCTCACAGACCTCACTCCAGGCACCCTCGCCTCCTTCCTGCTCCCTGAACAACCCAAGCATGCTCCCACCTGGGTTTTTGCAGGTATTCTCTCTGATTTACATATTCTTCCTACACAGAACTGCATAGTCCGCCTGCTGCCATCAGGTCTCCGATTAAGTGCCTTTTCAGAGTGGATTTCACCAACCACCTCCCACCCCATCCAAAGTGGCATCGTCTCCCATGTCATTGCATTTGCTTTCCTGCTTTCCTGTTCTTTCACTTCTGTAGTACTTATTATCCCAGGACATGTTATGTGTTTCCAAATTTGCTAAGTATCTCTCTTCTTGCACAACCAGAATATAACCTCCAAAAGAGCAGAGATTTTTGTCTGCTTGTCTCACTGTGTAATCTCCGGGCGGGGACAGGGCCTGGCACACCATGGTAGCTCAGAAATTTTTGGATGAAATAAAGGTCTCTTCAATAAATAAATCTGCAGAAAGTCAAGATACAGCTTTATGTTATGGAGAGATTGACTCATTTATGAAATGGGATGGTATCTGGATGTTTCTTTATAATGACAGTATAACTCTATGATTTTACATGTCATCATGTGACTCTGACCAGTTTTATATAAAGTGAAAAAAGCACAGACTGACTTATTTACAGAAATGTGCATGATTTTTACTCTAACCTTAGCTTCCTCTCTTCCCTATGTGGCCATGTCCACTAGCACTTCATTACAGACGACTTCTACATTCTGTGTATTGGGCCTAGGCTCTCACCTACATTTAGTACCACATCTTCCAATACATGCAATTACCTGCACTTGGATAGCCTGTCATAGTTTGAACTATAAATGCCTTCAAGTGAGTTATCCAGCTTCCTTAGAAACTGACTTCCTTCCATAATTATCCCATTTCTGTTAGTAAAACAATCATTCTTCTTGTAGCACCTTCAGGAGGCAGGTTTGACATGTGTCTGTCCTCTGTCTTCCACACCGAATCCATCATCAAGTTCTGCCACTTCTTTCTTTAAAAATGTCTCTCTGATGCTCCCACTTCTTAGTATATGGCCTATTCATTTCTCACCCCATATCTTGCTCATGTTTTTACACTTTCTTTACATTTATTTTCCCTCCTTCCCCAAAAATCCGACTTTGTGGATCTTTACTAAAGTCACCCTTTTGATTTTTCTTCCTTGGCTACCTGGTAACAATTTCACAGCTTGGCAAGTACCTCTTTAACTGTCTCATTATGCCAATTTTATTTTCTCAGCTGGATTGAATGGCTTACAGAGTCAGGAAAAATATATATTTTTATTAGTTTTCCTAGTACATGGCATTGTGGTTGACACAGAGAAAACACAACTGAGGAAAACGTTTTTATTTCCCTGAGTATTTAATATATGCATATAAATCTTTTTCCCTAAACTAATAAGAAAACGAGGGAAAGTACTGTCATTAGACACTGAAGAGTTAACTACATTCAATTTGACAAAATTTGTGAAGTTACTGGTCATTTTCATATTAGCATGTAAAAAGTGAGGGGGCGCCTAGAGGGCTCAGTCAGTTAAGCGTCCAACTTCAGCTTAGGCCATGATCTCATGGTTCATAAGTTCAGACCCTGCATCGGGCTCTGTGCTGACAGCTCAGAGCCTGGTGCCTGCTTCAGATGCTTTGTCTCCCTCTTTCTCTGCCCCTTCCCTGCTCATGCTCTATCTCTCAAAAATAAATAAACGTTAAAAACATTTTTTTAAAGTGAAATACATTAAGAAGTCATATGCATATAACCTTAAAACTCTAAGAGGCTACTAAGATGTTTAAATATCATTGAAGCTGGCTGATGGGTGATGCTTATTATATTATTCGCTGTACTTGTGTGTTTGCATTTTTCTATCACAAAATGTATTTTTTAAATTTCTTTTTAAGTTTATTTTTGAGAGAGCACGAGCAAGCAGGGGAGGGGCAGAGAGGAAGACGGAGGATCTGAAGCAGGCTCTGTGCTGAAGCAGCAAGCCCGATGTGGGGCTCGAACTCTCAGACTGTGAGATCATGACCTGAGCTGAAATCAAGAGTTGGATGCTTAACCGACTCAGACACCCAGGCGCCTCTCTATCATAAAATGTTAAAGGAGGGGTAAGGGGTGCACTACAAAAAAAACCAGGAATACATGTATTAATTAACCTATAATTCACTATATGGACTATAGAAAAAAAATGGATCAACAATGCTAACTATTAGTATAAAAAAATAAACTATATGGGGTGCCTGGGTGGCTCGGTTGGTTAAGCATCTGACTTCAGCTCAGGTAATGATCTCGTAGTTCACCCTACAAGAGTTCATCCATGAGTTCGAGCCCTGCATGGGGCTCTGTGCTGACAGCTCAGAGCCTGGAGCCTGCTTCTGATTCTGTGTTTCCCTCTCTCTCTGCTCTTACCCTGTTCACGCTCTGTCTCTCTCCCTTAAAATTAAATAAACATAAAAAAATTTTTTTTAGAAAATAAAAATAAACTGTAGCACAAGCACATTATGCAATATTCTCAACTATCTGTATCTTGCTCTGTAATGGAAATCTACTTACTCTATGGAACAGGCACAGTTCTTACCACTTCTGTATTTATACAACTTTCCCTATTGAAAATGACAGTGAATTTGAAAGTATTAGTAAAGCTCTAATTTTTAATTCCATCTGTTTATAAGGTCAGAAATAGAACATTTCAGAATTGAAATCCCCAAAGTCAGAAAAATTACATAAAAGAAAATAGCATGAATTCAAAACTTACAGTTTTAACATCATTTTCATGATGAAAGATATACTCAAACAAAGCCTATAAAGAAGAAAAAAAAAGGCCAAAAATACATTAGATTTTATTTTACCAAAAGCACTCTATTGTTATATCCAAACTCAGACCATTCTGACAGCAGCTGGATTGAAACAAAATAACAAGGTAGACTAAAAGTGCCTTCATCAGTAAAGGGTCTACCCATTATTTGCTGTAATCACCATTTTAAAATACGCCAATTTATACCTGATTCCTGTTTTTACAAAACACAAACTGGAAAACTCAAATAACTGAGCAAGTTTTTCATATTATACACATTATTTTACTACAAAGAGAGAGAGGAAAAGGCCAACTCTGAGATTATCCTAAAACAGATTCAGCCCATTTTTTTATACACTCTACACATATTATACATTCATTATGATTTTGATAATGACACTTTAGACATGAAAATCTGGAAGTTCCTTCTGAAACAAAGTAGATCTTAAGTGTAACGTGGGAGGTGTACATGACTCTTAATGTGCAGGTAGGTCTGAGAACCATTATGTTAAAACGTGCCCCAACTCATCTGGATAAATGAGCATTTACCGAAGTACCTCTTGGTGGTATCATGTTTGTCCATAAAACCATTACTGTACCCTTGCAAAGAGGCTAGCATATCAAGGTTATCAACAGAGAAGTCTTAAGAGGCAACCAAAGAAAGAAAAGAGAAACCGGGATAAGGCCCTTCTTTTAAAAACTATACTTGGCCCTCCATTCACTTGGTGATAAAGGAGAAAAGTTAAGAGTAGAGCCGGTGCTCCCATTGCTGTGAAAGGAGTTACTGTAGAGAACTCAAGCAATCAATACTAGAAATGAGTCCTGATGAGTAAAGGTGAACTGGAAACCAAAGACAGAAAAACCTGGCATTATTTCTATAACATGCAAAAAAAAAAAAAAAAAGAGGCACAAAATCTGGTTCAGTTTAAATCTAGTAACACAGACCAGGTCTGTCCTGGAAGCATGATAGTTTGATGGAGATGCCTCCATGGGCTGCACTCCCTGAAGAGAAAACAGCAATGGGACCAGACAGCCACCTCAAGTAAATGCAAAAATGGCAAGGGAACCAGATACTCCACATGAGCTGCTGTTAATATTTCACTCTTCTGAAGGTAAGGGAAATACATATACCTTTACAATTTTGCTAAATGAAGTTGGCCTGATTGCTGTCAAGTAAGAAATTAAGAAAAAAGTCATGGGCATTATTATAGGCTAATTCCCAATCAACTGACATTTCTCTTTCAGATTTTAATTTCAAGTCTGTATGGCTAGTGTCTGTTCTTATATTCCCTAGTGTTTGACATTTAGTAAGCATGTTAAATGCCATTAGGACTCAGACTCAGAATGAGCTCAGCACTCAAGCACAGAATTCACAGACATTACAGCTGAAAACTTGGGCTAGGTTTAGATCAGTTTCAGCAATAGCTAAGTGCTCATGTCTCTGAATTATTCCAAGCTCAATTTCAAGATTATTTTTACACTGGAAAGGTCACAGGCCCCACCTTTCCCTGTCAAGTCTCTTTCTCTTTTTCTCACTCTCACATACACACACTTACTTTCATTCCCCCTTTCTCCTTAATTTAAAGGAGCGTCTAATCTTTGAGTAGAGTTACTAAGGTAATTAATTCTCAATAAGGATCACTCAGGCCAGATAGTGGCTTATGGAGATACTTGCCTAAGGACTAATTAAAAGTACATATTTTTTCATCTTCCTTTTGACAGTCATAAAATTCTACAAGGATAGAAAATTATTTTTCTGGGAATAGTCCAAGAGGGAAAACACACACACACACACACACACACACACACAGATGACCTTCTAAGTTTCATTCCACAAAGATGATGCTGCCTGTCTGCTTTGTTTGTTATCAGTTATTATAATTTGTTACAAGTGACTACAATGTCCTATACAGTGGTATTGCATACTTTATTTCTGATTGACTTTCCTTAACTCAAAAGACTAAGAGAAATTTTACACAGTAATCAAACATTTCCATTTCAAGCAAGACATGGCTTTTCCTTCACAAAAAAAAAAAAAAAATCCTACAATGTTATCAGGATAATACATCTAACATCACTACTTCATAACATAAAATTATTTTAAGTACATACCTTCGCCAATTTAGGTTTCTGGGCATATTTCGTTAAATTCAGTCTAGATAAATTTATAAAAGGTCCATCAGGACTTGTAAGCATGGAAGCCTGGGGGAAAAAATGACAGAACAAGAAATCTGAAACCTCCTCTTCAAATATAAATTGAGTGTAATGAGCATAATAAGTAAAAAGCACCACTTTCCAAAAATCTGCCATGTGCGTTTCCACTATAACAACAGCAAAAAAGATATAAGGTAACATAAACCTACTCTGGTCATACAGAACTAGGGGGAAGCTGACAGAATTTACCGTTCCCAGCCTGACAAATCTCCCAGAGGAGCTGCTGACCGGGCGAGCTGTGTAGGTGGTTCTGGGTGTTTTGATGGCCTGTTCCATAGTGCCAGGCCTTCCACTCTGCGTGCTCGGTCTGAGGAAACCTGTAATGGGCCTTCCAGCTTGAGTGATTGGCCTGTGAAGAGTGCACGTTGTGAAAATACCAAGAAGATCAATAAGGGAAGATTCTCATACAATCTGGTCAGTATTTAATGGCAGAAGGTATGAAACAGAAGTGCATACCTGATGGCTGGACTAGGCCCTCCCGTCTGATTAGTTCCAGGCAGTTTCAAAGAAGTGCCAGGGCCTACGAGATGAGATGGCAAATTCAATTTATATATTACTATTAATCTATAAAAACTACCAGCTATTGTAATTTTCAGAAATGTGCTGGCCTGGTGAAAAAGACATTAATAACAGGAAACATATTAGGGAAATGTGTCTGAGACTGATATTTATTGAATATCATGTTACTTTATGTTCTCACATTTAATCTTCCCACTAAGTCTGTAAGTCGTATTCACCCATTTAGCAAAAGCTTAGAGGGTTCAGTAAACAGGTCAGCCTATTAACAAAGCTGGGTTTCAAACTCAAGGCTAGCAGGCCCCAGAGCACCAAAATACGGTTCTATGCTCATATTTATTTCTGATACAAACTGTTCCCAACAAAGATCATTTACCCACAATATACAGAATTTAGACCTTTTTTTTATAGTTTATTTATTTTTGAGACAGATCACTTCTTGGCCTTTTGGCTAAGATCAAGTGTATTTTTGAGACAGAGACAGAGCGTGAGCAGGGGAGGGGCAGAGAGAGAGGGAGACACAGAATCTGAAACAGGCTCCAGTCTCTGAGCTGCTAGCACAGAGCCCGATGCAGGGTTCGAACCCATGAACCGTGAGATCTTGCTCTGAGCCGAAGTTCGACACTTAACCGACTGAGCCACCCAGGCACCTCGAGAATTTAGGCATTTTAACTCCAAAAGAACAAAATGATGGGGGAAAAAAGACACTTCAGCATGAACCATATGTACTTTTTTTCCCCTCAATTTCCATTTGAAGCTTTAAACAGTTATTATCTTCAGGCACCTGGGTGGCTCAGTCGGTTAAGCATCCAGCTTCAGCTGAGGTCATGATCTCGTGGTTCGTGAGTTCAACCCCGCAACGGGCCCTGTGCTGACA
Organism: Crocuta crocuta; assembly: GCF_008692635.1. Classification (NCBI taxonomy): domain Eukaryota; kingdom Metazoa; phylum Chordata; class Mammalia; order Carnivora; family Hyaenidae; genus Crocuta; species Crocuta crocuta. Next base: position 12,647,731 of record NW_027532747.1, read on the forward strand.
GCTCAGAGCCTGGAGCCTGCTTTGGATTCTGTGTCTCCCTTTCTCTTTGCCCCTCCCCCACTTGCACTCTGTCTCTCTCAAAAATAAACATAAAATATCTTTAATTTATTATTTTTCAAAACATATAAATGACTGATAACAGTTGTAACTAATAAATAGCAGCAAGACCACCATACATTGCGGTAATCACTAAATACCATTTGCTCCAACACATCTACAAGCTGGGGATGGGGCCGCTGTCGCAATCCCCACAGGCATCACAGGCCAGCGCACCACCCCATCACCTCATATCCTGCATTAGAGCAAATCACCTTCAATTATTACAGTGAAGTGATGTTGTCCAAAGACCTTTTTTTTAAAATCCTTTTAAAACACTTCTGTCATTTGGATGCTTCCTGTGTTTCGACTCTTGGATAAATAATTTTCTGACAGATCAGCAGTTCAGTTAGAATGCATTTTAAATATAAAATATTTTTAAATGGATAATATAGCTTTTATTGAAAAATTGTTTTATACAGCAATCTCACATCTTAAGTTTAAGATCGTGTAATTGAATTGTGGAAGGAAAGTCTTTGTACTATATGGCAGGATGGAGACCATTAACCTGATACAATGCTTTTTCATGTATATAATGTCTTGTGTTTATTTTATACACATGTGGTATTCTTCCGCCTAATGGCATTTCATTTACTTAAGTGAAAAACCAATACTTACGTGGAACTTGAGCAATAGCATTTTCATCCAGCATTATTTCTGCAATTCCTTCCTGACCTACGTCAATTTCATCTACGTATACCATTTCAGTGAGTGCCCGTGCCTTCAGAATCCAAGCTGCCTATAAGCATGGATAAAATAAAGCATCCATTAAGTAGTATTAGAAGTACTGCCTAGCCTTTAGAAGCTTTATTATTGTCTAACTTTTTATTAGGCATGTTTACCGTGTTATGCATTATGCTAATTTAAAGGGCTATTTCAAGAAACTAATACAAGGCAAGGTCATTACTAATCAAGAAACGCCCATTAGATCAATTACCTAGTAAATAAAAGTGTGGTAATTACTTAATAGTCTTCTAACATGCCTCTTTATAAGTAAAAGAAGAGCTTCAGAGAAAATTTTACTGGAATAATAATTTGAAAAAAAATTAATAAAGCTCTGACCACAGTGCTCTTTCTGCCTTCCTCCTTCAGGACCAAAAGTCCCTCATAAAGACCTCACTGATGGTTTAGTTCTCAACTTACTTCCCTCTTGTCTTTCTCACAGAGCATTCTCTTTACACTTCCATTATATGTACTCACCATATTCGAGAAACACTGTAATTATTAGGCATAGGTTAGCTCCCTTCCCCAGAACACAAGCCTTTTTACCTGTTCAGTTCTGAATTCTCCATAACACCTATGGTTTTTGCACATAATAGGTATTCCAAAAATGTTGAACTGAACTAAGATCAATTTCTTCCAGTTCCCAATAAGCTAATCAACACAGTCTTGGCTGCTTTGTGATCCAGCCAGTAGAAAATCTTCTAGAAAGTGGGGGGGTGGGGGGGGTGGAAAAAGTAAAATAATTAAGGAATCTGGAAAATAGCAGCTTCGCTCTACCTTAAGAAATTAGATGTCAAGGTGTGCACCATTAAACATTTAAACATTTAAAACGGCTTTATCAGAAATGTTTACCTTTCTGCTTCACTACAGAACAGAAGCAGAGAACAAGAAAGCCCGGTGTGCTGTGGAGGATTTGGGGAGAAGGTGACTCGAGCAGCAGCACAGACCTGACAACCTCTAGTGCAGAGGAAGCAGCCGCGGGGGAAGCTTAGGGAGAGGGGTACAATGAGGAAGAGCTCACCATACTCCATACTATGGAAGTGGCTGTGAAGCAGGCAGAAGGAGGGCAAAGACACTGAGAGAGGAACAGAAGAGAGAGTGACAGAGTTCCAAAAAGTCTTCTTGTAAAGAACCCAAGATACAACTTCCTAGTGACATAGTATTGGGCTAGGTTCTTAAAAGGAAGCATGAGAAGATTAAAAACTTGGATCCTAATTTCTCTGAACATAATACCTACTGAATTAAATGACAGGGCAAAGCAGGGCATGATAGGTGGCAGGTGTGTGGTATAGAAAATAGTTTTATAGGAATTAAAAAGTAGAGATCCTTTTGTGGGCTAAAATAATTGGAATGCAGGGGCGCCTGGGTGGCTCAGTGCGTTAAGCATCTGACTTCGGCTCAGGTCTTGATCTCGCGGTTCATGGGTTTGAGCCCCATGTCGGGCTCTGTGCTGACTGCCAGCTCAGAGCCTGGAGCCTGTTTCAGATTCTGTATCTGTCCTCTCTCTCTGACCCTCCCCTGCTCACGCTCACTCGCTCTCTCTCTCTCAGAAATAAATAAAAAATATTAAATTTTTTCTTAAAAAATAGCTGGAATGCATACATTAGACAAAAGTTCTTAAGGAAAAAAGAAAATCTTCATGCTTTCACTTTAATGGGAATAAAGAAGGCTGCCTTCATAGCCATAGATTCCTAAAATGAAATTATATTTGGTTAGATAATGGGATTTTTTTTAGCTTCTACTTTCCTGGGTGAGGTTTACTGGATTCAGATAACTTAAAATGTTTCAACTGTGTGGATTTAACACAATTGAATAAGCAGAATGTGGAATCAAAGAATTCATTTGTTAAAAAAAAAAAAACAATTCCAATCGGAACTGCATCTAACTGTGGGAGGCTCTAAAGTGTGGAAACAATTCGAGGTTTGCATTCATCAAAGATCAGGAAGGTTGGCAGAGCTATATAACTATGCTCAGGGGGGTCAGGGAAGTCATCACTGGCTTGAACTCACGGTTTAATTTAACTTCAAAGATGGAAATAAGTAATCCTGATTTATCTTGAGTCCCCACAGCTCATACTGCCCTGCAAGGATCTGACAGCTTTCATTTCTCAAAAGGGCATTCCTGTTCAGCACTCTGGTGGACAGGAAGGACTGCAGCATTTTCTCTGAAGCAGTAAAGCAGGATGTGGGCTCCACTGGTTCATTCCCATGTTACTAGGGAGCGCCTACGGCATGCCAGGTCCTGGGGATAAAGATGAGTAAGCCACAGCTCAGCTAGCTCACATGAATTTCAATGTTTTAGGGAAAGCATAGTAATCAAAGTCTGGAGCATGCTACGGGGGGTACAGAGAGAGGCACCCAGCTGCCTGGAGGTGGAGGAAGGGTAGGAGAAAAGACTTTGCCAGTGGCATAGATGGGAAAGCGTGCACTAGGCAAAGAGAACGGGACAAGAGTAGGCTAGCTTCAGGGCTCACTGCATGCTTGGTAACGCCAGAACAGTTGAGTGTGGATGAAGAATCAGGTTCAGCTGAGGCAAAGAAGAAGCTAGAGAAAAAGGCAAAGGGCAGATGAGGGACCCTGCGTGCCGCAGTGAAGTGTATGGACTTTTATCCTGATGAGGAGGAGCTCATGAAACTTTAAAACTACAACTTGGAATCCTAGTTAAATCCACCTTCTACAAGTCAACTTTTTATTATTGTTGCATCATTTATATGGTTGGGTATTAATTATCCCTGCACATCTTTTTGACAATTAGCAGGTTCATGCTGTTATGTCATAATTAACTCCATCATTCTTCCTGACATCCAACCTCCTACTAAACTCTCAAAAAAATTTTTTTTCTTGAAAGAGACAGCATGAGCAGAGGAGGGTCGGAGAGAGAGGGAGACACAGAATTTGAAGCAGGCTCCAGGCTCTGAGCTAGCTGTCAGCACAGAGCCCAATGCGGGGCTCAAACCCACAAACTGTGAGATCATGACCTGAGCCAAAGTCAGACACTTAACCAACTGAGGCACCCTGGTGCCCCATAACCTCTCAAATATTAAGGAGGTGCAAATTTTTTAAATATTAGTAAGTAAAATAAAGTAAATCTACTTTTCCCTCACCACCAAATGAATAAATGTTTCAGAAGCCAAACAGTAACATCTTTTTTAAAAGGTTATTCCATAAGATTTCACTTTTTCAAAAAGGTAAATGGATCTATATTTCAGTTTCTAAAATTTAATTCTTCAGAAGTATAAATAATGGTGGGAATCCTTTATATTTAAAGATCTATGATAAAAGCTACTTAAGCCATTACTTAATTTTAAATTTCATCATTTTTGAGAATATTAACCTGCCTTTCTTTTTGTCCTAACAAAAATGACCTTGAAAATCACATACCACTGCTTGACTAAACATCAGATTGTATTCAAAGAAGTGCTCTTGGCACTGTGAACAATTCTTGGGATTTAAATGAAAATAGCAGATGGGGCTTTGGTTTTAAAAAACTTTTTTAATTTTATTTTGGAAACAAGCCAAATATGTTTCACAGCCCTGAAATCTTCTGTTTAAATTAAAATTAAAAAGTTCAAAACTAATCAGTGATGAAAACAAAATGTATAACAAAGCACAATGGGGTAATCCCAAACTGGTCCTTGAATCTGAATAAAAATATAAATTGGTTTTATCAGATATGTTTAAGTTGTTACTAAATGACAGGGTCATGCTGTTTATATAAATATCTATGAATGCCTATGGATTGGAACGTGCTGTGAAATCCACAAAAATCACAGAAATGCAGGAACTTTTTAAAGGGAAAAGCATGCAAGTGAGTAATCATCATGTCAATTACATCATTCTTTATCTGCAGAACATCATCCCACCTCATTCACCTGCTGAGGTAGTCTAGGGACATTATTCTTGAGGCAATGATGGAAAGGAAAGGAAAATAAAGCCTTGCTCGTACTACCTTTGGTGAGTTTGATTCACTTTTAGTTATAAAAATAAACCTACGAAAAGCAAAAAAACTCTACTGAGTAAACCATGTTGAAATTGTTTTGTTCGTTTTAATACAGAATTGGAGGCCAGGAGTTTAAGACATAATAGAAAGAATTTCGCTAGGTTATTACTAAACTAAAGCTACCAAGGAAAAGTCTGCCTAACCTGATTGAGCCGTCATAAGAATCAGTGTAACATCTGACACTCTGCCTGCTCTAGGAAAATGAAAACTTAGCACAAAATATTGAATTGTTATTGTAAAGCTTCATTTATTTTGAAATTGTGCAAGAGGGGATGGCAAAATGTATGAATAATGAGCTCAAAAGAATCCCATCAGCCTTGTTCAGTTTTTATTCTTTTAGACACTATCCACTGGATAGATAATTAAGTCTGCAGTAAAAGAACAGGAAAGTGATACTAAACACAGGTCCTTCATGAAGTCCCTGTGCAGGTTTGAAACTTTCAAATACTGGGTCAAATACTGGGTCAAATACTGGCTCAGTCGGTTAAGCGTCCGGCTTCAGCTCAGGTCATGATCTCACTCTTCATGGGTTTGAGTCTTGCATCGGGCTCTGCTGACAACTAGCTCAGAGCCTGGAGCCTGTTTTGGATTCTGTGTCTCCCTCTCTCTCTCTGACCCTTCCTTGCTCACACTATCTCTCTCTCTCTCAGAAATAAATAAAAAACATTTTAAAAAATTAAAAAAAAAGAAACTTTCAAATACCATTTACAGTTTTAAAACCGTAACAACAATGCAAATTATTGATGTTTTAATTTAATTTTAACAAAACCGGGGTGCCTGGGTGGCTTAGTCAGTCAAGCATCTGAATTCAACTCAGGTCATGATCTCATAGTCAGTGAGTTTGAGCCCTGCATCGGGCTCCCTGCTGACAGCTCAGAGCCTGGAGCCTATTTCAGATTCCGTGTCTCCCTCTCTCTCAAAAACAAATAAACATTACTTTTAACAAAACCTTCCAAATTACTGAAAACAAAAAGCACATTACTACCCTATTTATAATTTAGGTCCTTCTCAAATGAATTGTACATATATTATGCAAAAAATAGTTTTATACCATCTAGCAATTTGGAAATCAAAATTATAAACACTGTAGACAAATTTCTTTAAAATCCTTTTAAAGAAGAGAGTGCTGCATTTTAACCTATTTACAGTGCTTGCTGTGTAGTCACAGCCTCCATCAAAGTACTTTGTATTTTGTTCTCTTCAGAAAGGTTGAATAAATTACTCATATGAACCACATATGAGGGTCAAATTGCTTATTTACTAAAAACCACTGGTAGCATTCTTTCTCGTGTGGCAGGACAAACACCTGGCAATATCTAAGGTGATTTATAGCACTCTCATCCGTTCTTATCCCCTGACTTACTGGAAACTCCCTTGGGTTAAAAGCTTCACTAGCCAGGGTGTCCCCCTAACCACACCTCGTCTCCAGGAGAGGAGAGGGCTCCCTCCAGACTCATTCACTGCATCTTCTCCAGTTAGCAGGTCTCTCTGGCCACCTCCCAACTCTAACCAAGATAATTTGGTAGACAAGGCTATCTACCTGGTGTCCCTTCCTGTCTTCCTCACGACGGCAGGCACCTCTCTCTAAAACTGAGCCCTTTCCAGGCAGAGTCAGCCTCCTCTTTCTCAAGATATACCATCCTGTCCATCACAGTCTTTTCAGACATTTAGGGGCTCTGCTGACTTCTTGGCTCCATTTCTAAGCTCCTGGTGTCCCTTGCTCCTTCTTTATTTTTTCTCATCCTTCTGGTCAACATTGGTCATTTCAATTTAAGCTCCAAATCTTAAGACTACAAGACTCCTCCCCCACAGACACAAAAATATTGGAAATATACTTTACATAAAAAGATACAGAATGGTAGAGATGGCTAATTTTATAAAAGCATTAATAGATATGCAGCGGGTTTTCTAATCTATAGGAGCGAGTAAGCAATAGGAATTATTGTATTCTCTAAACTAACGGTTGCAGCTAACCCTTTACCTGAGTCATAGGCAATTCAGGGTCTGGTTCCTGGAAAGCATTAAGAAGGTAGTAAACATTTTTAGGAAATACAGTTTCTAAAATAAAAAGTCTTAGTGACTATTTAGGTATTCACAGATGGACTCAAACTCATGGAATAAAAATCTGAATATTAACTTTAATCTTTCTCCACAAGTGCTCAAGAGTTCTGCATATCCTAATACTAATATTAGTACTTAGGTAACTAATACACACTGAAGAGTGCTTAATTTGCACTGATCAGTAATTCTAATTACTCTACCCTCATTTAAAGCACAGAGAAGACAGTATGGTATTGGCACAAAAGCAGACACATAGACCAATGGAATAGAATTGAGAACTCAGAATTNGGGCTCCTGGGTGGCTCAGTCAGTTAAGCGGCCGACTTCAGCTCAGGTCATGATCTCACAGTTCGTGAGTTCAAGCCCTGCGTCCGGCTTTGTGCTGACAGCTCAGAGCCTGGAGCCTGCTTCGGATTCTGTATCTCCCTCTCAATCTGACCCTCCCCCACTCACACTCTGTGTTTCTCTCTCTCAAAAAAATAAATAAACATTAAAAAAACATTTTTAAAAGCACAGAAGTTATCTGAACCACTTGTTTAATGAAGACACAAAATCTCCGAAATTGAAAACAATTTTACAACTCTACCAAGGAAACACTTCTTTATATTCAAAAATAAGTTCATGGTGGTTAAAGCATTCAGATTTTAATCACGTGGAGAGGAAGAAGAAAATCCATAACATACTATAAATCTACTCCACATATAATGAGATTAGCGGTTGAAGATAAAAAATTAATTCTGACTGTAATGTGCTCTGAGAAATGTTATAGTCTACGTCATATATTAGTGTCAGGTGCTAACAAACTCATGGTTTCTTCCTGTCCAAATTAAATAGAAATCCGCTGGAGAAAAATCAGACTTGTAACAAATTTATTTATGAAATATCTGTATTTCCATATCTAGGGTAAGCAATCTGTGCTGAACTCTTAACTGGCAGCATGTTTTATTAGGGAAGCTACTAAGAAACAAAAGGAAAAGAAAAAAAGAAAAGATCCTTCCTTGCCTTGCTTTCTACAGCTCCAAAACCCAAGGAGAATACCCAAAATATTTCTTAAAGAATATATTATGTGTGCAAGCAATGTTTAAGCTATCTGGTCATCATGCAAGGATAAGCAATTCCTATAGCACAATACACAGTAGGTACATGAGCGGTAAAGGCGAAGCTAGGCTACAAAAGTGAAGGCCCTGGAGGGGGGGATTTAGAGAATATTTGGCAAGCAGCTGAACCGAACACAAAACAGCAACTAAGAATACATGGCAGTTGGAGATTTTCAACTCCAGTGTGCATAAGGAAGATCTGGAAAAGTACAGACTGCCTAGAACCCACAGTCATACTTAAAGAAACACACAGACACAGGCAATGAGGTGATACAGGGAGTAACCCTTTCTATTCTTTCTTCTGTTTATTCTTGTTTGTTCTGTATGACCCAATATCTTGAGTCCCGTAACAACCACCAGAGGGAGGCAGGTGAGTGTTATCCATTTGACAGATAAGGAAACGAATTGAGAGATGTCGTAATTTGCTCAAGGTCACACAAACAAGGCAGAGCTCTTCCTTGCCAGCGCATCTTAGAGATTAAAAAATGAGTTTAAGATAATAAGGCAGGATTGAAGCATCAAGTGTAGGAGAGATACAAGATAAGTTCCACACAGAAAGGGGAAAAAAAGCTCACCAGTGGTGACTGCAGACAATACTTGAAAAGAAAACACACAAGAGCTGGAGACCTCTAATAGGAAGTAAGAACTAGATGCCCATCATTCTGCGGAGGACAGGAAGATGCTTCCAGTGACCCAGACTCAAACCGCCAGCTCGGCCTCAGTGTTCTCATCACTGATAAGGGCCTTCCGCGCTCTATCTGGTTCTTCTGCCCCATAGGAACACATCTGTGATTTGCCACACCACACAGGTGAAATGAGAAGGTCAGAGAAGATAGGCAGGTGTAAAGACGGTTGAGATTGTGCAGATGGAAGATGGAGATTAGGCCCAAACAGGAAGTGAGGCCGAGATCAAGATCACATTAGTTCCACAACATTCCCCGGATGTTCCTGGCACCCTGCTAGGTGCTGAAAACATTCCATGGGGAAGGCACATAATTAATTAAATGCCAATACAATGTATTAAATGCTATATTCAAGTTACGGACCAGTTATAGATGACTTAGATGGAGAGGAGAAAAACAAGGGAAATAAGAAGGGAGTCAGAGAAAAGGAATGGAGATTATTCCGGAAATTACTGAGTGCCAGCGATCTATGAACTATATTCAGCATCATTTTTTTAATATTTATTTAGAGAGAGCTCGAGCAGGGGAGGGGTAGAGAGAGACAGGGAGAGAGAGAATCCCAAGCAGACGCAGGGCTCAAACTCGTGAGCCCAGAGATCATGACCTGAGCTGAAATCAAGAGTTGGACGCTTAACTGACTGAGCCACCCAGGCACCCCACACAGCTTTTTCTTTTTTTTAATCACTGAGACTTTCATCTTTGAGTCTCTCAACCATAGTCCATTATTTAAATTAATCCACCCAGATAGGGAACTGCAAGTAGTTAGGCTCATTTGGTCTAGCAAATCATTTCCATGCGTACTGACACAGTTGAGTACAAAGTACGAGGCCTAGACCTAGAGTCAGAAGAGCTGGGCTACATAACTTTGATGTAGCTATATGACCTTGAGCAAGTCACAACCTCTATAACCTGGTTCTCCTCTAGAATTGGAGCAATAGTCTCTACTAGTCTCACAGCATAGTTTTAAAAAGTCAACCTTGGGAGGGGCGCCTGGGTGGCTCAGTCAGTTAAGTGTCTGACTTGGGCTCCGGTCTTGATCTCAAGGCTCATGAGGTCGAGCCATGCGTCCAGCTCTATACTGACAGCTCTGAGCCTGAAGCCTACTTAGGATTCTGTGTCTCTCTCTCTCTCTCAGAAATAAATAAAACATTAAAAAAAATTTTTTTTAAATAAACCTTGGGAGCACCTGGGTGGCTCAGTCAGTTAAGTGTCTGACTTGGGCTCCGGTCTTGATCTCAAGGCTCATGAGGTCGAGCCATGCGTCCAGCTCTATACTGACAGCTCTGAGCCTGGAGCCTACTTAGGATTCTGTGTCTCTCTCTCTCTGCCCCTCCTCAACTAGCGCACCCATGCGCGCGCGCTCTCTCTCTCTCTCAAAAATAAACTTAAAAAAAAATACAGCTGGCATTTTTAAGAATATTTCATAGTTTTCTGAGTCCTTCCGCATGTGCTCGCATAGTGAAGTGTAAGGTTTCAATAAGAAATACCAGTTGCACAATTTCTTTATAGAAACATTCCTATAATGAACAGTAAAGCACCAAACTCTCTATTACTTCCCTTTCCCAAACCCAGAACTAAATCCCAGTTGTGCCTCATCAAATTAAGACTCCCCTTTGACTCTCCTTCAAAGCAAGTGAGTAAGGGGACATGGAGTGGAGTGACACAGCCTGGAACCAGCAAATACTCATTAGCATCAACTTCAATTCACATCAGTTTGCTTCCTTCCTTCCTTCCTTCCTCCCTCCCTCCCCAGGGTAAGGCTTACTCTTAGGCCGTTGCTATTACTTCAGGGAATCAAATCTCTAGATAATTCTGAATGTGACTTCTTAATTGCCACCATTACTTACTCTGGCTCGTTAGTCTGACCCAGCTCTGCCCTGAAACTTCTGAGACATTATTCAGAAGTTAGCAGTCACAAGAAGGAAAACAATGAAAGAGAACAGAGAAATGGATGGATATCAGAAGGTTAGGGGAGAATCTAGGGACCAAGTAGTCAAGTAGGGATGTAATTTGTGTAATTCAGCAGGAATACAAATTCATAAAATGAACTCCATAGAGTATAGAACCAAAAGATTAAGTCTGGCTTAGTCTCTATGGTCCCAAAGAGGAACTAAATTAGATAATCATACAGAAGGATTTGTTTGTTTGTTTGTCTGTTTGTTTTGCTTACAGCACCAGATCATTGTCTCAATCAACTACTAACACAGAGCTCACTAAGGTCCCCTGGTTCCAGGTCTTCCTTCTAAGCCAGTGGCTTTCGGCTTTTTCTCCATCTTCGAATCATTTACAATAATAACCCCTTCCTCTCTATAACATGTCTCATTATAAGTAGAGATTACGGAGGAGAATGTGAATTTCTCGTGTTCTGATATATGGCCCCCACTCCCACTCCCAGAATCACTGATTTTAATAACTTGAAATCTATCAGAAATCTGCCCCATTAATAAAAGCATACTGTCTTCAAAACCTCACTGCCTGAAAAACCTGCATATTTTATGAACTGTTTAATTATAATGGAGCTAAAAAAAATTGGGGCTGGTTTTAAAGCCATGTATCTGACATATGGAACACAAAGAACAGTAATCAGATTAAGCAACTAATCGGGTGATGGACATGAGCTGTAAAAGCAAGCATTTCCTCTAGGTCACATTGCTGTGTCGAAGACCATTTTGCATTTCTCCCTTTTATATCTTACAACTTATAAACCACTTTTTCAATCGTGATTTAAAGAACACTTTGAAAAAAGACAATGCCTCTATGAATTTCTTGTTCATACTGTATTTTTCAAACAGGGAAGCTACGATAAATTAACCAGTTATCTTTCTTTCTCTATAATCTCAAGAGATCAGGACCTTAAATGTCCTTCATGCTTACAGACCTGCCCTTTTATGGCTCGCTGTTCTGCATAATACAGTTCAAAATCCATCTTCTTCAAGAACTTTTCCTCTTTACCAAATACCATGTTTTACAGTCAACCTAACCTTCAGTCCTTTTGTGTCCAAATAAAAATGTATTACTCTAAAGAAACATGCAATTTTCTTGTTCTTCTATGTGTCTAGGAACTGCTTCAAAGTCATTCATTTGTATTAAAATCAGGTTGGTGGCACACGAATAGTAATTGAGAGTTGTGGGGACGTGGGGAGGGGACTCTAAAATGTTGAAGCCTCAAAACACCCATAAGGTGAAAGGTGCATGTGAAGATAAACCAGCTGACTGCAGAGCTGAGGACCATCTGCTTCTGCTCTGATCACATTTCTGTTAGCCTTTCATATGTTAGTCTCTCCATCAATTAACTTCCTCCACTGAAACAATGACAGCGTCACAAGAAATCCCAATGATGATAATTACTATCAGAAATGCTCTCCTGGGGGTGCCTGGATAGCCCAGTTGTTTGGGCTTGATTTTGGCTCAGGTCATGATCTCCCGGTTCATGGGATTGAGCCCCAAGTTGGGCTCTGGGCTGACAGGGCAGAGCCTGCTTAGGATTCTCTCTCCCTCTCTGTCCCTCCCCTGCTCACTCTCTCTCTCTCTCTCAAAATAAATAAATAAACTTTAAAAAGAAAGAAATACTCTCCTGAAGGAATCCAGGAAGAATTTCCTTAACTGATTAAAAAAAAAGAAAAAGAAAAAACTGGCCCTCAAATCAAGAAATGAGTTAAGAATGTCCACAATACAATTACATTTATTTGAAAAGGTATATATATATTTAGGAACCTATGGGGCTGAGAATTAAGGATGGGGGTAGAGGGACACAAAGGTCACCAGGCAACTAAGATGATCTTGGTAAACAGAAGGGAAGCTGGCACACATGGATAATGCCACCAAAGCACATAGGGGCACCCAGTTGGCTTAGTTGGTTAAGCCGAGTGGGTGGGTCAGGTGTAGAGATTACTTAAAATTTTTATTTTTAAAAAAATGTTTATTTTGAGAGAAGAAGAGACAGTACATGTGTCCTTGCCCGCTACTTAAAATCTTTAAAACATACACATGGGGCGCCTCGGTGGCTCAGTTGGTTAAGCATCTGACTCTTGATTTGGGCTCAGGTCAGGAGTTCAAGGTTGGTGGGATCGAGCCTCATACTGGTCTCTGCACTGACAGTGCAGACAGCTTCTCTCTCTCTATTTGACCCTAATCATACGCACGTACACTCTCTCACTCTCTCTCAAAATAAACATTATAAAAAACCACACGCACGTGAATATGATCAATGCCCTCATCCAGCAAATACATACTGAGAGCCCCCGTGTGCCAGGCTCTGTGTCCCACTGTACACATATGCCACCCTGGATTCAGGTTCTACAGGAAGGAAAGAGAATTTTCAAGTTTTTCATCAAAGTAAACTTCTTAAGCCTCCTAAAACTCTTCATTAATTGTATCAGCACTCCAACATAAATTATTTTAAGTGTTTTAATTAAGAAAAAGGCAGGATTTCTTCCAGCTGGGGAAAATCATAGCAGGAAATCTTTCCAATATGAAATAACAAACGGGTACAAAATACACACATTTGTGCTAAGAAAAGGACCTGGTGAAGGAACTCTCACATACTGTTTGGTGGGAATATAAGTTGGTACAGCCACTGTGGAAAATCGCATAGAGGTTCCTTTAAAAATTAAAAACAGAAATACCATATGATTCCAGTAATTCCACTACCGGGTTATACTCAAAGAAAATGAAAACACGAACTTGAAAAGACAGATGCACCCCTGTGTTTATCCAGCATTATTTATAATACCCATGATATGGAAGCAACCATATAGAGAGATGAATGGATAAGGAAGATATGGTATATATGTACAATGGAATATTATGCAGCCATAAAAAGAATGAGATCTTGCCATTGGCAACAACATGGATGGACCTTAGAGGGTATTATGCTAAGTGAAATAAGTCAGACAGAAAAAGACAAATACCATATGATTTCAGTTACACGTGGAATCTAAAAAACAAAACAAATGAACAAAAAGCAGAAACAGACCCAAATACAGAGAACAAACGGATGGTTGCCAGAGGGTAGAGATGGAGGGGGTCGTCAAAATGGGTGAAGGGGAGCTGGAGATACAGGCTTCTAGTTATGAAATGAATAAGTCATGGGAATAAAAGGCACAGGATAGGGAATATGGTCAGGGATGTTGTAATAGCATGGTATGGTGACAGACAGCAGCTACATCTGGGGTGAGCACAGCCTAGTACAGAGAAGCTGAATCTTTCTGTTGACAACTGAAACTAATGTACCACTGTGTGTCAACTATATTCAAATTTAAAAAAATAAGAATTACTTAATTAAAAAAGAAAAGCACAGAGTGAAAACACAGTGTTTAAAGGTTGAGTCAAAAAATAACTGACATATGAGTGAACTCGATTAAACTTTTCAGCAGCCCTATCCAGCTATCAAAAGCCCAGTCTGGTGGGGCACCTGGGTGGCTCAGTCAGTTAAAAGAATCAGATTCTTGATTCTGGCTTGGGCATGACCTCTCAGTTTATGAGTTCCTTGAGCCTGCTTGGGATTCTCATTCTCCCTCTCCCTCCTCCTTCCCTGCTCGTGCTCTCTCTCTCTCTTTCTCTCTCTCTCTCTCTCTCTCTCTTAAATAAATAAAACTTTAAAAAATGTTTTTAAAGCCAGTTTGGTAAGGTAACATCAAGTTAAACGTCTATTCCTGATGAAATACTGCTCATTGTTCTGGCTATATATACAGTTCCTACTTAAATAAACTACCTCAGCAAAATAAATAAAAAGGATTACACAGGAAAAGAATATATATCATAAACTTCTTCTGGATGTGGTAATCATTCTCCTAGGTCTACTCTGATATTTATAGGAGCGGAACATATCAACCCCTGCTCATAACAAGAAAATAGTAACAAAGAATAACATTTTTTAACGTCTATGGCAGCAGACATGAATTATGTATCACATTACTGGTGGTTATTTCAAATCCACAGCAAATTGGACAAGAGAATAGGCCAGGACCTAACAAAACCTACTGCCCTAATGATCTTAACCATGTCAAATGGTCAACTAATGACAACAGCAGTATTTCCCAGTATAAACCTGTGTCTTTTTTTATTCATTATCATTATCAAAATCACGGTTCTACCAAACATACCTTGTAATAAGTCTTTAATCTTTCAGGAAGGCCAATAAGGCCTAATGACAGCTGCACAAGAAACCAAAAAGATACAAGCCCCTATCTTATTTAGCTACTAATTCAGGAGACTGTAAAGTCCTAAATCTGTTGAACTTTCTCTTCCTAGATAAAAAGGAGCAAGATCTTCTCTACAGCCCCAACTTCATCATTAATGAAAACACTTCTGCTTTGACCATGCACTTTCCAAAATGACATCTCTCCAGAATAACAAGGGAGACATCGATCTCTCCCCACAAAAAGGAACCAGAGATCACGTAAGTTTCAGAATACTGTCTTCATCAAAATTAGGTAAGTCTCCTTCCTTCAGGACTTTCTAAAGCCTTCAATCCAAGTCCACAAATATGTCAGAATTCTTTAGCAGTTGCCTAAAATCTTGAAAAAGGCACAGTAGACGGGAAAATGTACTGGGAAAAGTTGAGAAACATACAGCTTTGAAAATTTAGGCTACATCAGGGTCAAAGAGGCAGCACAGTATGGACAAAGGAAATGGGTTTATCAGCTTTGTAACTTTGGACAAATTTTTTCACCTTGTGCCCCAGTGCACTTAATCTATAAAAAGGGTGAAACAGTACCAATTTCCTAAAACGGCTGAGACGTTAAATGAGACAACTTCTAAAACCCTCCAAACCAAGCCTGACATAAATACTCCATAAACGTCAGCTACTATTTTTGTTACCTATTTTGCAAGGTTATTCTAAGCATAGAAATACCTATAATTTACACAAATTAGTAAGTAGTAAGCATTCAACAAAAGGTCATTTAGTTGAATATATACAAAATCCTGTCCGCAGCACCCAGCACAAACTAAATCTGAATTCACAGGCACAGTACTGTACTGAATGCACTATGATTAGATGTTATTAAGAGTATAGGATCTTAAGCATTAATAAAAACAGTGCTTCTTTGCTTATAACATTTCACTGTGAGACTACATCTCCCTAGTATAGTTACAGTAAAGAAATCTGACCCTTGCCCACTGCCAAAAAAGTAACTAGTGGTCAAAGAAGTTTCAGAACTATTGTATTGCCAAAATTAAGCAAAATTACATTTCTTTTCTTCAGAACCCAGGGCCTTTAGTATGAATCTTGAATTAAAAAAAAAATTTTTTTTAATGTCTTTATTTTGAGAGACAGAGAGCAAGCAGGAGAGGGGCAGAGATAGAGGGAGACACAGAATCCGAAGCAGGCTCCAGGCTCTGTGTGCTCAGAGCCTGACGTGGGACTCGAACTCACAGACTGTGAGATCATGACCTGAGCCGAAGTCAGATGCCCGACCGACTGAGCCACCCAGGCGCCCCTGAATCTTGAATCTTTAAGTAGGAAATACACGATTCCCAGATGAATTTAGTGAGGAAACTCTTTCACTGAGCAGCTCTTGGGACAACTGCTCTGTGGAAACACAGAATGGAGACTACCCTCAATGGAAAAACGGAAATAACATGTAAAGATTTTGCAAACCATTGTGCCTACAGCAGTGTCTGGTACTTCATAGAGTTTTAATGAACTTTTATTGTACAAAATGAAAAGGGGTCAATATTTTGTAACAGTTCCCAGACATAGCTGATTGTGGAATCTTGGAATCTTTTTTTTTTTTTTTTTTTGGGGGGGGGAGCAGCATCTGCGGGACTACTGTGCCAAGAAACACACTTGGAAAAATGCTTCCCTGTGGAAACACAGTCCTAGTAATTAACGTGAACTAAACACAAAAGACTCTAGCTTAGCATTCCCACTAACATGGATGGTTCTAGGGGAGATGTTCTATCTGAAAGTCTACACGTTCACCTCAGCAGGTTATCTGCCATCCACTTGCAGATGCAACAAGGCAGAGCCTAGTAACAGTATTCACACATAGGCCTCCACTTATGTAACTCCCCTCAATTTTCCTTTTTTTTCTAACATCTCCAAGGCAACACCATTAGAGGAAAAGCTGGGAAACCAGCTTTTACTAGAAGCACTGACAAACTGCCACAGTTTTTTCTCCTCGCCTCTTCCAGGAACTACCTGCCACCAGCACTGTAACTGGCACACACAGCATATGACCACCCTCACTCTCTTGATTTAACATCTCAGCTCATTTAAGAGAACCGAAATAAACTATTACTGTACTTTACCTACGGTCTTTTAATCAATGCCTTCATTCCTTCTTTCAGGGAGACTCTTTCCCCATCCCTCCCTAATAGTAAATGTATTTCTTCCCCTCCTAGATTCTCATTTCTCTAACTTGCATTATCTGCCTCAAATGGCACTCATGTCCCAGAATCAATACCTCCTTCAATCTTGGACAACAATCTTAGGATGAAAGGGGAGAATCACAACGTTTGGTCCATAATAATAATAATAATAATAATAATGCAACTATTATAACGGGAAGTGAAGTTACAGATCTTTATCATAATTGTTTTAGAAATTAATAACGCACACGCAGAGAGCTCAAGAGCCCATTCATCTGAAAGTATAAATGAATTATCAAAGTTCTGCACCAAAGTGAAATTCGGGAATTTTAAGTGTTCCTTTGAGGGACCCGTAAAGGAAAGGGGCTGCTGAAGTTTGAAGAGGGGGCGGTCCTGGCACAGCACTCGCGGGTTCGGCGGGGACGTGGGGACGCCGCTGGCGGGGAGGCGCCGGCCATGGCTCTAGGGGGTCCCCCTCCAGATGCCCTGGACCTTTCCCCANACAGATCGGCGCAGAGCTGGAACTTCCTGCGCCTAAAGTAGCTCCAGGCCAGGAGCAGCGGCTCCATCTCCGAGCCCATGGCGGCCTAAGGCGGCGGAGTGTTGCCAGCGAAGGGCGGGCCGGGGCCAGGGAGGGCGGGGGCCGGGAGCAGGAGGCGTCCAGCTCTGCCCGGCAACGCGCCGCGGCGGGGGCCTTGCCGGAGAGGTGCCCGCATCGCGCCTGACAGCAGGAAATAGAAACCCACCACGAGCCGAACTCGGCTACAAGGCTTGCCAAACCTTGGCTGCAGAACCTGTGTACTTTCAAAAGATAACATATTTCATTAACTTCGAGAAGGCACCATGGCTAAATTAAGAGGTAGTGACTTAGACACCTCCGACTGGGGTCCTCCACTCTCTGAAAGGAAGAGCGGTTGCCTAGCAGCGAAACGCTCGGCTTATCTGCCAGTCTGAGAAAAATCCCAGGAGTTGACCCTACAATGGGTGACTTACTCTTCGCTTGCACGCATTCTTGCCCCTATCATTTACCCTTCCGACTCTAAAATTACAAACATGAGAACAGTTTCTTCAATACCATACTGCCCACCAGAACCCAAAGATTCTAAAATTCTCCAGTTTGTTTCTTGAAGTCCTCAATAAATCTCAATGTTCGAGTAGAAAAAGAGGCATTGGATACTGCTTAGTCCAAACGATGCATCTTACAGAAAAGAAAAAAAAAAAGCAAACTGAGATCGGCTCAGAAAATATAAGTTATTTACCCAATGTCGCATGAAGTTAGGGAGCTGAACTGTAACAGGGGTGACCACACGCTGTTAATACTGTTTATTATATGATGCATAAGGATTCTGAATTATAAATTGGTGACGTTTTTAGAAACAAAACGTAACACAAAAAATTTAAAAGGAGCTCTTTGAAATGTCATCTCCAAGAAATTGCTGTTTGTCAAATGCTTACTTGTGTGGAGTAATTTCTTTAGGCACTATTCTGGCTTCTCTCTAGAGATTTACATAAATATGAAAAAAGAAGTGTGACTGGGCTAAATCCAGGTAGACTTCATTAGGAAGGACTAGGGATTTTTTTTCCTTGCCTCTTTCCTACCACAGTGGGAGAGCCAAGACAAGGGAAATAATACCGAAGAACTTTCTGGTAGGGTCTAAATCTCTTTTATAGATAAGAAACAACAACTCTTAGCAAAAATAGATCACTCACAATTTTCTCAACCGACTAGGGTACCATAATGCAGACATTATATTTAATCCCAATATTTATATTTCATAAATATCAAAATAAAACTACCTTTCTAACCTGAGTAATGGGTTGGCAGCAGTTTTTTTCTCCTTACTAAGCAGTATTTCTTGTATTTCTTGAATTTTTGCTTCTTAAAAGCAAAAGTAATCAGGGTTTTTTTCTTTTAAAAAATGTTTATTTACTTATTTTGAGAGGGAGAGAGAGAGCATGAGTGAGGAAAGGACAGAGAGAGAGGGAGAGAGAGAGAATTCCAAGCAAGCTCTGCACTGTCAGAGCAGAGTCCTATGTGGAGCTCAATCCCACTAACCTAGCCATGAGATCATGACCAGAGCCAAACTCAAGAGTCAGATGCTCAACCCACTGAGCCACCCAGGTACCCCTATTCAGGTTTTGATTATTACAGTTATGTTTATTGTAATTAGTCCATTTTTGTTTTCCACAAAGTGCCTCTAGAAATGTATTCTGTCCTAAGAGAATAGCCTGTTGTTTTTGAGAGTCAGGTTTTAGGATGACACGTGCTGGCAACTGCAATTAGGCTCAATATTTCAAAAGGACTTTTTGTTTTCTGATGCAATGTTGCTATGTGAGTGAGTCTCAACTCCAGCTCCATATTAGACAGATTTTTAAAATTAAATTTTTATTTTAGAACAGATTTAGATTTATGAAAAAGTTGTAAAGGGAATACAGAGTTCCCAGATACTCCTCACCCAATTTCCCCTATTGTTAACGTTTTATATTAGTACAGTACATATGTCACAATGAAGGATCCAATATCGACACATTGCTATTAACTCCACGGTATATTTGGATTTCAGTAATTTCCCCCTGACATCCTCTTTCCATTCCAGGATCCCGCTTTGGATACCTTATTTACATTGAATTAGTATGTCTCCTTTCTCTGGTCTGTGGCAATTTCTCAGACTTCCCTTGTTTGTGATGACCTTGATAGTTTTGAAGAGTACTGGTCAAGTATTTTGTAAACTATCTGGAAAGCTTTTAAAAATACAGATACCCAAGTCCCATCCTTCAAGATTCTGATTTAAATGGCTTGATGTAGAGCTGAAACATCAGTTTTTTGTTTTTAAGTTTCCCTGTTCATTCTATTAGGCAGCCAGGGTTGAGCAACTATCATGTTGCGTTCCCCATGGTCTTGCATATATTGAGATTATTGCCAACTTCCTAGACAGGAGCAAAATTTTTATAAGTGGTAAAAAATAAATAAAGACATACATAAATATATAAGTATGGAACAAAAAAGAGGCATTAAAAATATTTTAGGACCATAACAATTCATATTAGCTTCTTTCAGAAGGCTGTTAATTTTTCTTTTCTTTTAGAAAAGTCAAATGGAGGAGCGCCTGGGTTGCTCAGTCAGTTAAGTGTCTGACTTCAACTCAGGCAGGTCATGATCTCACAGTTGGTGAGTTTGAGCCCCGTGTCAGACTCTGTGTAGACAGCTCAGAGCCTGTAACCTGCTTCTGATTCTGTGTTTCCCTCTTTTTCTGCCCCTCCCTGCTTGTTCTCTCTCTCTCTCAAAAAGAAATAAATATTAAAAAATTAGAAAAAAAGAAAAGTCAAATGGATGTGGGAAATTGTAAAATACTTAGCAAACTGCAGAATGTGAAATATGTCTAAATGTAGTATAAACTGCATCTTTAAAAGGTTATAAACATTTGTTATTTTTAACCATGTAAATATGTTAATTGATTGTGTGAATGTATAGATAGACTTTATTACGTTTTTTAAAATTTCTAATCTATAATGCAGAAGCCATTTTTAATGTTTATTTATTTATTTTTGTGCATGTGCACAAGAGGGGGAAAGGCAGAGAGAGAGAGAGGGAGGCACAGAATCTGAAGTAGCTCCAGGATCTTAGCTGTCAGCATAGAGCCTGACTCAGGGCTCAAACCCATGAACCATGAGATCATGACCTGAGCTGAAGTCAGACGCTTAACCAACTAAGCCACCAGGCACCCCAGAAACCATTTTTTTTAATGGCATGCTAGTAACAGGAAGAATAGTAAATGTAACAGCTCCTAGTGAAAAGGGTAGATAGGAATTACTAGGGCCATTTTCCTACTGAAGAAAATGAAGCACAGAGAAACAACTTAATCCCTTTGAAAGGGTCAGTTTCACAATCAGAGCTAGATCTCAGTTCCTGGATCCTTATCTTTTGCTCTCTAGCAACTAGATATCTCTTTAGGTTAATTCTGTTTAAAATCAAATACCATAGATACTGTAACTTTAATTGCCAAAAGTTAACTTTCCTTGAATGTTACATTGGTATTATTCAGGCCACTTAAAGTTAACCCAAAAGAAAAGCAAAGTTAAAATGCGATCTTAGTCAACAAGTATTTGTGGAGGCCCTACGCTTGGTGATAAGAACAGAAGAGAGGAACAAGAGAGGTCTCCAGACACAAAGATACTTAGAATAAAGAGTAGTTAGGGGAAAGAGCATTGGACTTGAGGTCAGACTTACTGGCTGTGTTTTCTCAGGCAAATTAGAAATCAATATAGGATGGTAGTTAAGAAGTAGGCTCTGGAGCTACATTTCTTATATTTGAACCCCTGACTCTCCCATGCACTAAATGTGAGGATCGTGGGCAAGTGGTTTAATGGTCTTGTGCCTCCGATATGTGCTTCATCCATTATATAAATGTGTTTTTGCTGCATTCTTTAAGAATTTTTGATTCTGCATTAAAGGACTAGAGAAACACAGGATGGATGAAACTCAAAAGAAATGTTAGCTATAGATAGTAAGTATATCATAGACCTATAGGACATGCTAAACATAAAATAGACATTTATGTGTTAAACACTTTAAAAGAATGAAAAATGAGTGTTACTTGTAGGTAGAAAGAGATGGAAAGCAAAATAAACCTTAAATACTCGTAAAGCATGGATCATCTTTATCTATCCCAAACTGGCCACCCATTGGTATTATCCATGCTAGTCCACTTGCTTTCTGCTTCAAATACATGCTGATGCTCATAAGGTTATCACAGAGCTATGACTGTAGCCATGTATCTTTGCCTCTTCTTCTCTCCAATAGAGCAAGCATCTGGCACCACAGATCTTCCATCTTTAAACTTTCTTGCCTGCTTTTGACTCTGGTCCTTGTAACAACACCATCTGTGATAAAGAAGGTGACGCAAAGAGAGAGAGTCAGGACTTATAAACCTCGGGGAAAGCACAGGCAATGTGGTCCTTTCACATATTTGCGCTAAATATCTTAACCTATTCAATCCCATTCCCTTTGCTTCTCACTGTAGATTTTAAGTTGATTTAACAAATTAGTGATTTGGTCTATGAGCGTTTTAATTTCAGGACTTCCGGGATAGCTCACCGATTTGTGTACTTAAATTTTTTTTTCCTAGGAGAGAGAGAGAGAGAGAGAGAGACAGCGTGAGCTGGGGAGGGTCAGAGAGAGAGGGAGTCACAGACTGAAACAGGCTCCAGGCTCTGAGCTGGCAGTCAGCACAGAGCCCGACGCAGGGCTCGAACCCACAAACCGTGAGATCATGACCTAAGCAAAAGTTGGACGCTTAACCGACTAAGCCACCCAGGCGCCCCTCCAATTTGTGTACTTAGAAGCCACCATAGCATCTCCTCACTACATACAAAATGGGAATGATGATGATGACTACGACAACAATGATGATGACGTAGTGATTGTTTTATGGGATGATTGTGGAGATCAAGCCAATTTCATTTAGGCAAGGCATAATTACATTATCTATTTCAAAGAACACAGAATCACATTGGGATGGAAATCAACAATGTATGCAACCAGGGATTGGCTCAATTTTCAGTCAGACACATTTATTATATCCTAGAGAAAGAGTACTTTGAGACAATACCAAAGAAACCGGAAGTTGTTCTTTTTTACCCAGCTCCTTGAGAAAGTGCTTAATAAATATCTTTTGATATTGTAACAAAAAATTCTTTTGAATACATAGCATGAGATGCCAGGGATACAGAGCGAATAATGAATGTGAACAAATAACTGCAATAAAAAGAGGTGGTGGAAGCCACAATAAATCCAGGAGGAGACAAGGGCATGAGTGAAGGCACGGGACTGGGTGATTTCATCTGTTCTCCATGGCTGGCAAAGGGCTTTGCACTCAACAGCTCAAGAAGCTTCACAGCATGAAATCATGCGATCAGGAAAGAAGATGCAGAAAGAAAGAAGAAGCAAAGATGGACTCCAGCCAGATCATCAAGAGTGTGGAACATCACATAGTGGAATTTGCACATTAAATGAAAAACCACCAGGGAAATTTTACCATGGAATAGGAACAACTTGGCTGACTTACAGTGAAGGCAGGAAGATCACTTAGGATACTACTGTCATAGTTAAAGTATGAGATGCTGGAAGTAATGGCCATAGACAGAAGGGACAAAAAATTGTTAAAGAAATAAAATCAGTAGGACTTGGACACTGATTGGATATGTGGAGAGCATTTGGTTAAGGAAAGAGAGAAAACTAGTCTAGCTCTTGGGTTTCCAGGTGGTGAATGTATTGATCACCAAGATCAGAATGAAAGAGAAGGAATGGATTGAGAAATCAGAGAGTAAGTTCAGCCTGGGGCATAATGATTTTATTGTCTCTGGGACAGCAAGATGGAGATGCTCTGTCGATTACTAGAAATAGATGCATAGATGAGGCCATGGAAATAGTTCAGGGATGGAGATAAAATTTGAGATTCACATAATTGTCTATCTTTTCATTGAAGGCAATGGAGAGAATAAGATTACCTCCATGGGGAGTTTGTGGAATGAGAAAAGAAAAGAACCAAAGACAGAACCGTGCAGATCATGAATATTAAGAGACAGGTAACGAAGAGAGGAAAGATAAAACACACCAAGAAGGAATGCTCAGACATGTAAGAAGCCAGATATTAAAAAAGCCAGATGAATGTGGCATCATGAAACCACAGTACAGACAGAATTTCAAAAAAGAAGAAGCAATTCAACCATGTTAAATTCTGAAAAGAGAGGATGAGCGCTAAAAAATTAGTTAATTACCAGATTTGGCCATAAGTTACCTATCTATAATATTTGTGTGTGTCATTTCAATGGAGTCAAGAGAGAACAGGCAAAGAAATCTGCATGTAATTAGCTGAGGTAAGAATCATACCTAAGAAACAGAAACACGAATAGAAATTTTTCTTTTAAGGACCAGCCACTCGTGCAAATGATTTAAAAACACTTGCAAATCTACACTCATATGTTTGAATTAATAGAAGTTTTATACTTTGTAGTGATTTGCCATATAATAGATGCTGTGTTTGATTTTTTAAAGCTATAGTGTTCTGGGTCACCTGGGTAGCTCAGTCAGTTAAGTGTCAGACTTCAGCTCAGGTCACGATCTCATGGTTTGTGAGTTCAAGCCACACATCTGCTGTTAGCACAGAGCCTGCTTCAGATCCTCTCTCCCTCCCGAGTCCCTTCCCTGAACTCTTATATTCTCTCTCTCTCAAAAATAAATAAACATTTTTTTTAAAAAAACTATAGGGTTCTACTAGTGGCAATTGTATAAACCACTAATTCTGGGGTAGATATGTTTCTCTAAAATGGATATGATCTGAGGTAATATGTATAGTCTTTGCTCAGGAAGAAGTGATACTTTTATACTCCTGGACTCTTTTGGAAAAGTGAGCTCATTATTAGCACTAGCATGGGACTTATTCTACTATTTAAATTTTTTTTTTAAGCTGTAGAGGAAATAATTCTCAGCAATATATAATGAAATACTACTCAATATTAAAGTAGGAGTCACTAACAGATTTATCTACTTACCAATATAACAATGGCTACCATTTATTGAGCTCTTATTCTGGGTGGATTGGGCACAATATTGGGTTCTACACATGCTCTTAAGTCTCCCCACTAACCCTGCAAGCTTGGTGCTATTATTATCTCCATTCTACAGAAGAAGAGCTAAGACTTGAACTTAGTTGTTTGCGCAGTTACCCAGCAAGTTTGTGGCACAACCAGGATTTGAACTCATGTTGAGTCAAGATCCTCCACCCTACACCAAACGAGCAACTTGTATTTTTTCAAATGTACAAGATGCTCTAGTCACACTGAGTTTCTCCCTATTCCCTTTACACTTGCTGTACTTTAAGCATTTTGTGCTTTTGCACATGGCTGCAGTGTCTTATCTCCATCCCCCATGCCTTTTGTCTGGTTGGCATAGATCCAAGCCAAATTTCAACTCTGTTTTGAACTCTACTGATTCTCCAAAGCCCTGTCTGTAAGATACTCTCAGTACCCCTCTTATAAAACTTCTTCTGCTATATTATAGTATGTCTCCCTTATAGACTTTAATGTTATTCATCCCTTTCCCAAAAGCCTAGCATATGGTGCATACATGGCAATAGACATCTCATAGGTTCTGGGTGAATGAATAGCCAAATGAAGTTAAATAACTACTGTACTTATCTATCAAATTCAAAATTGACAGTTATATTTTGAAATAAATAATTTAATCTTTGAATATGCATTTTGGCATCTATCTAAAGGCTTAGTTTAACCATGTCAACACTTAGTGCCATATAACTTGTTTTCATTAAAAGGCTAAAGCCTTTGGAGATCAGTCTATATAAATAGAGTCTACCTAAAGCAATTTGAAATTTCTTCTCAAAAAGAATTAAAAAGGAATAATCCTTAAAGGGAATACTACTCTACCAGACTTATTTTGGGTTTTTATTTTCTAAAATGATCCATTTAAAGATCTTATATATTTTATATATATATTTTTTTAAAGATAGCTTAAATATTTTACAAGTTATCAAAAAGTTTATTTTAAGCAAATGGATATTTTTTCTAATACTTTTCTATATGTATAATTCTAATATTACTAGGTAAATTTTTGTTAAGCTCTCAAATAAGACTTTTTTAGATAATTTCTTTGACACTTCATATATCTTCTTGATACAATCAATCCTATTGATAATTAGTTATTCACCAAGCATTTATTGAATGCCTACCAGTGTGTGGCACTTTCTAAGCTATGGGTACAGTGATTATTAGAGCAAAGACTCCCTCCTCTCATGGATGGGGAGAGATTACAGTTATTGGTAAACTAGTTGGAAAACTACCAAACAATTGGTAAACTACCTATCTTAAACCACAGCCAACATCATATTCAACAATATGCCCTTAGAAGCGTTCCCAGTAAAATCTGGAATAAGACATGCTAGCACTACTACTATTTAATTTTGTTCACAAAATTATAGTCAATGCAATGAACAGAGTAAGAACTTTGGCTATCAGAAAGGGAGAGCCAAAATATTGTTGTTTGCCGGTCGTAGATAATTGTCTTTCTAGGAAATTTTGTTATTTGGGAAGTTCTTATTTTTTTAACATTTACTTCATATTCCATAACTTATTGCACACTCTGATTCAGTGATTTGAAATGCTACCTTCATTATACGCTAAATTTTAGTATAGAATGAATATTGTTTCTGGGTTGTGTGTTCAGGGTCATTGACATGAAGGTCAATATTTTTGAAAGTATATACTGTTTTAATTTCTGTAGCTCTGTTTACAAATCTTTACATTTTTTTCAAGTCCTCAAACTTATGTGAGCCATTATTCATAGATAAACTATTTTAAGCTATGAATTTATTCACAATCCAATATTACTGGCATTTTAAATACTGGAACAATGCTTTTTCCTGATCTACTGAGAAATATTCTCTTAATACTCTTCTACTACTGTAGTAAACTCCAAATCAAAAAAAAAAAAAACTCTATAAAACTAGTGACTTCCTTGAAAATAATGAAAATGCTTCTCAATTTCCGCACATGAGCTACACTACATTAACCTCAAATTACTGACCATCTACCAAAATCTATTTTCTTCTTGTGGTTCTTGGATGAAGCTATTACCTGTTATTTTGGCAAAGGTCTTAAGAAAGTGAAAATACAATTATTAAACATTCCCTTTTATTCTAAATTTGCTTGGTTCTGTCTGAATTTCACACGCAATTACACATCTGCTCAGGTGAGCCATCTAGGTGTTCTTAGAAATATTTATCAAGTCCGTTTGATTCATATCACATAGGACAGCCTAAACGATTTTAAACCAAGCACATAAAGAGAGGCTGATTACATTCAATTGCTTTTTCCGTCAAGCTTCTTGTACTCTGAAAATCAGATTCTGAAGTCTAAAAATAAATTAATTTTCAACAATTGAAAGAGGCCTAGAGCTCTGTTGGTATAAATTGTATTTAGGTGACAGACAACCACTTCTGCCTCCATCTTGTCCTCATGTGGTTGAGCATGATATGAAAGAGTATGTTATTTCTAGTCATTGGTAAGGGGTCATATAGATTTTTAAAAAATCTCTTTAAAACAAAAAATAAACCCAGGGGCACCTGGCTGGGTCAGTGGATTAGGCTTCCAACTTCAGTTTGGGTCATGACCTTGTGGTTCATGAGTTGGAGCTCCATATCTGGCTCACTGCTGTCAGCACAGAGCCTGCTTCCGATCCACCAGTCCACTGTCCCCCCTCTCTCTGCTCCTTCTCTCCTTGTTCTCTCTCTCTCTCTCGAAATAAATAAACTTTAAAAAAAAAAAGTAGACCTAGATTCTTTTCACTGAAAAAAAAATGAGAAAGATCAAAGCAAAATCTACCTATCACATGACATTTATACATAGAGAATCTTAGTATAAATGTTTAAAATATAAAATATAAATACAGTAAATTGGTACAGCCACTATGGAAAACAGTATGGAGTTTTCTCAAAAAATTAAAAATAGAAATACCATATAATCCAGTAATTCCGCTACTGGATATTTACCCAAAGAAAATAAAAACACTAATTTGAAAAGATTTGCACCCCTATGTTTACTGAAGCATTATTACAATAGCCAAAATGTGGAAGCCCCCTAAGTGTCCATCTATAGATGAATGGATAAAGAATATGTGGTATACATACATATACGATAGAATATCATTCAGCCATTAAAAAGAACATCTTGCCATTTACAATAGGATGCACTTACATGATATTATACCAAATGAAATAAGTCAGTCAGGGAAAGACAAATACCATATGATTTCACTTATTTGTGGAATCTAAAAAAACAAAACTAACAAATAAGAAACAAAAAGTAGAAATATACTCATAAATATGGAGAACAAACTAATGGTTGCTAGAGGGGAGGGAGTAGGGGAATGTGCAAAATGGGTGAAGGGGAGTGGGAGATACAGGTTTCCAGTTACAGAATGAAAAAGTCACAGGAATGAAAGGTACAGCATAGGGAACAGAGTCAACGGTATTGTAATAGTGCTGTATGGTGACAGATGGTAACTAATGTTGTAAGCATAGCATAACACATAGAGTTGTCTAATTACTATATTGTACAGTTGAAACCCATACAACATTGTCTGTCTATACTTCAAAAAATTCAAATTTAAAAAATACGAAATAAAAGTACAGATTTTTTAAATGCAGTATACACTATATTATTACATCCCTGCTTTCTACTCTGATCAGCCACAATGTCTGATCAGACACTATATACATATATGAAAGGAGGGCAGTGAGTGAGAAAGGGTCTCTGATGTGGCTAGAATACTGCTCATTTTTAATAAATTAAATTCTGGAATGCTCTAACACCACCATCCAAACTCCCCAGCAAGACCTAAAAGTTCTACAGCTCTTGGTTACTTCTCTGACCATATCTCATCCGCTTATCAACTTGCTTACTCCACTCATGCGACACTGGCCCCCTTGATGGTCTTTGACTGGACTTAGCAGGGCAATGTTACACTTAGTCTTTGCAGACAGCCACATTCTTCCCCCAGATATCCAATCACTTAATGAAGAGGTCCTTCACTCTGTCAATTCATGAAGGTCCCCACTGAAATGTCACTTCATTAAAGAGATCCTCCCTACAAACCAGCCCCACCTCATTTCCCTGCCACTTTTTCTCCATAATACCTACTACCCCTTGACATATTTCATAAGTATGCACATATATATTATCATCTATGTCTGCTCCTCCCCCCTCTTCCCCAGAACTCAAGCATTAAGAGTTGACACTTGGCTCTATCCTCAGTGCCTAAGATAATGCTTAGCACATAACATGTCCTCAAAAAATATTTACTGAAATTGCTTTCTTTCCAATAATATTAGACTAAATAATACAAGTTGGGGTCACTATTTAAGTTTAAAGATCCAATTATTAGCATGTTGATAAATATTAATAGTTGACAGTATGAATTGTTTAAATGAACGTAATATCTATACTTTCTCATAAAACCACATAGAAAATTGTCATCTCAAGAACCTCTGCAACTTTGGGGCACCTGGGTGGCTCAGTCAGTTAAGCGTCTGACATCGGCCCAGGTCACGATCTCACGGTTGGTGGGTTCGAGCCCCGCATCGGGCTCTGTGCTGACAGCTGGCTCAGAGCCTGGAGCCTGCTTCAGATTCTGTGTCTCCCTCTCTCTCTGACCCTCCCCTGTTCATGCTGTCTCTCTCTTTCCCTCAGAAATAAATTTAAAAAAACATTTAAAAAAATAAATTAAAAAACATTAAAAAAATTTTTTTAAAGAAGCTCTGCAACTTTACCTCATTCTATTCATAATCTCTGGCCTTTGCCCTCTCTTTGATGTTAGGGTCAATAGCAGAGGGCTACCCTCATGGTATTCATTACTAGACAAATTTAGCAGAGAAAAGACTAAGAGTCATCTACCCAGCAGACTCCCTACCCTCACTTACGTCCTGACCATCCATCCCTGAATGCCCACTGACCCTTTATAAAAATTTTTTTTAATGTTTATTTATTTTTGAGACAGTGTGTATGAGCGGGGGAGGGAAAGAGATAATGGGAGACACAGAATCTGAATCTCCAGGCTCTGACCTGTCAGCACAGAGCCTGACTTGGGGCTGGAACTCACAAACCATGAGATCATGACCTGAGCTGAAGTCAGATGCTTACCCAACTGAGCCACCCAGCCGCCCCTATAGCAGGTTTGAACCCTCACTGACCCTTGAGAAGAGGAGAATGACTAGAGGTACATGGAGGAGCATATTTTGTCTTCTTGTGAAAGTGTCATATTTACGCTTACTGGCATTCCCCTTCCTTCCCTCAATATCCTAAAAAGTTGTCCGCTTCACTCTGGAAGTTCTAAAGTTCTAAGCATTTGTAGGGTGGTGAATTCCATTACATGACTCCTTTTCCTTTGGGATATTATGGCAGATTGTATTATTATCCCCAATTATTCATTTACTCCTTCCCTGCAAGAAAATTTAACATCCTCACTCATAGTTGCCATGTGACTTGACACTGAGTTGGCCCCTATTGACATTCGGCCTGGCGATGTGACTTGCTATGACCGACCAATGGGTCATGAGCAGAAAAAGTATACTACACGTTCTAAAACTTTAAGAGCCTTTCCATGGTTGGCTTTACTCTTTTCCCTCTGCTCCTTCAGCCTGAGACCTAGAATGAGAAGAGTTATAAAATAAAATGTAGCCAGGCCATGTCACTGCACTGACCCATGTCACTGTACTACCTATACACAATGTGAACAGGAGAGAAATGTTGGTTATTGTAAACTACTGAGATACTTAGATCATTTGTTATTGCAGCAAAGCTAATATCTTCATACTCCTCTTTTTTCTCCCATAATTAGAATTCAAATATCCATTTCTACAAAATTACCAAGATGTGAAGAAGTCCCACATGAAGAGCCCTACTAATTTTACTGAAGGGCATATGAAAAGAAAAATAAACAAATATCATGTTCCTAGATAGGAAGATGAGACAATGGAAAGTTTCAGTTCTCTTCAAATTACCCTATAAATTCAGTGTGTTTTTAATAACTAAAAGTGTTGAATCTGACATTCATCAAGAACATTCCCCCCAAAAATTTTTTGAGAAAGAATAGTAATGACAGTCTTGCCCTACAAGATATCAAAAATGTACACTGATGCTATAGTAATCAAAATAAGGTGGTACTAGAACAGGTTCACAAGTAGATGGATGGAATAGAATAGAAAAGCCAGAAAGGACTACACACTATGTGATGATTTAACAGATGATAAACATGGTAGTTCCTCCCAACACTACCCAACCTATTTTTTCTGAAATCATTCCAATCTCAGAAAATGGTAGATCCTTTCCAGTTGCCTAGACCAAAAGCCTTACATATATGCATATCTTCTCTTTCTTAAAGATATCCATCCAAATCCATTAGCAAATCTTGTTCGTTCTACATAAAAATAGATCTGGAATCTACCTCTACTAAACCACTTGCCCCAACTATTCTTATCTCTTGTATCAATTACTGCTTTAGATTCCTGGGACCTTTGACACAACCCAACGCAGCAGCCAAAGTGGCTCTTTCAAAATATTCTAAGTCAGATTATGTCACTTCTTTCCTTAAAACCCCTCCATTTTTGGCCATCTCACTCAGATTTAAAATCCAAAGTTCTTAACGCTAACTCATAAGTCCCTAAACGATCTGCCCCCTCATCCAACCCATTAGATAAGATTTGATCTTACCTAATGCCACCTTACATTAGTTCATTATACCCAGTCACTTGGGCTTCTATGCTAATCCTTAAGTGAATCAAACATGGTGCCATATCAGGTTATTTGCACTTACTCTTTTCTCTACCAGGAATACTCTTTTCCTAGATGTTCACGTGAATTGCTTCCTCCCCTCCTTCGTGTTCCACATCAAATGTTATCTTATTAGAGTGATCTAACCACCAAAACTATTCACATAACTTTCCCAGTGCAAAATGAAAATGCAAGCTTTTTCATTATTGGAATTTCAAGACAACAGAGCACTACAGCATCGAACATTTGGAAAGTTTCAAAACTAACGTGTATTTTCTATCACTTTATCACCTGCACATTAAGCCACTTCATTTTATTAGGAAGGAAGAAGATATTTGCAAACATGTCAGATAAAGGGTTAGTACCCAAAATCTATAAAGAACTTATCAAACTCAACACCCAAAAAACAACGAATCCAGTGAAGAAATGGGCAAAAGACATGAATAGACACTTCTCCAAAGAAGACATTCAGATGGCCAACTGACATATGAAAAAATTCTCAACATCACTCATCACCTGGGAAATACAAATCAAAACCACGTTGAGATACCACCTCACACCTGTCAGAATGGCTAACATTAACAACTCAGGCAGCAACAGATGTTGGTGAGGATGTGGAGGAAGAGGATCTCTTTTGCATTGCTGGTGGGAATGCAAACCGGTGCAACCACTCTGGAAAACAATATGGGGTTTCCTCAAAAAATTGAAGATAGAACTACCCTGTAACCCAGCAATTGCATTAGTAGGTGTTTGTCCAAGGTATACAGGTATGCTGCTTCGAAGGGACACGTGCGCCCAACGTTTATAGCAACGCTATCCACAATAGCCAAAGTATGGAAAGAGCCCAAATGTCCATCTATGAATGAATGGATAAAGAAGATGTGGAGTATTACATGGAGCATTACTTGGCAATCAACAAGAATGAAATCTTGCTGTTTGCAACTACGTGGATGGAACTAGAGGGTATTATGTTAAGTGAAATCAGTCAGAGAAAGACAAATATATGATAGGATATGACTTCACTCATATGAGGACTTTAAGACACAGAACAGATAAACATAAGGGAAGGGAAGCAAAAATAATATAAAAACAGGGAGGGGGACAAAACATCAAAGACTCTTAAATATATAGGAAAAACTGGAGGGGTTGTGGGAGGGGGAATGGGGTAAATGGGTAAGGGGCATTAAGGAATCTACTCCTGAAGTCATTGTTTCACTACATGCTAACTAACTTGGATGTAAATTTAAAAATAAATTTAAAAAAGGACGGAAGACAACTAATTTTTATTTTTAATAAAACATAAATATAAAACTAGCTTTATGTTTCTGTTACATACATTAAGACACTCTTATTGTGTCCATCTCTTTTATAATTTGTCCTACACAATATTTCATAGGATATGAAGCAATGATTATTAAAAAAATTAATGGTGCTCAAAAATTATATCAGATGGGGGCGCCTGGGTGGCTTAGTCGGTTAAGCGTCTGACTTTCGCTTAGGTCATGATCTTGCGGTTCGTGGGTTCGAGCCCCGCGTCGGGCTCTGTGCTGACTGCCAGCTCAGAGCCTGGAGCCTATTTCAGAGTCTGTGTCTCCCTCTCTCTCTGACCCTCCCCTGCTCATGCTGTCTCTCTCTCTCTCTCCCCTAGAAATAAATAAAAATATTTAAAAAAATGATATCAGATGATGTCAATGATTTAACATTACGCTTACTAAACATTTCTTAAAGGTGTATCATGTTCAAAGGCTATAAACCCCTCAATTTATGATTACAGAGTTGAGAACCATTCTATTTTCTTCCAACTACAGAATATTTTATTTCTGTAATTTTTTTCTGCAATCCATACTTAACCCATCTCATTTTTTGTTTGTTATTATTTTTCCAGAAGGCCCATCTCATGATAACGTGTAACTAACCTGGACTTGCACTGTATGGCACAGGTTTTCATGTAGATGTGTTACCAGTGTGTATGTGACATTGTCTGAGACAACCTTTACTCTTCATGTCTGATAACAACCACCACCACCACAACAACATAATAAGCGTTATCTAATACCTTTTTGACATGCTGCCAGTTCACTGCAACCCAGTTCAAGTTCGCTTATCGTCTACCAAGCAAATCAATCAATGCCATTGAATTATTCCAATTGAATCCTTTTTCTTCATTTAATTCCCGTTTTGAGGAGGATTATTAATTAGCCGAATGATTGCTTTTATGGGGAATGTTCCACAACTCTTTGGTGAAATGATCATATTACATGTGTGCCTTCTTGATTGACTACTTATGCTCTGCAGCAAAGTTAGAATGTTGAGTCTGCATTTCTTACTTTATATGTAAGAATTAGTTTATCAGCTAATTTCTTTTTTTTTTATTTTTTAATGTTTTATTTATTTCTGAGAGATAAAGAGAGGCAGCGTGAGCAGGAGAGGGTCAGGGAGAGAGGGAGACACAGAATCCAAAGAGGCTCCAGGCTCTGAACTGTCAGCACAGAGCCCGACGCAGGGCTCGAACCCACGAACCGTGAGATCATGACCTGAGCTAAGTTGGATGTTTCACCGACTGAGCCACCCAGGTGCCCCATAATTTCGAAATGTTTAGAAGTTTTCCCCATTATGTCTAATCTAATCATACACTCCAGTCTCTGCTCATTTCTCTACTTACAGCTAAGCTCCAAGTTATTGTTCAATTTTTTTGAAGTTTTAAGTTTTTTCCCCAGTCCTGCTCAAGAGAAAAGAAACAACTCAGATAACTCATTGAATAATGACTTAAAGGGGCCTATTTCTCTTGCAGTTTTCCAAGAGTCCTATCACTGGGTCAACCCCTTTAGAATGTGGATCAACATAAATTATAAGATATTCCTAAAGTTCCCTTTCCATAATTAGATTTTTACTCACAGGACTGTGTGTTATCTGATATTTAAAAATTAATAGGAATGGATAAAAAATTTCAACAACAAAGTTAATTTTCAGGAAAGGATATGTTTTAAGATGTGCCAATGTTCAAAAGGCTTCATTGTGAACTTTAAAATAAAAAACAATTTCAGTGTATAATAAACTAGTTGACTGTGCTTTGAACAAAGCCAATTATTCTAAAGAAAGGCTTTTATTCTAAGCATTCACAGAAAATTCTCTATAGACTTTAATGAACATCGTGAACAGACTAAAGATACCGTCATATGCATTTTTGGCAGAGATCAAAATAACGATATTCTAAACCAGTAGTTTATAATCTTTTTATTAGCCCTCAAATACCTCTCATGAACAGCACACCTTGAAAGATTATAAGAACCAAACTGCAAATATTAATTAGCGATTTATTTTTCAATGCTTATGAATCAAGGCTTTATATTATAATTTTCTGATTGATTCCACACAAGAGAGTAATTAATTGCCACTTTAAAGTGGAGAAACTAAGTGACCAAAGCTGATATAACCAATAATAGAACAAATAGAAATCATCTGCCTCTGGGGGCGCCTGGGTGGCTTAGTCGGTTAAGCGTCCTACTTTCGCTTAGGTCATGATCTCTTGGTTCATGGGTTCGAGCCCCGCGTCGGGCTCTGTGCTGACAGCTCAGAGCCTGGAGCCTGTTTCAGAGTCTGTGACTCCCTCTCTCTCTGACCCTCCCCTGCTCACGCTGTCTCTCTCTCTCTCTCTCCTAGAAATAAATAAAAACATTAAAAAAAAAAAAAGAAATCATCTGCCTCTGGATAAGATGTACCGAGACGGACACAATATGCTTTTTGTATTACTGCTAAAAATGTAGAATGTGAATCCAGTAATGAGGAGACATCAGACAAACCCAAATGAAGAACATGCACCAAAGTAATCTGCATTCTTCAAAATGTCAGAATGATGGAAGATAAAAAAGACCCAGAATCTTTTCCAGATTAAAAGAGACATGGAAACGAAAATACAACATGGGAATAGAATCCTGGGTTCTATTTAAAAATTTTTAGATTTTTTTCCTATAAAGGACATGAATTGGACAATGGGCAAAATTTGAAAAAGATTTGTAGATTAAATAACAGTATGGTATCAACGTTAATTTGCTCCTCTCTTCTCCCTGTTTTCAGTAGTGCCTGCAGGATTATAACAGAACAGGGTCTCTCTCTATGTTCTTGCCCTTGCCCAGCAGACCACTGATGCTTGTCACTCATAAACTTGTGGTAGGAAGAGGGGAAATGTTCTTGGTCCTTTTTGTCCAGCCTCTCTGGCTTTGGCAGGTCTGTGAGGCTGGGCCTGACAGTTGGGCTTTTTTAGTATTCCTGCCCTCTCCCCAGGACAGTCAAAGGCTACCTTGTATCTCTGATCTTATCTGGGGAAGTCTTCTGTTCCCAGTCCGGGAGTATCAGACCTCTGCTTTGTGTTGGTATGTATATGGTGTTTCCGGACCCAAGTGGATTTCCTGCCCCTCCCTGGGAGCTGATAGATTATGTAACTATCCCTCACCTCTCAGCAGTGGATCTTTGTCTGAAGCCTATGGTCCAGATAAGTGGGCAGAGTTGTCTGCCTGCTTCCTAGTAGCAGCCAACCGCCTATCAGGCCTGCCTGCCTGTACCACAAAGGAGGCCACTGTCCATTTTCATGCTCTTCTCCTGCCCTGATTTCTTCCTCTAGAAAGCCCTCAAGGAGTTTATAGCTGCTAGGGGAGTCCAACATTAATGAATTGTGCAAGTAGATAAAAAAAAACTACAATTTTGATAAGGATTTAATTTTTTTAATGTTTATTTTTGAGAGAGAGAGACAGAGAGGGAGCAGGGGAGGGGCAGAAAGAGAGGGAGACGCAGAATCCAAAGCAGGCTCCAGGTTCCGAGCTGTCAGCACAGAGCCGGATGCAGGGCTCCAACTCACCAACTGTGAGATCATGATCTGAGTTGAAGTCGGAAGCTTAACCTACTGAGCCACCCAGGTGCCCACAACCTTGATAAGTATTAAGAAAGAGGATCCTGATGTTTTAAGAGTGTATAAGAAGAGGAGTACCTCTTCAGGCTATTCAGGAATTGACTCAGGAATGGCGACAGAGTACCAGTCAACCAGATGAAGGGCGTAGAGGAAGATCAGCATACCAGAAGGCCCTGTGGCAGGGTAATATGACATGTTCTAGAAAACAAGAAGTCTAGGGTGCAGGAAGGCCTAGAGAGTGAGGAGAGGATATGAAATGAAGGTGGAGAAATAGGAACCAGATCATACTGGGCTTCTTGGCCTGGTTAAGTATTTGGTCTTGATTTTAAAGCAGTAGGTAGTGTTGGTGGTGCTAAGGGGAGTAATTTTATTTATTTATCATTTATTTATTAATGTTTATTTATTTTCGAGAGAGAGAGAGAGAGAGGCAGAGAGAGAGGGAGGCACAGAATCCAAAGCAGGATCCATGCTCTGAGCTATGAGATGGAGCTTGACATGGGGCTTAAATCCACGAACCGTGAGATCATGACCCAAGCCAAAGTTAGACGCTCATTCGACTGAGCCACCCAGGTACCCCAAGCGGGAGTAATTTTAATTAGATTTGTAAAAACTAATATTTAATCAACATATAGTTCAGATCCTACAATGTTTGTATTCTGCATATTAAAGCCTTTAAGTTCTGGGGCGCCTGGGTGGCTCAGTCAGTTGAGTGTTCGACTTCGACTCTGGTCATGATCTCGTGGTTCGTGAGTTCAAGCCCTGTGTCAGGCTCTGTGCTGACCGCTCAGAGCCTGGAGCCTTTTGTGGATTCTATGTCTCCCTCTCTCTCTGACCCTCCCCTGTTCACATTCTGTCTCTCTCCCTCAAAATAAATAAACATTAAAAAAATTTTTTAAAGCCTTTAAGTTCTTGAAGATAAACCAGAATGTACTAGAAGGAACCACAAATAAGAGCATAAATAACATTTGAACTACTCAGTGATATGCCAATATTTTGTATTTGATTATAGAACGCGCACTGGCAAGTGACCACTCTACACTGTATTAAATGAATGTAAGTTGTAATTCAAAAGAAATTTTAAATTAGCTTATTTAGTCACATTTAATTACATGGCCTTACATTGTGAAATAAATTACAAGCAAATCTATATTCAGAAACATTTACTACAAGTATAGTTTTAACGGGCTACAAAAAATACGTAAATAAATATTTATTGAATGCTCATAGGCTGCATAGAACAAAAAAAAACAAAAATTACAAAATGTAAAGATACTGCTTAGAAATAGTGTTTTATTTGTTGATTAAAATACTTTCCTAGTATAGGAAAGTCTGTGGCTTTGAAATATATATATGGTCTTTTACTCCTGTCATCTTTTATGCATCCTGGCTTTATTTTCTTTTACCTCCAATTATCATATCTCTTTTTTCTAGAACTGTACTATCTACAACCAGACTGTGGCTGCCTCACCAGGAAATGTCCTCCTACATCAAACTCAGATTCAGACTAATCTTTTCATAAATACCTGGCAGCTAAGTTTATTTTTTTGCACAACCTATAGTAAATCTACGTCTGTTTCTTATCTTTCTTTCTGACATCTCTTTTTAAAACTAGAGTGGGTTTTAATGATCAGTAGAATTCAGTAAAGTCTCTTTTGATAAGAACATGTTTCCCCTATAATTATTTTGTAATTTTTAGATATGGTATTTGATCTATTAAAATGTATATGGGGCGCCTAGGTGGCTCAGTTGGTTAAGTATCTGACTTTGGCTCAGGTCATGGTCCCACGGTTTGTGGGTTCAAGCCCCGCATTGGGCTTTGTGTTGACAGCTCAGAGCCTGGATCCTGCTTCGGATTCTGGGTCTCTCTCTCAAAAATACAACATTAAAAACTGTATATGTATTTATATGTAATTTATTTGTTTATATATATTTTTACTTGTTTTTAAAGGTACTTATGTCTTTATCTTGTTTTCTTCTTTGGAACATAAATTTTTCAAAGCAAAGACTGTGAGTTCATTTTTCTTGATTTCTCCTCCAGAGCACCAAGCCCAGTGATTCACACATGGCACTCCATTTATGTTTGGGCATGATTACAGTGGTGGTTCTTCACCTTCTTCCTGTGGCATGCTTTCGAATAGTGGAAGTTTTGGTGATCTATTTGAAAGCATTACAAACAGGAAGTGACTTGAAACAAGTCAACAATAATTACAGAGTAATCAGTACTACCGTATATAATAGTAGCTTTCAGTATTTGTGCAAGCATCCTATGGCCTTGAAGGTGTTTTATTAAAAGTTCATTGAAATTTGTATGGAACAACAAAAGACCCCGAATAGCCAAAGTAATACTGAAAAATAAAACCAAAACGGGAGGTATCACCATCCCAGACTTTAGCCTCTACTACAAAGNAAAAAAAAAAGTTCATTGAACAAAATGGTCTCATGTTTTCTTTGTTAGATTGACGTTAAGATGCGCATCTTTCTTCCTACTCATAGCTAGTTATACAGCTGCTGTACTGAAGACCACAAAATGCTTGGCGTGTAACAATGCCGTCCAAATCTTTGCACTAAGAGACTTGACAAACTTTAGCATGGCTTTAGTAGCTTATGATACTAGAATTACCCCAGCCCCCTTAAAATGCCTGCCTGAGAAAGCCCAATGCTGCCAGCAGAATTTATTGTTTGTACTAGCCAAAATCTGGTAATAAGGCTGTATACTCCCTCTTAGAGCAGTTATTTTAGAAAGCTTGTAATTATAAGTCCATTCTCTGTCCTTTAAGGGTAAATCTACCACCCAAAATTATTTCCTCAAGGACTGGAGAGCTGTCTCTGAAATTCAAGCATTCAGGGAGATAACTCTCACCCTCAGTCCCTGCATCTGCATAAACAATTTCCTAAAATTCAATATGATAAAAGCTAAATGGAAGATAAGGGACTAACTTTGGTGCCTGCCTTCAACTTGTACCGTTGCCCCCTGTCATAAAGATAGAAATGCACTGGGGTGCCTGGGTGGTTCAGTCATTAAGTGTCTGACTTTAGCTCAGTTGGTGATCTCATGGTCTGTGAGTTTGAGCCCCGCATCGGTCTCTGCTGAAGCTCAGAGTCTGGAGACTCCTTTGGATTCTGTGTCTCCCTTTCTCTCCGACCTTGTTCATGCTCTGCCTCTCTCTCTCTCTCTCTCATGTAAATTGATGTTTTTAAAAAAGTGTTTAAAAAGGATAGAAGTTTATTTCTCCTCCAGATAAGCTCCAATTTACAAATCCAGGTGTCCTAGTCATATGGACTAATGCCTCTTAACACCTGCTATTCCCTTTCCTTAGTGCACCCAGACTTTTAAAATATCTCTATTCTAGACCACCTGGGTGGCTCAGTCGGTTAAGTGCCTGACTTTGGCTCAGGTCATGATCTCATGAGTTGAAGCCCTACATCAGGCTCCTTGCTGTCAGCACAGAATGCATTTTGGATCCTCTGTCCTCTCTGCCCCTCCCTCACTCATTCTCTCTCTCTCTCTCTCTCTCACTCTCTCTCTCTAATAAATAAACATTAAAAAAAAATCTCTATCGTTTTGCTTCAAGGAAGTTGAGTTCAATGCACACTGAACCCTCTTCCCTACTGGAATAGCATTACCAAATAAAATCTGTCCTCACTGCTTTAACTAGTGTCCAGCTTTGTCTTTGACAATAATATGTCGCATTACCTACTTAAATCAATGTTCTCAGCTGCTGCAGAAATATATTTGATGTGTTGATCGTGGTTTGGTAGCATTTGCACTCAGGAAGTAAGTACTCGGTGCCGCCGGGTGGATCTATGTTAGGAGACAATGTGCTGTGGTTCTGCACATCTTGTTTCCAGAGGCAGTGACTGCCTTTGTCCTAGACTAGCTTCTCAAGGATGCCTGTGAGGTAAACAACCTTGCAAGATAAAGACAGTGTCTCTCTTTGGAGCAAAAGCCAGGTTTATTTATTTTCCAGTATAATAAAGATCACATCTCCCTTGTGGACAAGGGTCAAAGAGGTTTGCTGCCCATTGTAATAGACTTAGGTTCTCTGACCTTGCTTGAAATTCCTCTCCTTAATGAAACTCAGTGTGTGTATAATTACTATCTGACCCTCTTTGTGATACTCTGTGGGAATTGGGGCTCAGGGATCCCATGGCCCAGATATCGCAGAAGAAGCTGGATGATGCAACATGGAAGTGTGGGCATTAACGCCAACCCTTCATGAGGTGAGTCTCAACCAGTGGGAGAGGAGGGAGCTGGACAAATAAATGATCCCTCCTTCCTCTTTCCTCTTTCTTCTCCATTTTTTAAATCCTGATTTATTTTTTTATCAAAAAATTCTTTCTTAATGTTTTATTTATTTCTGAGAGATAGAGTGAGACAGTGTGAGCAGGGGAGGGTCAGAGAGAGAGGGAGATACAGAATCTGAAGCAGGCTCCAGGCTCTGAGCTAGCTGTCACCACAGACCCCGACAGGGGGCTCAAACCCATGAACCTGTGAGATCATGACCTGCACCAAAGTCGGACACTTGACCAGTTAACTGAGCCACCCAGGTGCCCCTTTAAATCCTGATTTAAAAAATATTTTTCAATATTCTATTATCGGAAATTTCCGATGTTACCAAAATTTATTTTCATATTCATATATTATTTTCATAAAACCTAATTTTCAATGGTTTTATATTTTTCATATGGGCTGACTCTATTTACTTAAAGTTTTCCCTATGGTTGAGCAGTTTGGTTTCTTTGATTTTATTGTTCTAAATTATGCCATAGTAGGGGCACCTGGGTGGCTCAGTCGGTTAAGCGTCCGACTTCGGCTCAGGCCATGATCTCACAGTTGGTGGGTCCAAGCCCCGCGTCGGGCTCTGTGCTGACAGCTAACCTGCAGCCTGCTCTGGATTCTGTGTCTTCCTCTATCTCTGACCCTCCCCTGTTCACGCTCTCTCTCTCTCTCTCTCTCTCTCAGAAATAAATAAAACATTAAAAAATAATAATAAAATAAATAAATAAATTATGCCATAGTAAATATTTTTGGTGCATGAGTCTTGATCTGCATTTTATTATTATCATGCTCTGATGGGTAGCTACCTGAGAAATTAGTGAGTCAAAGGATAAGGACATTTCAAGTCTTCAGATGCCTAAGTTGTTTCTAGAAAAATTTCTTGAAATGGAAGTGGCATGATCAGATCCATGAGTTTTACAGATAACTCACACTGCAGAATCTAGGGAATGGATAATTAGAATTTGACCTGAACCATGGCAATGGGTATTGACAGGGTGTCGATGTAGAGATGGGGATAAAGTTTAGAAATATTTCTAAAATAGAGTAGAAAGGAGTTGGTAACTGGGTGTGGAAGATGAGAAACAACAAGGAACTAATGATAAATGCCTAGCTTTCCAGCCTGCCTAACTGGAGGAATACCGATGTTGTTGATACAAAAAAAGAAGATGGCGGGAGGGGGGAAGGGGCGCCCGGGTGGCTCAATCAATTGAGTATCTGACTCTTGCTTTCTGCTTAGGTCATGATCTCACTAACAGCACAGAACCTGCTTGGGATTCTCTCCTTCTCTCTCAGAAAAAAGAAACATTAAAAAAAGATGGCAAGGTGTATACGAGCGTAGAAGACAATTTGGTTTGAGACTTCTTTTGCTTGAATTATGCACCAGTTTTTAGAGGTTTTAGGTGAAATCTAGAAAGTGTTTGAAAATATAGTTGCTGATGGACAACATCTGTTGCTTTGGTCTCCCTGGCATCTGGGGATAGCTATAGAATTTTTTTAGAGGAGGGTATTTGGGTGGTGATCTGTCAGAAAACAAAATTGTCTTAAAGATGTGTTTACTTAGCAAACATCTGTTATTTTTCAAAAATTTAGATTGCGTGTGTATTTAGTTATGTAAATGGAAGTTGGGAAATTCTAAAGCATCCAAGTCAACCCTGGGTAGCCTCTGCTGGCTTCTATTCCTTTTTATTCTGGTAATAACCACTTCAGTTTTCCTTGGGAGCATTAATCCTCTCCCATTCTCCCTTCCTATGGTTTTAGCACACTTGGCTAAAGTGTGGATCGATCCACATTCCATGGATCCGAGGGTGGGGCATGTATCTAAACTCAGCCAATTGGGGCCAATGGGGTTTAAGTCTAGGAGTTCCCAGGGGAACTGGGGGGAAACAGGCTCTTTTCATAGGAACTGCTAAGGGAATATGTTGTAGAATTGGAGCTGTTGGTAGCTATTTTGCTTGTCTGGTAATGGAGTCAACGCAAAGGAAAATAGAATGGATGACTTGGTTCCAAACACATCACTTGAGCCCTAGGATCCAAAGGCATTAATTCCAGTTTCGGTCCTATGCGGCATTAAAATTCCCTTTTATTCTTAAGCCATTTTGAGGGGGTTTCTGTCATATACAACCAAAGAAGTGCTGACAGGTATGGTATAGGGGATCAGAAAAAGGTTCAAGTTTTCAAAAGTTTCATCTATTCAAGATAAAACTAAGAGGAATCCTACTGTGACTACACAAGTGTTCTCTTTTATATTTAGTGGCCGACAAGTATGTATGGAACATCTACTGTAGTGTCAGACACTATGTTAGGTTCTGTATATAAAACAGGTGAAGTAAGGGTTTAGTTACAGAAGTATATTTACGTACAGCTTATTAAAATATTACTACAATTCATAAATTGGCTGAATTAGCTAGCTACAATTAACATAAATTTTGGCTTCTATATTTTATATATTTTGCCTTATGTTTCTTTTGTAGACCTGAGGGTAGCTCAAATCATTAGCCCGCAAATAATTTTTTGTTTACTTGAATTTTAGAAATATTTCAAATGTCTGGAATATAAAACTCCATACTAAGAGTTCAAGTTTCATCATACAGATTACCAAAAGGCATAGAAGCTTTTATTTAAAATGTTTAACAAATGTCCACTTGTTGATGTATAGAGTTTTGGGGTCTTTCTAAACTTGCATCTTTATTTGCAGTACTTTCAAAAGTTACTGATGGTGGCATCTTATCTACTAATAAAAGCTTGATTAAGCTTTCTGATGTGATATTAGTGAAAACAGATTCTATAAAGTTGTAGGAGTAAGAAGTAATCAGGTTTGGGTTTTTTCCTGTAACATCCATGAATGTTTCATTTTTTTAGCCATCTTTGTGCCTCAGCTGTCTCTTCTGGTCTTCGGTTGTCAGTTGAGGATGCTTTAATTAGGAATGTTTTTGCTTCACACTCCACCCTTGGGTCATTAAAGATTGTTATGGAAAATATGATAATGGAAAAATAAACTATTTAAATTTGTTATTTATGAGTCTTTAAATATGTAACATGGGATCTATAAGGCATACTGAAAAATCTGAATCAGAACAAAGTATTTCTTATTCTTCACCATCCTACATCTCAGAAAAATTACATGGAACTTGCAATTAATGTACCACAAATATAGAGCACAAAAATATTTTGTCTTTTCTAAGTTCACTGCTTAAATTTAGATAATCAACAAATTTTTCTTTTTTCTCAGCAGGGGTTTTCAAAGAACTTGCTAATGAGTTAGCAAACATATTCCTAAGAAAAAGACCCCAAAAACCCCAAAACATACAAAAAAAGCCAACACAGGTGATAAAGAGAAATTGTATGTGCCTTTGTCCAGAGAACCTCATTCACAACTTTTTACGGCTTTCAGAGCCACTTTTCAGGTCTGAGTTCTCTTTTCTTTCCAGCAGGTGCTCTATCTGAATTCCACTTCTCATTCTGCTGAGATTGTTGTTATCTAAGTCAAAGACAAGGTGTGAAGTGAGGCCCTTTACTCAGCAAGCTTGCTCACCACCCCTTCTTAATTCTTGGCTGCTCCTGGAAATTAGGACAAGGGCCCATTTCATTACAAAAGTTTTATAATTAATCACTCTGGGAATAGCAAAAATAACAAGCTTGACATCTGAAAGCTCAGAAACTTTATGAAGTCCTTACTGTGTTGTTGTTGTGGTTTTCCTGCATCATACTCCCTCACTATCCTATATATACCGAGAAGTACAGTGGATTTGGTTTTTACTTCCATCCTTTCTGAGTGAGTTCACAAATCTGCTCAACCTTCAGAGTTTACTTTTTATAACCTTTATGTCAATTCCTTGCTCTGAGATGGTCCTTCCCTGCCTGTAGACTAGAAGTCACAACCAAACCATGGAAAGGTATCTCTTGTCTCAAGTTGGTAATTTCTACATCTTTGAGAAAGCAGAGACTGGGTAACATCCATTCCAAAGTACAGGTACCTTATAGGAAACAACAACGTTTCTTGAAAGGATACTAGTTTATTCTAGTTTTTGTCAGATTTTCAAGGTTTGGTATTTTCCAGGGAAACCAAAACTGATTTTATAGACATGGAGGACTCATATTAGTATGTTAGTATTTTTTGTTATAAACCTGGAGGCTATCTTCCTGCACTTAAAACTTTTAAAAATATGGATTTCAAATTACTTTTACAAGTATTATAATCCTGTGAATAAGGGGAGGGGGGCACTTAGAA
Organism: Crocuta crocuta; assembly: GCF_008692635.1. Lineage (NCBI taxonomy): Eukaryota > Metazoa > Chordata > Mammalia > Carnivora > Hyaenidae > Crocuta > Crocuta crocuta. Next base: position 12,692,456 of record NW_027532747.1, read on the forward strand.
AACCGGGTAGGATAGTAACTGACACAGGAATTGGTTGCTTCCTGTATTTTTGTTTCAGGCACATTCTTCATGGTCACAATACTCCAGCTATCTTACTTCACCATTGCTACACTGCAAGAAGTATCACCAGTTTATTGGTATGCAAGATAGGAATTAAAAAAAATTCAGGTACCAAAAAAAAAAAAAATTCAGGTACCATAGGTATTTATTAGGAAATTGGACCTAATGTGTCATTTTGTACCCTACATCAAAATGTTTTAAGGTCACCTGCACAAATAAGAAAATGTACACTTAGAAAGTCGGGTTTTATCTCCAATGTCTGGTATAGTGAGCGGCATGAAGCAGTAAGAAACACACACACACGGGAAGTATCAGGGAAGAAATGAGATTAGTATCCTGGCGGTTGATTCTCCCAGGACAAGATATAACCCTGGTCGGGACAGGGGCCTTCAGAGACAGTCGGGCGCTTCCCCCACTCCCAGTGACAGGAAGCGGAGGGTCGCCAACGTCCGCGCGGGGTGCGGACGGCTTCCCCAGCGCTCAGCGCGTGAGGGCGGCTGGAGACGCTCTGCGGCGCCGTGAGTCGCGTGCCAGTCTCCAGGGAAGAGCCAGGCGGCTGAGGTCTCCCGGAGCGAGCGGTGCCTTTACGGTCCGCCGCCGGGAAGGGCGGGGCGGAGCGNCGGGGTCACCAGTGCCGCAACAACCTCTACTACACGGCGGCCAAGGAGATCGTGTACTTCGTGGCCGGCGTCGGCGTGGTGTACAGTCCGCGGGAGCACCGGCAGAAGTTCTACCGGGGCCACAGCGACGACATCATCAGGTACGGGGGACGTGGGCGGCCGTCGCCGGTGCGAACCGCTCCCGGAGTTTGCACTTGCGCGTCATTCTGGGTGCGGTGCCCCGCCGCTGCAGGGAGCGTCGCCCCGGACGGAACCCCGCCAGTGTCTTGTCCCGGATCCACCCTGGGGACACCCGGCGAACGCCTTTCCTCTTCCCCGTCTCGGTGTTCTAGAGTCTCTCCCTTGCGTCGGCGGGGAGAAGCCGGGCGTTCGGTTTGATGGCTTTGTGCCCTTCTCCCTCCTTCAAATTTATGAAAACTGCAAAGAGGCTATTTTGGTAGCGGTTTATTCCTTTTAAGTCCCTTCAGAGATTTCTTATTAAACGAGTTCTTAAAGCGCCAGGGAGAAATCCTTTACCTAATAGGAAACTGGTAAAGGCGAGCTGTAGGCTCTAAAAGATGGGAGGTCCTGGGAAGCGCGCCCGGGAGCATCCTGGAGGGCCCTCACCTCGTGGCCGTAATAATTCGTTCGGGTTTCACTGCCTGTAATCAGATAGAAGAGAAAGCCCGGCAGCCTTCAGGTGATTCATTGGAAATTAACAATCTCCACACCTGAAGGCACTTTGGGGGAGGGGGGAGAAGGGGGGGGAAAATTCATCTGAAGAAACAGCTGAAAATGATTCTACTGATTTCCAATTCTCTTGTTTCCGCTAAAGTACTCCTAAATAAATCCAGTGTTTTTTAATTTAAATCACTTTTTTTTTTGCATTTTAATTCTTCTTTGGGCCTTAAAATTGCTATCGATGCCTGTTTACATTTTCAGTGAGCGGTATATTTGAAATGTAATTTCTAATCTGTGTCTCAGCAGGACTTTGGGGACAGAGGAAGTGGAAAGCTGCAGAAATTCTTCTAGGTCATCGGTTATGCTTCAAGCACAGCATTTTTGCCCTTGACGGAAGGAGAATACCTTTTAAAACATTTTGAGAATGTGTTTTGCGGCTGCTATTTGGTTTTAACGGAGATTCTGTGATTGGACTTGGCTCCTCAGTTATACTCCCTTCTTCAAGTTCTGCAGGATTTAAATTGGGCATTTCAAATCTAGTATCTTGGTTTGGTGTTTTGTAGGCAAGGGGCTCTGGTACTTGAATTCTGTAAATAACAGAGTTGGACTGCTAGTTTGTGTCTCTGTAGACCCAGGGAAAAGGGGGCCTAAAGGTAGAGCAAGATGGAGTAGAGAGAAGGAGAGCAGAAATTGGGATTATGGAATAGGGAATGAGGTGGTATTTTTTGTTTGTGGGTTGTGATTTTGATTCACCCCACAAGTAGAATCTACCCCAGTTCTCTGTTGTTTTCCCCAATAGTTTCCACTTTGTTTTTTCTTGTGTTAGGCCTCTCCCAGTGCAGGGGAGAGTAGCTTTACTTAGCAGAAGCAGCCGTGACTGAAACCCTCTCCCAGATACTCAGTCTGTTGGGTTGAATTCAGTAGGTGGGGTGGGTATGAAGGATTTTGAGATCTTCTCATGCTGCACTTGTATTGTTTTTACTCCTTGGTAGTTGAGAACGGGATGGTACTAGGCCTTCTGAAGCTGCATGTGGTTTATTAGGTGGGGGTAAATTATGTTTTGTTTATTCTTCCAGCAGCAATTAACGCTTTATCATATGTCACACTGCTTGAGTTTTTTATAGTTGTGTTTCAGTAAACTATAAGGAAGGTAATGCTTTCATCTTCTTTTGGTATATATAGTTGCCCATAAATACATATTTATCTATCTATATATCTCAAAATGACAGACTAATTTTTGCCATAAATGGATGCATGCTTATGATTTTATGCAAATGATTCATCCTTAAAATAATTTCTAACAAAAAGGTTTCCCAAAAAATTCAGCGGGGTGCTAAAATCTGAATCATGTAAATATCTTGAAATTGGTGGCATATATTTAATACAGTACCAAGATGATAACTTAAAAATCAGTGAAAGGGCTCTGGAAATTTTATTTCAAACAATAAGGACAGAGATTATTCTTGTTTGTGAAGTAGATCAAACAAATTTTCAAACCTTTCAACTTTTTTTTCAATTCAGTGTCTGAAATAGAAGTATAGAAACGACTCCAATAACTTTTCAATTATGTCATAGCAGAAAATATAAGACTCATAAATGTGATACACGGTGGAAAACAATGTTCCTGCAATGTTAGGTTTAGTAATAAAAAGTCAGTACTGTTTTTTTATCTTGTTTTCCATATTTGGTTGAAACTTAAGTAGAATTTATTGGTCAAATAGGACTTAGCCTGGGGCTAAGGTTACTCTAGAATGAGCAGATCCAGATCGTTGTCCTTAGGTTTTGAAAATGTAGATGCTATAGCAATTGTAAAGACTGATTAATGACCAGTCTGTCACGTGCTTACCAGTTCTCTTTGCATCTTACTACAAGTATGGCCAGTGGTGGTGCCATGCGACTTGTCTTATTTTATCTGCGTTGCTTGAGGTTGTCTTCTTTTTGCCATATCTCTATATGTACTTCTCTAGTAATTTATCCTTTAGTTATGCTTATTTCAGTGCTACAGATTTATGTAGAAATTCATTTCACTGTCAAATAATACAGGAGGGGCACATGGCTGGCTCATTCAGGAGAACATGCGACTTTTGATTGCAGGTTTGTGAGTTTGAGCCCCATGCTGCTGTAGAGATTACCTAAAAATAAAATATTTTAGGAAAAAAAATACAGGAATTTTAAGGTTACTTTTTTCTTTTTCTCCTTCTGTGTCTCAAGGTAAAATGATGATGAAATCCTCCAGATGTTAAGTGTTTATTACAGGTTTAAATGAGAAAATAAAATAATTATAAAATATTCTAGACTACTACCAGTTTTAGCACAAGATGCACATCTATAGCTTGGTCTATACTTTGAAACTTTTCCCAGTGGTCTTCCCAAAGGATGAAGTAACGTTTAAAATTTATTTTTCTAGTTACTTCCTAACACTTTTTTTGTCATGTTTGTTCTTGAAGTGAATATTATTGACAGTTTTCAAATCACTTATCACCAGTGAAGACCACTGATGGACTATAGTTAGCTTGGTGCATTTTGGTACTTGACTCTGGTTTTCTTATGCATGTGAACCTCCACATTGAACAGCCTGTGCACATTGTTTGCGTATTTTCTAGGTACAGAATTGAAGTTTCTTTTTCCCCTAAAAGTGGTGAAAGTATCTCCCAAGGTGATGATGAGACTAAATTACATATGCATCTGAAATACTTTGATGAGGGTTGTAGCTTAGAACGATAATTATTCATTGCTTCTATGTATGACTTTTTTTTCTTTAGACAAAATGAAAGGTGTAGTAGCTCTTTTTTTTTAATTATGGTAGGTGGTGTTCTTAAGAAAGGAAACTGACAAACTGTGACCAGTAAGAACCTGGTGAGTGAGGAGAAACCTGGCCTTAAGGCTTTCCCTCCCAATTGGTGGCTGAGCAGGTGACTTTGATGGATTTAGTGGGGGAAAAAAAAGAAAGAACCAGAAAGGAAGAAAAAAAAGAAAAAAGTGATCAAGCCTCATCATAATCTAGTAAAAGTGGTTTTTAACAGCTCTGTATTTATGGTATGGAAATTGAATTTATTCAGGGTGCCTGGGTGGTTAAGTCGGTTAAGCGTCCAATTCTTGACTTCAGGCTCAGGTCATGGTCTCAGGGTTTGTGAGATTGAGCCCCACATCAGACTGTACACTGACAGCACAGAGCCTGCTTGGAATTCTCGCCTGTTCTCTCTCTCTTTCCCTCTCTCCCTCCCCTCCTCCCCCCCTTCTCTCTGCCTCACCCCTCCCTCTCTCCCTCCCTCCTCCCCTCTTTCTGCCTCTACCCCCACTCTCTCTCTGTCTCAAAATAAATAAACATTAAAAAAAAAAAAGAAAAGAATATAAGTCAAATTGTAGTTGGAAAAGCAGTTCAGAATGTTTGATCATTTTTTGGTGGATTGGTTTTTTGTATGCTTACATGGGTTTAAGATACAACTTTTTAAGGTCAGGAAGGAATTACTACAAATCTACCTGTTGTCTACTTATGTTTTCAGATAAACGGTCAGTATTTCCCTAACCTGGCTGATTATCAGAATCATTTGAAGTGCTTTTTGCCAGTTTTCTAGACTTTTCCTTAGCTGCACTAAGTCAGAATCCTCTCTAGTTGGAGCCCAAAATCTTTTTAAAGTGCCCCAGATAATATTGTTTGGGAAGCAAACTGCCAATCTGTATCCTACAACATGCCTGATTAGAATTCTTAACAAACAAGCAGTTTGAAAAATTAGTATAACCCCCCCCCCACTTCAAACTTAGTACCATACCATTCTTAAGCACTGTGTAATATCTAGAAGCAATAATTCCAAAAATATTAGAATATATACAGAATATACACTAGAATATTTACAGGACATAAAATGTCTCTGTGTTTAAGTTACTAGAATTTGGTGAGTTTAACTTTCACAGACTGTATAATGATTCTGTTCTGTAAGATTTCATGTTATGTCTCTAAATATAAAAATATTTATGGTTATTTATTTTACAAATATTGCATAGTTTAAGGGATAAAATTAAGAGATGTTTTCAGATAAAGGTAAAATTATCTGGGGGCACCTGGGTGGCTCAGTTGGTTTAACATCTGACTTTGGCTTCAGGGCATGATCTCACAGTACCATGAATTCGAGCCCTGCATTGGGCTCTGCACGGAGCCTGGAGCTCACTTTTGATTTCTATGTCTCCATCTCTCTCCCCTGCTCACGGTGTCTCTCTCTCTCTCTCTCAAAAATAAACATTAAAAAAACAAAAAAGAATTATCTGGAATAATAGTTCAAGTTGTCATAAATGTAAATTAAATTATCTTTATTGTTTACTTAAGGGAAAAGTCAGATTTTCAGGTTTGCATTATAATAGCTACTACTATTTTATAATGTCTTTGAATTGACATTGAATATACAGGGAACTAACAAAATATATTTTAGATATAAATTAAGGAAAACCTGAAATAATAAATTTTTAGAACTATTAAGAACTTATTGTTCAAGGCCTGTTCACACCTCAAAGAAATATAGGTTTCCTCTGCTATCTGAAAGTAGCATGTTCCTATGAAACCTTTTATAAGCCAGAGTGGTATAAAGTGAAGAAGCAGTTACCAGTAATTTATATGGAAAAAATTTTGTGCATTCCTAGACCTCAAAAATAACTTCTCTTTGCTTTTCTGATACCTTAGGACACATCTTGCTAATGGATAAATTGAGATATAAAGCACAAATGCTCACAGACACCGTTTAAATTTTTTTTTTAATGTTTTATTTATTTCTAGGACAGAGAGAGAGAGAGACAGCATGAGCAGGGGAGGGTCAGAGAGAGAGGGAGTCACAGACTCCAAAACAGGCTCCAGGCTCTGAGCTGGCAGTCAGCACAGAGCCCGGCGCGGGGCTCGAACCCACGAACCGTGAGATCATGACCTGAGCGAAAGTCAAAAGTCGAACGCTTAACCGACTAAGCCACCCAGGCGCCCCTCTAATTCACCGTTTAAAGCTATGACGGCATGGGGCGCCTGGGTGGCTTAGTCGGTTAAGCGTTCGACTTTTGACTTTCGCTCAGGTCATGATCTCACGGTTCGTGGGTTCGAGCCCCGCGCCGGGCTCTGTGCTGACTGCCAGNCCTCACAGACACCGTTTAAAGCTATGACGGCTTGATGCTAGGATGCTGAATGTAGGTACAAGCAAGGAGCTTGGTGGGGCCCCTCTCCCTGGTTGGGGTACATGCTCTGTAACCGCTTGCAGTAAAACTAACACTGAACACTGTTTTGCTTTTTGCCTTTTTTTGTAAAAGCTAAATTCCTTTTCAGATTTCTTCAGTTAGCAAAAACAGGTACTAATGTAGTTCGTTTGTAAAAGAGAGCTGGTGTAATATGAACTTTCAAAAAGTGGGGGTACCTGTATTTATTGAGCATTAATTTTGTGTAAAGGTCTTGTCTTAAGATATTTAGAGCGTAAAGACGCAGTCAAGAATTACTTACGATACTGTGTATACTAGATAGAGCACTGGTATACCTATAATCTGGTATGCACATGGGGACATAGCAGTTCACAGTGTTATTTCCTAGTGAATATAATACCAAAACTGGGTCTTTAAGGAAAACAGGAGGAAATGTCATCAGAAGAAATGAGTGAAGGTATAGCATTCTGGAAAGAGATAACCTCATATGTAGGGGTCTCACGGTAAGAGTGAATATTTGAAAGAGTATTTGTACTTGCTATCTTCAGTTCTTTTTCTCCCATTAAGTCCTGGCTCTTCTGTTTCACCATAACAGCTCTTGTCAAGGTTGTGTCAATGATGTCCACATTGCCACATTCAGTGGCCGGTTCTCTGTTCTTATCTTTTTTGATTTATCATCATCATTTGCCACAGTTGATCACTCTCACCTCTTAAGACCCTTCCCTTCAATGGCGTTTGGGACACATCTTAGTGTAGAAATAGGTATTTCTTGGTTTACTCATTCTTCCAGCAAACATTTATTTAGTACCTGTTATTTGCCAGGTACTATTTTTTGTTTTTAATGTTCACTTATTATTTTTGAGAGAGAGACAGAGCATGAGCAGGGGAGGGGCAGAAAGAGACGCACACATACATACACAGAATCTGAAGCAGGCTTGACATGGGGCTTGAACCCACAAATGATGGGATCATGATCTGAGCAAAAGCCGAACGTTGAACCAACTGAGCCACCTAGACGCCCCCTTACTAGAGACTATAATCTTAGCTCTAGAGATACAGCTAGTAACCAAACATGACATTTTCCATCCTCATGGAATTTATATCTACCAGAAGGAGATAGAGGATAAACAAGAAATATATAATTTGTACATATGCAGTATAATATAATATATATGTTATATCGTGTGTATATACAGTAGACCCTTGAACAATGCAGGGTTAGGGGCACCGACTCCCTCATGCAGTTGATAATCTGCATATAATTTGACTCCCACAGAAGTTAACTAATAATAGCCTGTTGACGAGAAGTCTTACCAATGACATAAACAGTTGATTAATACATATTCTGTATGTAGGTACTCCATCCTGTATTCCTGCAATAAACTCAGCTAAGAAAAAAGGTTATTAAGAAAATCCTGAGAAAGAGAAAATACATTTACAGTACTGTAATATATTGATTGAAAAAATATGTCTATATATGAGTGGATCCGTGATAAAGGGCCAATTGTATATCGTAGTGTGTATAAGGGCTAAAAACAAAAGAAGTTAATAGAGGCTATTGGGAAGAGTTTAGATAGGGTAGCCAGGGAGGCCTCACTGTAAAATACAAAGGTAACCCTTGAGTAGAAACTGGAAGGTAAGGGAATGTGTTGTTATGTGAATATCTTTTTTTTTTTTTTAAGTTTGTTTATTTTGAGAGAGAGAAAGTGTGGCTGGAGTGCAATGAATTCAGGTGGTAGCGTTAAGAAACAAGGTCTGATGAGGGCACCTGGGTGGCTCTATCAGTTGAGCTTCCGACTTCAGCTCCGGTCATGATCTCACGGTTCATGAGTTCCGGCCCAGCATCGGGCTTGCTGCTATAAGCGCAGAGCCTGCTTAGATCCTCTGCACCCCCCTCTCTCTCTGCCTTCCTCTCTCTCTCTCTGCCCCTCCCTACCCCCCACCCCAAAATAAATTAACATTAAAGAAAAAAAAGAAATGAGTCTGATGAAGTGATGGTGGTCGGGTAGATTGCACAGGACTTTCTGGGCTGAGAGGACTTTGTTTTAGCCTTCCCATTTGAGATTGTAAGTTTTTGGAACACTTTAATCAAATTAATGACATAATTTGACTTAATGGTTTAACAAAGTCACTCTAGCTCCCATGTTGAGAACAGACTGAGAGGGGCAAGAGGGAAGAGAGATCACCTAGGAGACTGTTGCAGTGATCTAGACAAAAGATATGGGTGGCTTGGAACAGAGTGATACCAGTGCAGGTATCACTGGGAAAGGGTCAGATATATGTTGAAGATAGAGGCAAGATGATTTGCTATTGAATCAGATACAATCTGTGACACAAAAGAAAGGTCAATGGTAATCACGTTTTTGGCCAAAGCAACTGAAAGAAAAGAACTGCTAATTACTGATTTGGGAAAGACTGTGGGAAGGGCAAATCTGTTTTGAGAGAAGAGAAAGATCATGAGCTCTGCTATAGAAGCGTTCCATATGAGATATTAATGGACAGTCAAGTGGGGTTGTAAATTGGGCCGTTGAACATATGTGTCTATAATTCAGGGAAGCAGTCTGGGCTGGTATAAAGTTAGGTGTTCTCGGTATATAGATAATATTTAATAAAGCCATGAACTTGGATGAGATCACTGAGGGAGTAAGTGTAGATGGAGAAAGGATCTAAAAAATTGATTCCTGTGGCACTCCAACATTTAAATGTATAACTTGAAAAAGAACTAATAAAATATGTGACCAGAGAGGCAGGAGGAAAACCATGGGAGTGTGTGGTCATGAGAATCAAATGAAGAGTATTTTAGGGAGAAGGAAGTGATCAGCTATACCAGGTAAGGTGAGGAGTGCTTTACCTTAGTGGAGATATTAGCTATTTTACAATAGTTACAGTGTAATCACAAGACTTTCTAGGAGACTGTGTATGTCCAGGTAATTCAGGGGAGCAGGAGTAAGCAGGAAAAAGTAAAAACGAGACACTTCTTTGTTAGTCTACAAAACCTGGCCTTCTTCAGGATTTTTCCAGCAGCTTCTAGTTTGCTTGATAGATGGCACATAACTGGTAGTTCTAGCTCCTTGCTACTCAAAGATGTGGGCCTCAGACCAGCTTCAGCATCACCTGGGATCTTATTAGAAATGCAGATCTCAAACCCCATCCCAGACCTACTGAATTAGACTCTGTATTTTGAGTTCATTTGTTTTAGAGAGAGACAGAGACAGTACAAGTCGGGGAGGGATATGGAGAGAGGGAGACAGAATCCAAAGCAGGCTCCAGGCTCTGAGCTGTCAGCCTGGAGCCCGACGTAGTGATCAAACTCATGAACCGTGAGATCACGACCTGAGCTGAAGTTGGATGCTCAACTGACTGAGCCACCCAGGTGTCCTTAGCCTCTGTATTTTAACATTCTTAGGTAGTATGTGAACATATTAAAATTTGAAAAGCATATCTAGATCACTGGTTTTCAAAGTGTGGTCTTTTAACCAGCAGCATTAATTAGCCTCACCTGGAAACTTATTAGAACTACAGATTCTCAGGCTTCACTCTTACCTAATCAGGAACTAGACTCCGCCAAAAAAATTGCTAGAACTAATACTTGAATTCACCAGAGTTGTAGGATATAAAATCCGTTTGCAGAAATCTGTTGCATTTCAATAAACCAATAACAAAGTAGCAGAAAAAGGAATCAAGGAATTGATCCCATTTGCAATTGAACCAAAAACAGTTATACCTAGGAATAAACCTAACTAAAGACGTAAAAGATCTGTACTCCCAAATTCAGCAAAATCTCAGGATAGAAACTCACTGTACAGAAATGTGTGGCATTTCTATACACTAATAATGAAGCAGAAAGAGAAATCAAGGAATCAATCCCGTTTACAACTGCACTAAAAACCATAAAATACCTAGGAATCAACTTAATCAGAGACCTAAAAGATCTGTATGCTGAAAAATAAAGCTTATGAAAGAATAGAAGAAGACACAAAGAAATGGAAAAACATTCCAGGCTCATGGATTGGAAGAATAAATATTGTTAATCTGTCAATACTACTACATGATATCCCTATTAAAATAATGCCAGCATTCTTCACAGCTAGAACAAAAAATTCTAAAATTTGTATAGAACCAGAAAATACTCTGAATAGCTAATGTTAAAAAAGAAAACCAAAGCTGGAGGCATCACAACTCTGGGCTTCAAGCTGTATTACAAAACTGTAATCATCAAGACAGTATGGTACTGGCACAAAAACAGACACTCAGATCAATGGAACAAAATAGAGAACCCAGAAATGGACCCACACATGTATGGCCAACTAATCTTTGACAAAGCAGGAAGGAATATAGAGAGGAATAAAGACTGTCTCTTCAGCAAGTGGTGTTGGGAAAACTGGACGGAAATGTGCAGAAGAATGAAAATGGACCACTTTCTTACACAATATACAAAAATAAATTAAAAATGAATGAAAGACCTAAGTGTGAGGAAGGAAACTATCAAAATCCTAGAGGAGAACACAGGCAGCAACCTCTTTGACCTCAGCTGGAACAACTTAAGTAGACATGTCACTGAAGGCAAGGGAAACAAAAGCAAACATGAAGCATTGGGACTTAAGATAAAAAGCTTCTGCACAGAGAAGTAAACAGTTAACAAAACCAAAAGGCAGCTTATGGAATAGGAGAATATATTTGCAAATTACATATTGGATAAAGGTTTAGTATCCAAGACCTAGAAAGAACTTATCAAATTCAACACCCAAAAAACAACCCAGTTAAGAAATGGGCAGAAGACATGAATAGACAGTTTTCCAAAGAAGACATCCAGATGGTCAACAGACACATGAAAAGATGCTCGACATCACTCATTGTCAGGGAAATACAAATCAAAACCACAAGGAGATACCACGTCACACCTGTCAGAGTGGCTAAAATTAACAACTCAGGAAACAACAGGTGTTGGTGAAGCTGCAGAGAAAGGGGAACCCTCTTACACTGTTGGTAGAAATGCAAACTGATGCAGACACTCTGGAGAACAATGTGGAGTTTCCTCAGAAAGTTGAAGATAGAACTACCCTATGATCCAGCAATTGCACTATTAAGTATTTATACAAAGGATACAAAAATATATATTTGAAGGGGTACATGCACCCCATTGTTGATAGCAGCATGATCAACAATAGCCAAACTATGGAGAGAGCCCGAGTCCACTGACTGATGAATGGATAAGAAGATGTGGTATATGTATAAAACGGAATATTACTCAGTCATTGAAAGAATGAAGTCTTGCCATTTGCAGTGACATGGAGAGAGAATGTATTATGCTAAGTGAAATAAGTCAGAGAAAGACAACATATGACTTCACTCATGTGCAATTTAAGAAAGAAAACAGATGAGGGGTGCCTGTGTGGCCCAGTCAGTAAAGCGTCCAACTCGGTTCAGGTCATGACCTCATGGTTCATAGGTTCAAGTCCCACGTCAGGTGTGCTGTGCTGACAGCTCAGAACCTGGAGCCTGCTTCGGATTCTATATCTCCCTTGCTCTCTACCCCTCCCCTGTTCATGCTCTGTGTCTCTGTCTTTCAAAAATAGACAAATATTAAAAAATAAAAAGAAAACAACAAATGGGAAGGTGGAGAAGAGGAGAGAGGGAAGCAAACCATAAGAGATCCTTAGAGAACCACAATAGAGAACAAACAGAGTTGATGGAGAAAGGTGAGTGGGAGATGGGCTAGATGGTGATGGGTATTAAGGAGGACCCTTGTGATGTACACTGGGTGTTTTATGTAAGTGATGAATCACTGAATTCTGAAACCAATATTGCACTGTATGTTAACCAAAATTTAAATAAAAAAATAAAGCCCAAAAAACTCCCAACCTCTTGCCTAAGGTTCTCCTGTGCTGGACAGCATAAATCTCTATTTTTGAAGGTTACCAAAAAAAGGAAAAAGAAAGCAATCCTCAGTATCATTTTCTGTTTTTTGATGGATCTAGTCAGTATCATCAAGGACTTAAAACATTAAAAGGCAGATGTCATGAATCACCAGTCCAAAAAATGCTCACTCACTGGGGACCTTGAAGGTTCACTTAATGGGCAAAGTTATGTGCATCCTGGATGGTATCAGGTACCTAATGCCCAGATGATGATTTCTACAGTCTCAAGGAACAGTTGCAGTGGGTCTGCCTGAGGAATTTGGACCATGGAAAGACCAAGATTGTCCATTAATAAATTCCATTTTGGAGCCAGAATCTGCACTCAGAAATAAACCAAATATGTTAATATTTGATAGGGCATATAAATACATCAAAAGGACAGATCATCCCCACCCTGTGAAATTCTAAAGTGGATGTGTTTGCATAGACAGTTCAAATAGCACACGAGGTGCATGTCTAGTCAGAGCAGGGTAGGGTAGCTGCGATGCTGTTGTGAAGGCCTTGAGACCACATGTTGCCATTACCCAAGCGTAAAGCAGGCACTAACAGCAGTCAGACTGGCTTCAGTCCATAAGGCCAGCAAGTTTTCCATTGTGTTTCAGTATGGATCAGTCTTCTGAGACAGCATAGCACCGGCAAAGGGTTACACCTAACCAGCATAAACAAGCTGCTTTGGGGGCGCCTGGGTGGTTCAGTCGGTTGAGCGTCCGACTTCGGCTCATGATCTCACAGTTCATGGGTTCGAGCCCCACATCAGCCTCTGTGCTGACAGCTATCTCAGAGCCTGAAGCCCGCTTCTGATTCTGTGTCTCCCTCTCTCTCTGACCCTCCCCTGTTCACACACACTCTCTCTCTCAGAAATAAATAAAACATTAAAAAAAACAACAACAAGCTGCTTTGGATACTGTGGTATCTGTTCTAATTATAAGTGGCACATGGCATCACCATATTGGCCAAAGACTGCAGGAATGGGTACAAAGACGTTAATAGCTTCTGGATTTCCTATCTAAAGTATTACCATCTGTTGGCCAGTGTAATTTAAAGGTGAATTGGATTGCTAAAAGGTCAAGTGAAATATAGTGCCTGTCTTAAGACCGTGGCATGCATATCCATCTGAAGTAGTAAGCATAGGGGAAAAACACTACCTCCGTGGTGTCGGTTGATAACTAGAATGAGGGGGTAGGCATGGGACAAAAGATGGATCTAGCTTTATTGGAGTCCATAGGGAGGCTCAATTCATTCTGACACCACAAAACTCTTAATTTTTTTTTCCTTCTGGGATGGGCAGCTTATAATGTTGGATTGGCAAATAAGTTGTGATTATAGGAGTTGTTAATTCAGATTTCACTCAAAAAGTTACCTTGTTCTTCACAATTGGGACAATATTTGATTTTACTTTAATCCAGAGGCTGGGGAAAATAGGATAAAGCAGAGAGACAGTTGGGATATGAAGTGAGGATTCTAGATTGCATCATTGCCGTGGTATATAGATGGTGTCAACATCTTGATTGTTGGAGTCCAGCTCCAGCCAGTCCAGGGGTCCCTGAAGGATGGACGGTGTCGGCGTGAGAGTGAGAGAGCCCTGAGATTCTTTCTGGTCACCAGGCAGGCATCTCTATCCTGTCGGTTTTGGTGTTTTTATTTATAGGTCAAATGATAACATGACATTAGAAAATGGAATTTTTACAATGGATAGTTCTCTGTGATAAGATGCTTTGGAAAGTGTATAGAAACAGGTTTTACAGAAATATTCTTGCAGACCTACCCCAATTATAGTAAGGTTGAGTAAATCTTACAACTAAGAAAATAACAGAGTGTTCTTAGTGAAAAACAGGATAACATNATATAGATAGACTAGGAGTCATTCTGTCTGGCTCACAAGAGGAAGAATGTATTTGAGCTGGTTAATAAATTGCTTGTGCAAACTTTTTTATTTGATGCTGAATGCGTAAACACCATGGGCGCCCTAAATGTGTCAGCCTTTGTATTTGGGTTTATGTTTTAACTCCTCTTATCCATTCTTACAATAGATGCCAGTGTAAGGGAAAGTATTTGTAGAATGTAGGGGAAGGGACTGCTGTACATCACCAGTTAGCAAAGGTATATGTAGTAACTTATGTTCTGCCCTTATCTGTTCCTTATCTCTGAATTAGGCTCTTTGTCTCTGGGCCAGACTTAATTGTAACTCTTGTGTTCTTAACCCCTCTTATTATCTATGTCTTGGATCTACAGGGCCCATTGGAAAAGCCTTTTGACAAATACCTACAGTGCTTTTATCTGACAGAATCTCCTTTGTAGGGGCAGGAATATGCTTTTTCTTATGAGGTATCTGCGTGGAGAATATCAGTCTGATTTGGAATATTGTGAAGCCCGGTCAATACCAGCAGGCTCATTTCCAACATGCACCAGTAGTAACAGAAGGAGATGCCAGTTTTTGCTTCTCATGGCAGGAGCTGTGCAAACGCTGCCGTTTCCTCACTATGACTATGTCATCTGGCGAGGCTGGTGCGGCTCCCAGCACTTGATGGAACCCAAAAAAGGGAGAGGTCATTGTCATTGATGCTTAGAAGCAAGGAATATGGGACATAACAGAGAACACCTAATTGAAATTAAAGAACCATAAATAAATTGTTGGCAAGAGAAGTATACATAGCCTATTCCCCAAATCAGTTAGAAGAACTGAGCTGTGTGGTTGGCCTTGTCAAAGAAATGCTCCGCTCTTCCTGTGAATCATGTACCTAGTTCACCTACAATGAAGAGGACAGCCACTTTCTGCTCTAAATCCATTGGACTCTCTTTTCAGCTCTGTGGGAGACTGACTTTCTTGGTCAGGAGATACAGAACTAGACACCACTGCCTCTGCTCTGGAAGCTCTCATTACCTATTAATTTCAGTCTGTGGAGCATAATTAAAATTGCCACAGGCAGTTACTCTTAAGCAGTTTTTGCTTGGAATGACGTTGCTTGTGATATTATTTAGATTAGTCGCAAGATGATGATGTAACCAAGTCTAACCATCTCAGGTCCATATCTTTATAGGTGGTTGGTTAGGGTACAAGGCATAATTCCCAACCAGGAGTGGAAAGTTGAAAGGCCGTTCTAAGTCTTGCAACGTAAGTGAAGACTAACTACAGAGTCTATAGATTAGTCATCATTACTTGGTTGCAGTGTGACTTTTCTAATTATTAGTTAACCTGTGGACAGTGTTATTTAGCACATAAAACACTATGGAAGATGGCACTTCTAGCAT
Source organism: Crocuta crocuta (assembly GCF_008692635.1). Lineage (NCBI taxonomy): Eukaryota > Metazoa > Chordata > Mammalia > Carnivora > Hyaenidae > Crocuta > Crocuta crocuta. Next base: position 12,708,129 of record NW_027532747.1, read on the forward strand.
GGTAAGAAATATTACCTGTAACCTAGATGTTAGATTCAGATGACATGTACTTGCAAAGGGTAATATTTGTAACCATAAAGAGACTATGTAGGAGTCTGAGGTTGACATAATAAGGAGTATGAGAGGGGTACCTGGGTGGCTCAGTCATTTAAGCATCAGACTCTTGATTTTGACTCAGGTCATGATCTCACAGGTTGTGAGAGCAAGCCCTGCGTTGAGCTTCATACTTAGCGTGGAGCCTGCTTGGGATTCTTTCTCTTCCTCTCTCCCTCTGCCTCTCCCCCTGCTCACACCCTTTTTGTCACTCTCAAAATAAGTAAACTTAAGGGGCGCCTGGGTGGCTTAGTCAGTTAAGCGTCCGACTTTCGCTTAGGTCATGATCTCGTGGTTCGTGGGTTCGAGCCCCGCGTCGGGCTCTGTGCTGACTGCCAGCTCAGAGCCTGGAGCCTATTTCAGAGTCTGTCACTCCCTCTCTCTCTGACCCTCCCCTGCTCACGCTGTCTCTCTCTCTCTCTCCTAGAAATAAATAAAAATATTTTTAAAAAATAAATAAACTTAAAAAATGAGTATGAGAGACTTGGTAGCACCCCCCATGACTCATTGTGTTTTTAAAATTAGTGATATATACTAGAATACAATTATAGAAAATTGAAAGGTGAAGAAAAATATTTACCCCACATCTTGTAATCTGGAGATCTTACTGTTGTGTGTGTGTGTGTGTGTTTTTTTTTTTTTTTAAGTTTATTTTGAGAGGGAGAGAGCAAGCAGAGGAGGGGCAAAGGGAGAGAGAGAGAGAAGAGAGAAAATTGAAAGGTGAAGAAAAATATTTACCCCATATTTTGTAATCTGGTGATATTACTGTTGTGTTTTTTTTTTTTTTTAAGTTTATTTATTTTGAGAGGGAGAGAGCAAGCAGAGGACGGGGAGAGGGAGAGGGAGAGGATGCTCTATGTTTTTAGAGCAGTTTTAAGTTTGCATCAAAATTGAGAGGGAAGTACAGATTTCCCATATATTCCCTGCCCCACACATTCATAGCCTCCCCATTATCCACATCACTCACCAGAATGGTACACTTTTTACCAAGGATGAACCTACATCGACACATCATAATCACCCAAAATCCGTAGTTCATTCTTGGTATTATATATTCTATGGATTTGGGCAAATGTACAGTGACACTTATCCATCATTTATAATAACATACAGAGTATTTTCACTACTGTAAAAATCCTCTGTGCTCTGCCTGTTCACTCCCTAGCTCTACCAGCCACAGCTCATAACATCTCCATAGTTTTGCCTTTTCCAAAATGTCACATAATTGCAATCATACACTATGTAACCTTTTTAGATGGCCCTTGTCACTAAGTAATATGTATTTAAATCTCCTCTGTGTGTTTTTGTGGCTTGATAGCTCATTTCTTTTCAGTGCTAAATATTCCTGTGTCTAGATGTACCAAGTTCATTCATCCATCCACCTACTGAAGGACATCTTCCAAGTTTTGGCAATAATGTATAAAGCTCCTGTAAACATCTATGTGTAGGTGTTTGGGTAGACCAAAGTTTTTAACTATTTTGGGTAAATACTAAGGAACACAATTGCTGGATTGTATGTTAACAATATGTTTGGTTTTGTAAGAAACCATCAAACTGTCTTCCAAAGAAACCAGCAAATTGTCTTCCAAAGTTGTACCATTTTTACATTCCTACCAGCAATGTACGCAAATCTCTGTTGCTCATTCTTGTCAGCAATTGGCCTTGTCAGTGTCTGGGATTTGGGCCATTCTCATAGACATGAAGTGTCTGGTTGTGATTTGCATTTTGCTGAAGACTAGGTTGTGAAGCATCTTTTCATATGCTTATTTGCCATCTGTATACCTTTGTTGATGAGGGGTCTGTTAAGGTCTTTGGCCTACCTTCACTGACAGCATGGAGCTTGCTTGGGATTCCGACCCCGCCCCCCCCCACCTCTGCCCTGCTCTTTTCTCTCTCACATAAGTGAATAAACTTAAGGGGGGGATAAAGGATTTTTGGCCTAATTAGTAATTGGGCTCTTTATTTTCTTACTGTTGAATTTTAAGAGGTTTTTGTATGTTTTGGATAGCAGTTCTTATTAGATATGTCTTTTGCAAATGTTTTCTCCCTGTCTGTGGCTTGTCTTCAAATAGTCTTGACATTGTCTTTGACAGAGCAGAAGTTTTTTATTTTAATGAAGTCCAGCTCATCAATTATTACTTTCATCTATCATGTATTTGGTATTGTATCTAAAAATCTAAAAAGACATCACCATAACTGAGGTCATCTTGGTATTTTTCTATGTTCTAGGAATTTTATAGTTTTATGTTTTATATTTAGGTCTATTATCCATTTTAAGTTAATTTTTGTGAAGGGTGTAAGGTCTGTGTTAGATTCACTTTTGGCAAGTAATTGTCCATTTGTTCTAGCATTGTTGAACAGACTGTCTTTTTCCATTGTTTTGCTTTTGCCCCTTTGTCAAATACCAGTTGGTTATATTTATGAGGGTCTGGTTCTGAGCTGCCTCATCTGTGTTTTTGAGTTCTATATGTTCAGCAATATACTAGGCAATATGCGGAATACAACTTAACTGTAATATTGACTCCAAGAATACAAGAAAAATACTCATGCTTTCTTTCTCATTAAGAAAATTGGAGGGGACCCTGGGTGGCTCAGTCAGTTAAGCCATCTGACTCTTGGTTTTAGCTCATGGTTTGTGAGTTCGAGCCCTCATTAGGCTCCATGCTGACAGTGTGGAGCCAGCTTGGAATTCTCTTACTCCCTCTCTCTCTGCCCCCCCCNAAAAAAAAGAAAATTGGAGCCAGCCTGGACTCAGAATCCAGATGTCCAGGGTATAATGTAAAAGCAAAATAAGTTACAAGGCCTACAGCTCTTTAATTCAGATGTTTCTCCTGTGCAGCTAGCTGTATATTTCCAGCATCCTTTTCTAGAACCATGGCAAGGATAGTCTAGCAGAGAAATAATGCCACATTGGGAGATAGTCCTGACTATCATTAACTAGTGGGAAAACATTAACCAGAAGATATTGAAGTTGGAGAACTTGCTGTGGAGTTCACACTATTTGTAGACAACTACACAGCCTGGGTCCAAGAACATTAGCATAGTGGAGTCCTGTGTTTTCATCTGCTTATCTGTGTGCCCAGCTCAACTCTAAGCTCAGTACTGGGCAAACAGACCCACTCATTGGGGTGGCTTTATCTCTATATAGGCTTCTAGTAACAAAAAGGTAGTTAAGATTTCTATCAGTTCCTATATTATTTAGTCTGAGATGAAAGTGTCTACAACCATGAGTAGAAATTCATTTTGAGTATTTTGTCATTAACAGAGTCTTTATTCCTTAATGCTACACTCCAGGCAATAAATCTTTGTGAGGAAGGGAAGTTACTTAGTTGCTTAGTAATGCTGATGAATTTGATTACTTGGAAATTAGTATATAAACAGTGAATTAAAGATGAGAGACTGTTAATTTTAGTCTAAGGTTAATTACATATGGGGGTGTTAGTTGGTAGAAATATATGTACAAGTACTAATCCATGTATACATACGTCTATATTCTGTATCTATGGGTGGATATATAGGAGTTGTGATTCTGGTAGATATTCCAGAATAAATCTACATTGTCACTTAAACAAAAGAAAAAAGAATATTGGAGCTATCAGAACTTTCAGATTTTACCTACCCACCAGGAATACATTCAGCTCCTATTTCATATTAATCCCTCTATGTGTGAATGAGATCCTGCCATTTTTTGCCTGCTCCAGAGATTCTCCCTGCTCACCTATATCAATATTTTTGATGATTCTTCTAATTGGTACCTGTTAGCACATAAAATATGCTTAAAAGATAGTCTTTTCAAGAAATGATAATAGAAACAACTGAATATCGGCATGAGGAAAAAATGAATCTCACCATATACAAAATGTAAGTCAAATTAAGTCATATATCTTAAACACCAAAGATAACACTGTAGAATTTCCATTAAAAAATTATAGGGGGTGCCCGGGTGGCTTAGTCGGTTGAGCGTCCGACTTTCGCTCAGGTCATGATCTGGCGGTTCGTGGGTTCGAGCCCCGCGTCGGGCTCTGTGCTGACTGCCAGCTCAGAGCCTGGAGCTTGTTTCGGAGTCTGTGACTCCCTCTCTCTCTGACCCTCCTCTGTTCATGCTGTCTCTCTCTCTCCTAGAAATAAATAAATAAAACATTAAAAAAAAATTATAGTAAATAGGGCATAGAAAGGATAACTTAAGGAAAATTACAAATAAATAAAATTAAATAATATGAAAATTATAATAAAATGAATATGAATAATTAAAACTGTAGGCTTATAGGTAACTGAATACAGTGGTTCATATGTAATAAGTAACCTTCCAGAATCTCATCCCCAAATAATGCAAAATCACTTCACAAGTATGAAATTTTTATGCAAAGCCCTAGCCTTACCATTATTTAAACAGAGAATACCAAATTCTACATACAGTTTTATAAGCTCTTTACTGTTTATCACTGAGCTTTGCAGGGAGCAACTTAACTAAAAACAAACAAAAAACAACAAAAACCTATGAAAGCAGCATCTTGCCTGAATACTGTAAGAATAAAAACAAAAAGAACTATAGATAATGCTAGAATCTAGTTAGTAAAATTGTTTCCCACAGGGCTAGCAATTCTGAAACAACTTTGTGTGTATCATATGTAAATAAGTAAAAAGACTTTAGGTTATGCATGTCTAATTTCTCCCTCTTAGAAGAAGTTATACCTAAAGGGAGAAGTCCTCAGTGAACACAGTGGTTTTGGATTGGACTCGGAGGTATCAATATGAACTCATGGTTTTTAGATATATACACCCATAGATACAGAATATAGACGTGTGTATACATGGATTAGTACTTGTACATATATTTCCCAACTCTGTCTGCAACCTAGAAGGAATAACACTCCAGTAACAATGGCCACATCTGCTGCTCAGATCTTGTTCTCTAAGTACCATTCTCCAATCTTAAAAGGCTTCCTGGAGAAGTAGTTAATTACAGGGCTGGAGCAGAAAAAATGCTAGATGAGCCTGGAATATATGGTGGTTCCTCGAGGTAGGTAAATACAAAACAGATGTTGGCTTGTTGAAAAATAAGGAAGCCAACATGAAGGATCTCCAGAAGGTCAAAGATGGAATAATTTAAGCTACAAGATAAATAATTTTTATTCTGTTTAACCCATAGAATCAAACAGTTATCAAATGGCATACTGTGGGCCAAATATGGCCTGACATCTATTTTTGTAAATGAAGTTTTATTGGAAAACAGACATGATTATTTGTTTTTCCATCTTTTTTTTTAATAGTCCTTCTAAAGAGCCCTTTTAAGTATTTTTTTTCTTAATTGCCCCAACCCATGACAAAATTTTATTACCACAGATATATCATATATCAATTTATATACCATGTGTGTATCTATGCTTCATAAAAATAGTAAGACCTTCACACCCACAAGAACCAATTTTTACACCCATGGAAGTGATATTACTCCCAATGAGAATGCATTGTTTACATATTGTCAACGGCTGCTTTGGCATTATAACCACAGAGTTGAGTAGCTGTAACAGAGGTTGTATGGGGTGCAAAGCTTAAAGCATTTAGTATCTGTCACTTTACAGAAAAAAGTTGTTATTAAAATGCCCATGAGAGTGCTTGGGTGGTTCAGTTGGTTAAGTGTCAGGCTCTTGATTTCAGCTCAGGTTATGATCTCACAGTTGTGGGTTTGAGCCCCGCATCAGGCTCTGTGCTGACAGCATGGAACCTTTTTGGTATTCTCTCTCTCTCTCTCTCTCTCTCTCTCTCTCTCTGACCCTCCGCTGTTTACTCTGTCTTTCTCTCTCTCTCAGAAATGAATAAACATTTTAAAAAATCTTAAAATACCCATGAATTCAACTGTATGAACAGTGGATCAAATAAATAAGAGAGAGAGGTGCCTGAGTGGCTCAGTAGGTTGAGCTTCTGACCTTTGACTTTCCCTCAGGTCACAATCTTGTGGTTTGTGGGATGAAGCCCTAAGTTGGGCTCTCTGCTGAGAGCACAGCGGAGCCTTCTTGGGGTTCTCTCTTTTCCTTTCTCTCTCTGCCTCTACCCTGCTTGCACACACATTCTCTTTCAAAATAAATAAACTTTAAATAAGAGAGAAAAGATAGTTTTTCCTGTGGCCAAAATAAAAAAGATAAGAATTAAGTATTTATGAGGGTGTGAAGAAAAAGGAACCCTTGTGCACTGTTGGTGGGAATGTAAGTTAGTATAGCCACTGTGGAAACAGTATAAACGATTCCTCAAAAAATTAAATATAGAAAAAGCATATGATCCAGTAATTCTAGTAGTAGGTATTTACCCAAAGAAAACAAAAATTCTAAAAGTTATACAAAACCTTATGTTTATTGCAGCATTATTTACAATAGCCAGTATGGAAGTAACCTAAGTGTTCATCGATAGATGAATGGATAAGGAAGATGTAATATATTTACACACAAAAGAATATTATACAGCTATAAAAAAGGATGAGATCTTCCCCACTTACAAAACCATGGATGGACCTAAAGGGTATTATGCTTTTTTTTTTAATGTTTATTTTTGCCAGAGAGAGAGTCTCACAGCACAAACGCGGGAGGGGCAGAGAGAATCCGAAGCAGGCTCTAGGGTCTGACTTGTCAGTACAGAGCCCAACGTGGGGCTTGAACTTACCAACCTCAAGATCATGACCTGAACTGACACCATGTGATTTCACTCATATGTGAAATCTAAAAACCAAAACAAAAAAAAAATAAAAAGCAGAATCAGACCTAAAATTACAGAGAACAAACTGATGGTTGCCAAAGGGAAAAGAGGTAGTGGGTAGGCATAATAGGTGAGAGGGAATGAGGAATACAGGCTTCCAGTTATGGATAAGTCATGGGGATAAAAGACACAGTATACGGAATATAGTCGGTGATACTATAATAGCTCTGTATGGTGACAGATGGTAGCTACACTTGTGGTTGGGGTGAGGGATATAAGAGAACTGTTTATGTTTATTTTTGCAACTTTTTTATGAATCTAAAATTAGTCTAAAATAAAAAGTTTCTTTAAGTAATTAAAATCTTTTGGGGCGCTGGGTGGCACAGTCGGTTAGGCATCTGATTTCAGCTCAGGTCATGATCTCACGGTTTGTGGGTTCGAGCCCCACGTCGGGCTCTGTGCCGACAGCTTGGAACCTGGAGCCTGCTTTGGATTGTGTCTCTCTCTCTCTCTCTCTCTCTCGCTCTTGCTCTGCTCCTCCTCTGTCTCTGTCTCTCAAAAATAAATCAACATTAACAACACAAAAAATTTTTTTAAAATCTTTTGTGGTTTAAAAGATACCATTAAGAAAATGAAGACGGTCCACAAACTGGGAAACACAGTTACAAAACATATGTTTGAGAAGAGAATTGTATCTAGAATATATCAAGAACTCTTAAAATGCAGTAATAGGATAACAAACCAATTAAAAAATAGGCCAAATGCTTTTTGCCCAGAGTCAGACTCAGTTGTAGGAAGTGCACGCCAGTGTACAGAGGCTCATACTCTGGACTTTCTAGTCATAGTGCGATGAAGTAGAGTGCCTGGGAGATTGAGTAGGGGAGTTTATAGAGAGCAGGGAGCTCAAGAGGGGGATCTTATAAAGTTTTATTTGATGTCCTAGACTCACTCTTCCGGTGCACATGGTTGGAACTAATTAGAAACAGCATATCAAAGGCTTTGGGAACTAAAGTATAATCATCCAGCTTTCAAATTGGCCCCTGTGGTGTGGACACGTGGTAATACTACAAAGGCTTTAAAAACTAAACGAACACTGGAACCATAGAAGGAGAACTGGGACATGTGCCCTGAACCTCACTGGATTGCTTGCCTGCTGAAACAAAACAGACAAACAAAAATCAACATTCTCTAGAGGATTTTAACAGGGTCCAGAGCTTATAACACAGTATTCCAAATGTTCAGGATATAATCCAAAATTATCACACAAAAAATTAGGAAAATCTTAACAACTTATAAAAGACAATAGTTATTAGCCCCACAATGATGTAAATGTTGGAATTATCAAAGAATTTAGAGCAGTTGTTATAACTATATGCCGTGAAGTAAAGTGGAATGCTCTTCAAACAAATGAAATGTTATGAGTTCTCAGCAAAGAAGTAGAAGCTGTAGAAAAATGGAATATTTTTGATGAAGTTTTGGGGCGGTGGGGGGTGCGGAGCCAAAGACCAAGAAAAGATTCTTGAGAGTCTTTAGTGCAAAAATGTGGTTTTATTAAAGCAAGAGGACAGGATCCCTGGGTGGGAAGAGGCACTGTAAGTGTGGGAGGTGACGGGTTTATGTGGTGGGGGAGGCAGGAGATAAGAGGGAGTTTCCAAAGAGACTTTCACATGCTAAAGACTTACTGGAGGCCTGGCTATTGTCAAGCTAAGGTGGTTTTTCCCTCTAGCAAAGCTTAACATTAAGATAGTAGAGGGTTTCTGGACTTTAGGACATTGATGAGATTGCCTTTTTCTGGTAAACTGGTGGAAACTCTTATTTGTTTTTTTATCCTTTCCTGTTTTTGGGTAGCTGGGAGTATTCAAGGAATATCATACATGTCCCAAATGGGGGTGGGGAGAGGGGTGCCGTTAGTTTCATTTGCCCTCAGTTTGCCCCACATTCCCTCATCATTTTGAAATGAAAAATATAAAAATGGAAGTAAAGAATTCCCTGGTGAGCTCAATATCCTTGTGTGTGGTAGACAGGTTGTGCCTGCTCCTACTCTAATCCCTAGAATTTGTGAATATGTATTTAAATGCAAAAAGTGAGTTTAAAGAGACAGTTAAGGTGTGGACTTTAAGAGAATGTCCTGAATTATCCAGATAGGCCTGATTTAATCATGCAAGCCCTTAGAAACAGATAGCTTTCTCCAGCTGGAATCAGAAGAGATGCAGCAGAAGTCAGAAAGATTCCAAGCTCGAGAAGGGATAATTGTGCCATTGCTCACTTGAAGATGCAGGTAGCAATGTGATAAAAAATGCGGGCAGCCTTGGGGAAGTTGAAGTTCCCAGCTGACAGCCAGCAGGAAAACAAATGCCTCAGTCCTTTTGCCACTGGGAATTGAATTCAGCCAACATTTTGAATGAACTTGGAAGCTAATACATCCTCAGAGACTCCAGAAAGGAATGAGGCTATGTTGACACCTTGATTTTGGCCTTGTGAGACCTAAGCAGAGAACACAGCTATAATTGGATTTCTGCCCTGCAGAACTTTGAAATAATTAATTTGTGTTAAGATGCTCAATTTGTGGGGTATCTGGGTGGCTCAGTAGGTTAAGCGTCTGACTTTGGCTCAGATCATGAGTTCATATCCTGAGTTTAAGCCTCGCATCAGGCTCTGTGTTGATAGTTTAGAGCCTGGAGTCTGCTTCAGATTCAGTGTCTCCCTCTCTTTCTCTGCCCCTCCCCTACTCAACTCTACCTCTCCCTCAAAAATAGATATTGGAAAAAACAATTTAAAGAGATGCTCAGTTTTTGGTAATATGTCATGGCAGTATAGGAACCAGAGTCTGGAGTATATATATTTTCACCCTTTTTTACAAACTAATAAGTTAGACTTTTGTTGTTTCTTAGATGTTGGCAAAGACATGAAATTCCTGGGTCAGAGATAAAGAACTGTATTGCTCATGGTGTAGCAAACAGCAGGAGTCAATAATAACAAAATGCACATTTTTTATTCACATGCCATGGGAACATTTACCAACAATATAGGTCATATCCTAAAAAACAAACCTCAACAAACTTAAAAGAATTGAAATTTTACTAAATATGTTCTCGGAATGCAATGAAATCAAAATAATCGGTAAAGAAAACAGGGAAATCAAAATATTATAAAATGGAAAATGAAAACGTATCAAAATATGTGAAAATCAGGTAGGTACAGCCTTGTTTCAAAGGAAATTTATAGTGTTAAATGCATATATTGAAAAGAAAAAAGATTGCAGATCTTAAGGTGGATCTGCGTGTCCACCTTAAGAACTACAAAAAGAATAAAAAAAGAACTACAAAAAGAAGAATAAACTAAACTCAAAGGCAGACAGAAGGAAATAATAAAGAGCAGAAATCAATGAAAACAGCAAAACAATAGGGAAAAATGAAACCCAAAGTTAGTTTTTGAAAAGGTTGATTAAATTGTTAAATTTCCAGCTATACTACCAATGACAAAAAGGAGAAGACAGAAATTACCAATGTTCATCAAGTGATCACTGCAGACCTAAAGACATTAAAAGGATAATAAGAATACTAAGAACAACTATGCATAGAGATATTTAGCAACTTAGATGAAATGGACAATTCCTTTGAATGGTATCTTATTCCTTACTCCTTTGAGTAAGCAAGAAGAAATTGATACTATGAATAACCCTACGTCTGTAACTGGATTTGTAGAAAACATTTCAGAAAACTCCAAGTACAAATGGTTTAAGTGGTAATTCTGCCAAACGTTTAAAGAGGGAATAATACCAATTCTACATAGTCTTTATAGACCATAGATGAGGAGGGACTACTTCTAACTCATTTTATGAAGATGGCATTACTTTAATATAAAATCCAGACAAAGACATTGTTATAGAACCTGGTCTGGATCACCCGGCAGAAGAACCAAGCAGCCCTCCTAGATCTTGGAAAGCAGGAGGTTTATTTCATACTGGCGGGCTCAGAGATCACTCTCCAGTGGTCTGAGTCCTGACTGCAAGCATGGGGGACAGTTTATAGTCTGTTACTTCCGTATCACTAGTAATTTGCGTCCTGCATGCTGGGTAGGAAGAACCCGGAAGGGGAGTCTTGCGGGGGGGTGGAGGGGGTCTGGAGTTTCCCTGTCAACATTGGAAGAAAAAGAAATTGCAGACCACTAACCCTCATTAACATAGATGTAAAAATTTTCAATAAGCTAATCAAGTTTATCAACTAATAGAATAATACATCATGACCAAGGGGGTTGTTTCAGGACTACAAAGCGAGTTCAACATTAGAAAATTAATCAAGTTAATTCACTGGAGTAAGAGGCTAAAGAAGGAAAATCATGATCATCTCAATAAATGCAGGAAAGGAATTTGACAAAATTCAACATCTGTTCCTGTATTTAAAAATGTTTAGCAGGGGTGCCTGGATGGCTCAGTTGGTTGAGCATCCGACTTCAGCTCAGGTCATGATCTCGTGGTTTGTGAGTTTGAGTCCCACATTGGGCTTTGTGCTGACAGCCTGGACCCTGCTTCAGATTCTGTGTTTCCCTCTCTCTCTGCCCCTCCCCCTCTCCTGTTCCCATGCACACACACTCTCTCTCTCTCAAAAATAAATAAAAACATTAAAAAAGTAAAAGCTTAACAAACTAAGAATAGAAGGCTATTTCCTTAACTATAAAAGCATCTATAAAAAAAAAAAACCTACCTGTAACATCAGTGAGAGACTGAATGTTACAAAAAAAACAAACAAACAGGAAAAAAACAAGGATGTTCTTTCTTACCTCTCCTAATTCAGCGTTGATTGTACTGGAAGATCTAGCCAGTGCAATAAGGCAAGAAATAGACTTGGAGGAAAGGAAGAAATAGTTTTTATTCCTAGATAACTTGATTGTCTATGTAGAAATTGCCAAATAATCTATAGCATACACACTCCTAAAACTAGTAAGTGAATTTACCCAAGTCATCAGATACAAGGTCAATGTAAATAAATCAATTCTATTTCTACGTGCAGCAGTGAACAATTGGAAACTAAAATTTTAAAGCAATACCATTTGTAAGAAGTCAGCAATTTTGCATAAATTTAACAAAATCTATGTAGGATCTGTATATTCAAAACTATAAAATGAAGCTGGAAAAATAAAAGCAAAGTACTTAAAAATGGAGGGATATGGTGGTGCCTGAGTGGCATAGTAGGTTAAATGTCTGATTCAGTTTCAGCTCAGGTTATAATCTCATGGTTTGTGTCTTCTAGCCCAGCATCAGACTCTGCACTGCACTGACATCATGGAGCCTGCTTGGAATTCATTCATATTCTCTCTCTCTCTCTCTCTCTCTCTCTCATTCTTTCTCTGCCCCCCCCTCCTTCTCTCTCTTTCTCCCTGCCCCTTTCCCACTAGTGTACTCTTTCACTTGCTCTCTCAAAATAAATAAACAAACAAACTTTAAAAAATGGAGGGATACATAATGTTTATGGATTGGAAGACTCAATATAGTAAAGATGTCCGTTCTTCTCAGATTGAGCTATAGAGTTTATTAAGTCCCAATCCCAACACAGGGTATTTAGGATCTACATACTGATTCTAAACTGTAAAGTTTAGAATATTCAGAACAGTGTGCACTTAGAATATTCAGAACAATTTTGAAAAGGAATGAAGTTGGAGGACTCACAGTGCTCAAGGCTTATTAGAAGGCAAAAGTAATTTGTGTGGTATTAGTGAAATGATAGATATATCAATTAGTGAAACAAAATTATAAGGTACATTTTCTGACAAATTAACATAGGTATGGTCAATTGATTTTTGACAAAGGTACATGGACAATCCAATGGAAAGAAGATAATTTCAATAAATGGCGTTGGGACAAAATGGACATCTATTTGAAAAAATAAGTGAAACCTAACCTACATTACATCTTATACAAAATTAACTCAAAGTGAATGATTAACTTAAATGTAAAACAAAGATTTTAGAAGGAGACTTAAGAGCAAATTTTTATTACCTTTGTGCAAAAGCATGGTCTATAAAAAAAATTGATGAAATGGACTTCATAAAAATAAAAAATGTTTGGTCTGTGAAAGAAACTTAGAAGAATGAAAAGAAAAGCTGCAGCCTGGGAGAAAATGTTTGCAAATCACATGTTGGACAAAGGGACTTGTGTTGAGAATATATAAAATAGTTTCAAAACTCAAAACTATGAAGACAACCCAAATGGCTAGAGGACTTGATCAGATTATAAGAAACAATAATCTATATATATTATTCATCAGGAAAATTCAAATTAAAAAGACTGATGACACCAAATATTAGTGAGAATGTGGAGCTATCAGAACTTGCATGCCTTGTAAGAGTATAACATGGTACAACCACTTTGGAAAACTGGCAGTTTCTTATAAATCTAAACATGTACCTACCCTATCCTCCTTTCTGTCTTTATGGATTTGCTATTCTGGACATTTCATAAAAATGGATTCACATAATATGTGGCCCTTATATATATCTGTCTTTTTTCATTTAATGTAAATGCTTTCAAGGTTCATGTTGTAACATGTATCAGTACTTTATTCTTTTTAAAAAAGTAAATGTTTATTCATTTGTTGAGAGAAGGAGCCTGAGCTGGGAGGGACAGAGTGAGGGTGACAGAGGATCCTAAGGGGGCTCCGCAATGGCAGCAGTGAGCCCAGTGCAGGACTCAAACTCATGAACTGCAAGATCATGACCTGAGCTGAGGTTGGACGCTCAACTGACTGAGCCACCCAGGTGTCCCAGTACTTTATTCCTTTTTATTGCCAAATAATACTACATTGCATAGATATAGGCCATGTTTATCCTTTCTTCAGTTGAGGAACACTTGGGTTGTTTTCACTTTTTGGCTATAATAAGTAATGCTTCTGTGAATGTTTGTGTATAAGTTTTGTGTAGACACGTGTTTCCAGTTCTTGGGAATTTAAGAGTAGAATTAGTAGATCGTATGGTAATGTTTAGCTTTTGAAGAATTGCCAGACCATTTCCAGAGGGGCTGTATCATTTTACAGCCCTATAAGTGGTATCTGAAAGTTAGGATTTCTCCACATCCTTGCCAGTACTTGATATAATAACATAAATTATACACACACACGTACATACTGCCTTTTTGGTCATGGAAGTGGTATATCTCTGAGATTTTCATTCACATTTTCCTACTGGCTAATGATGTTGAGCATCTTTTTGTATGTCTTTGTTTATTCACATCCTTTGTCCATTAAAAAAATGGGGTTATTTGTGGTTTTCATGTGGTCAAAAGAGTTTTTATATGTTATAGATACAAATTCCTTATCAAGTATGTGCTCTGCAGTTGTTTTCTCCCATTCTGTGTGTTGTGTTTTCATGTTTTTGATAGTTGTCTTTTAAATCACAAAAGTTTTTAATTTAAAAAAAATATTTATTTTTGAGAAAGAGAGTACTAGTGGGGGTGGGGCAGAGAGAGGTGGAGACAGAGGATCTGAAGTGGTCTGTGCTGACAGCAGTGAGCCTGGTGTGGACCTTGAACTCACGAACTGCAGGATCATGACCGGAGCTGAAGTCGGACACTCAACCAACTGAGCTACCCTGGCGCCCCCAAAAGTTTTTAATTTTGATGAAGTCCATCATATTTTTTCGCTTGTCACTTCTGTTTTTCGTGTCATACCTAAGAAACCATTATTTTATCCAAGGTCAGTAAGATTTATGCCTATGTTTTCTTCTAAGAATTTTATAATTTTAGCTCTTGAATTGGTTTTTGTATATGGTTTAAGGTATGGGTCCAAATTCTTTGTTGTGCATTGTAGATATTCAGATGTCCCAGCATCACTTGTCCCATTGAATAATCTTATTGGAAGTCAATGGACCATAAATATCAATTTATTTCTGTACTCTCAGTTTTGTTTCACTGATCTGCACAGTCCTTATGCCAGTACTATTCTATGTTGATTACTCTAGTTTTGTAGTAAGTTAGTAAGTTTTGAAATTGGAAAGTGTGAATCTTCCAATTTTGTTCTTTTTCAAGAATATTTTGGCTATTTTGAGTTTTAGAATCAGCTGTGAATTTCTTTAGGAAAAGCAACTAGTATTTTGTCATGGATTGTTTTCACTCTAGATCAATTTAGGAAGTAATGTTATTTTAACAAAATTGCAATATTACAATATTATATATAACCTGTTGTAACAATATTACAGTATATCTTTCTACTTATTCCAAAAGGTTTTGTTGCTTTTGATGCTATCATTAGTGAGATTGCTTTCTTAACTTCTTTTCAGATAGTTCATTGCTAGTGTATAGAAATATAATTGATACTTTATATTGACCTTATGTCCTACCACATTGCTTACCTCATTTATTAGCTCTACTTGGGATTTATTTTGTTGTTGTTTGTGGATTCCTTAGGATTTTCTTTATATGAGATACTGTTATCTGTAAGTAGAGATAGTTTTACTTCTTCCTTTTGTTTCTTTTTCTTGCCTAATTGTTCCTGTTTAGAATGTCCAGTATCATGTTGAATGGAAGTGACAAGAACTGACATCCTTGTCTTATTCCTGTACTTAGAGGAGAAACTTTCGGGCTTTCACCATTAAATGTGGTTTAAAACAGCTGTGGGTTTTCATAGATTTCCCCTTAATCAGGTTGACTAAGTTCTCTTTAATTCATGGTTTATTGTGTATTTTTATCACAAAAGGTGTTGGATTTTTGTCATATGCATCTTCTGTGTCTACTGAGATTAATGTATATGGGTGTGTTTGTGTTTTTTTTTTTACTTTTCTGTTTTTTGGATTGACTTATTCTGTTACTATGATATATTGGTTGACTTTTATATGTTGAACAACTTTCCATTTCTACTTATCTTCCCTTCCACTGGTTACTCATTTAGTATTCCCTGACTTGATGAATCCCATCTAAGCCATCCACATGCTCAGTCCAGAAGCCCAAGAGTCATCTTAGACCTTTCTTTCCCCCCTTACTCACAGCATCCAATTAGTTGACTCTGTCCTAAGACCCTCCTAACTTTTTCCACTTTCTTCCTTCACTCTGAGGCCAGGAGTGATTTTTCTTTTTTCTTCCCAAAGGTGAATCTCATAATCTAAATCTATTTGTAGAAAAAATTTATGAAGGAGAAATTTATATTTACTTCCTGTCTCCTGCTGATGTACATAAACCATTACCAACTGTTAGGGCTTTGTCTTGTTTTTACAGACTCAGACTACTTTCTGTGAACTATGGGTGACTTTTCTGTTTCTTGAAATGATACTTGTGCTATAGTAACCAAGACACTGTGGTATTGGCATAAAAACAGACACATAGATCATTGACACAAAATTGAGAGCCCAGGAATAAACCCACATATATGGACATTTAGTTTATGACAGTGGAGCCAAGAACATGAAATGGAGAAAGGACAGTCTCTTCAATAAGTGGTATTGGGAAAACTGGACAGCCACATGTTAAAGAGTGAAACTAGACCACTATTTTATACTGTACCCCCAGATTAACTCAAGATGGATTAAAAACTTAAATATAGGACCTGAAACAATAAAGCTCCTAGAAGAAAACAGGTGATAAGCTCCTTGACATCAGTCTTAGCAATGTATTTGTGGCTCTGATGCCAAAGACAAGAGAAACAAAGACAGAAATAAATCGAAGGGTGCCTGGGTGGCTCAGTTGGTTAAGTGTCTGACTTCTGCTCAGGTCATGATCTTGTGATTTGTGAGTTTGAGCCTTGTGACAGGCTTTGTGCTGACAGCTCGAAGCCTCGAGCCTGCTTCAGATTCTATGTCTCCTCTCTCTCTGTCCCTTTCCTGCTAGCACTCGCTCGCTTGCTCTCTCTCAAAAATAAACAAACATTAAAAAATATTTAAAAAATAAACAAATTGACCTACATCAAACTAAAAAGCCTTTGTGTAGTGACAGAAACCATTATCAAAAGGAAAAGGCAACCTATTAAATGGGAGAAGATATTTGCAAATTATATATTTGCCAACGGGTTAATATCCAAAATATATAGAAAATTCCTACAACTTAACAAAAAGCAGTCAATTAAAAAAGTGACCAGAGGATCTTCATAGACATTTTCCCAAAGGAGATCTATAAATGGCCAACAGGCACATGAAAAGATGTTCAGCTTCACTAATTATTAGGGAAATGCAAACCAAAACCATAGTAAGATATCACCTCGTATGGGTTAGATTGGCTATCATAAAATCGACAAAAAATAACAAGTGTTGGAGAGGATGTGGAGAAACAGGAGCCCTCATAATGTAAATAAAACCCTGGGAATATAAATTAGTGTGGCTGCTATGTAAAACACTATGGCTAGTCCTCAAAAAGTTGAGAATAGAGCTGCCATGCTGTTGAACAGTCCTGCTTCTGGACATTTATCTGAACGTGAAACCATTAATGCAAAAAGATATATGCAGCGTGATGTTCATTGCAGCATTATTTACAGTAGCCAAGATATGGAAACAACCTAAATGTGCACCGAGGGATTAATGGATGAAGAAGGTGTGGTATATGGACACTATGGAATACTACTCAGCCATAAAAAGAATGAAATAAGATGTTGACAGCATGGACAAACCTTGAGGGTATTAAGTGAACTAAATCAGAAGGAGAAAGTCAAAAACAGTATGACTTCACTCATATGTGGAATCTTTAAAAACAAAAAAACAACAAAACAAAGCACATAAAAACAAACTCATAGACACAAAAAACAGATTGGTGGTTACAGCAAGGGTAGGCATTTGAGGGGTGGGTAAAGTGGATGAAGGGAGTCAAATGTATGGTAAAAGATGATAACTAGACTTTTGGAGGTGATCACTTTGAGATGAATACAGATATTCCATTGAAATATTGTATACCTAAAACTTATATACCAATTACTTCAATTAAATAGCTGCTATGTGCTATTTTTGGACATTATGATTTTGTCTAATGTCATGTAATAAAAGAGTAAATAGGAGAGAGGGCTTAAAAACAGATGCATGCCAAACGAGAAAATGGCATGTGGAAAAGCTGCTACTAATTTTTTTGCTGTGGTGCAGTTGATCCATTGGGAGAATTCTTTTCTTGCAAAGTTTACACACATTATATCATACTACAGAAATTATGAAGTCTATCATCATCTGTTCATCATATACATACACTAGTCAAGTGATAACTCAGTATGGATTTTTATAGAAGTTACTTTATTAAAAATTTTTTTAAATGTTTATTTTTGAGAAAGAGAATATGAATGAGTGGGGGCGGGGCAGAGAGAGAGGGAGACACAGAATCAGAAACAGGCTCCAGGCTCTGAGCTGTCAGCACAGAGCCCAAAGTGGGGCTCGAACTCACAAACTGCAAGATCATGACCTGAGCCGAAGTTGGACACTTAACCAACTGAGCCACCCAGGTGCCCCTAGAAGTTATTTTAAATCCAAATTATTTTAAATGGATAAAGCTTACATATGTCAAATACTATAAAAGCTCTATAAACAGTTTTAAGTCAGTTTATTTATTTATTTTGCAGCCTTGCATTGCATCCTGAACGAGTACTGGTAGCAACCGGACAAGTTGGGAAAGAACCTTATATATGTGTTTGGGATTCGTACACTGTGCAGACCATATCAATTCTAAAGGAAGCTCATACACATGGTATAGCTTGTTTAGCATTCGACTTAGACGGGCAGGTATGTGATTTATTTTCTCTTTTTCTAAACTGCATCTTTAAAATGTGTACTACAAGAAATAATATAAGTCTATAAATACTAAATTGGAAAGCAATTGATGAAAAGTACCTGTTTGTTCAAGGGTGGAGGTACATTGGGTGGACAGTTGATGAATATAAGAAAAATAAGAGTAAGGAGTCTTTATTTCACATATCACAAACTTTTTAATTGAATCAATACTATTATAAAAGCCAAAGAAATTATAACTCAGTAGAATATTACCTATTTGTCCTGGAAAATTTTACATAAAACACTTTCAGGTAGTGTATGTTGGTAAGACAGAAGACATCTTAGAAGAACTAAGTGTCTCTAAGTAGATCTGTATAAATTTTAATTTTCAGTTATTTTAAAGGTTCTGTTAAAGTTACATTTTTTATTGAAATAAAGTGGTGGTTCCTATAATAAGAGCTATTTTGATACATCAAAGTTGAAAACAAAGGATATAATTGTCAGTTCCCAAATTATCTACTTCTAGTGAATGATTATTTAAAAAAATAAAGATGCCAAGAATTTTTTTGCTTTTCATGGAACTTGTTATACCTAAAACGTACTTAAGAAATGGTAAGAAGTTGAATTTTGCAGGTGTGGTTAATTTATAGTCCTTAAAAATTTCAAGTTAAAATTAGACTTTAAAAATCTTTTTAACTTTTAGAAAGATTTTAGTTGCCTGCTTTTCAATTGATAAAATTAATTTTAAGGTTGCGATTTTATAAAAACAAATCACATTGTGTTTTGTTCCCTTGAAAATGACAGATACTTTATTTATAACTCTAAGAAATAGCTTCTTTGAGTAGCATAGGTTAATCCGACTTTCTGTTAAGAGTGTGTTAAGAGATCTTTAAGACTTAACTGGAACCTTTCATTTGGGGGGAAAATATGCCTCTAGGTTTAATATTACTATTGTAGCAGTGATTGGCAATTACAGAATCTTAATTCATGTCCTGTTTTGCTATTTTTCAAGTCCCTTACTCTTCTCATATCAATTTTATTTTCGTTTTTAAAGGGAAGAGAATTATTCTTTACCTATCTCATGGGAGATTAAATTTTATGAAACAAACCTACATGAGTTTTTTTTAATCATTTACCATAGATGTTATGAAATTCACAATGTATTAACTATAAGTATCTGTATACTTTAAACATAGATGTTTTCTTCCTAATTTTGAAATTCCTGTTTCTAAATGTTATGTGTTACATT
>NW_027532747.1:12728074-12893239 GCF_008692635.1 Crocuta crocuta
CATGCCCATAGCTTTTCCTAGTTGAAAGCCTTTAATTTTGTTTATTTTGTAGAACTTATAACAAAAGCCTTGGGGACATGTATTTTATTATCACAGATCTTCATGAGAATGTGTTACTTAAAAGTTTAAGCTTATAAAAAACATAATAGCTAAAAGTTACTGAGCACATACTAAGTGCCAGGCATTGTGCTGAGCCTGCATTATCTTATTTAATCCTCACAGCAACCCTATGAAATAGATACTATTATTATCTCTATTTTACAGATAAAGAAACTGAGACTTAGAGAGGTTAAATAACTTGCCCCAGGTTACACAGCTAGTAAATGGAGCCAGAGCGGAAACCCAGGTCAGTCACACTCCGAAGCTCATGTTTTTAACCACAATGCTCTCCTGCCTCCCAAACATGGAACTTAGGAGGTAGTTATTTATATTTCAGAAGGAATTCATCCATCTTAAATACAGTTAAAGCTTATAAGGAACTGCTACCAACTGAAGATTAAGTTAAGAGTATCTCTGAAATTATGTTAATGAGAAAATGCCTTAGTTAAAAAATATATTTGAGGACATATCACTTCACTAATATCTGAACTGTTTAGGAGCTATCAACTAGGAAATATTGTATGATTTTTGAATTTTATAAAGTGCTCTATTAAGATTTATCCAGTGAATGAATTTCCCTGTTAATAGTAGTGCTGAATATTATTTTCCCAGAGGCTTTCTTCTAAATGGACTGAATATCTGCTCTGACACCAGAAGTCTGCCTTACTGAGAATAATTAGGCCTGAAAATCTGTTTCTATAAATGCACATCAGGGGCACCTGGGTGGCTCAGTCAGTTAAGCGTCTGACTTCTGCTCAGGTCATGATCTCGCAGTTTGTGGGTTTGAGCCCCGCATCGGGCTCTGTGCTGACGGCTCAGAACCTGGAGCCTGCTTCGGATTCTGTATCTCCCTCTCCCTCTGACCCTTCCCTGCTCACGCTTGCTCGCTCGCTCGCTCTCTCTCTCAGAAATAAATAATACATTAAAAAACCATTTTTTTAAAAATGCACATTAAACACAGACTAAAATTTCTAAGTGGGAGGAAGGGAAATTTGATACTTTATCTTGAAATTACAATACACTATAAAACCATTTCTCATGTTGAACAAAATCTAAGCTGTAGTTACAGCTTTGGTGATTTACAGAATGAACTAAGAATAAGTGTTAGCTTTTAACCTAATTTTGTCAATTATTGTGATGGTACAAAATAAAATAGTTTACCTTTGACTTTTGGCACATGATTATCAAGAGAGTAATTTTTGTGAAAATGTTAGGGGAGTTTACTGGTTTTTCCAAGTGCCTTTTACCAGTCTCTTGATATCTTGACATATCTCAAGTGCCTATTATATTATTCTTGAGTTTTTTTTCTATTTCTCTGCCAGATCCTAATTTCTAATGGCTTTATGTATGATTTTACCAGTATTTACTCCATTAAGTCCTGCATCTTTCGCAAAATCTGTGATTTTACTTTGTAACA
The DNA here is from genome assembly GCF_008692635.1 of Crocuta crocuta. Lineage (NCBI taxonomy): Eukaryota > Metazoa > Chordata > Mammalia > Carnivora > Hyaenidae > Crocuta > Crocuta crocuta. The sequence goes on from NW_027532747.1 coordinate 12,729,591, forward strand.
TTATGATAATTAGTTCTTTGTAATGAACACTGAGATCACAAGGACCCATGTACTAACATCTTTTACATATAATTGTTCATATTTGAATATGGTTCACAGTTGCAGGAACTCATGGGATGCGTCTAGCTGTGTCTATTAGCATATTTTTCTTATTTGAGTATTTAGTGTGCTGGAATATTTAATAAATCCAGTTCAGTTAATGGACAAAATTAAGATTTTGCTTGGTTCAGGGAAGAGTTTGAGAAGCTGGATAGAGGCTTCCTTATCTGGTTTTCTTTCTCCCTTTCTGACTTTTACTTAATTGTTTTTAAAGGTGCCTTTCCTTCTGTCTGCTTCTTAAATGTAGAATTCCTACAATTCTTTAGGAATCTGTGGCCTTCTTTTCTTTTTACTTATTCTCTCTAGGTGATCATCTAGACCCATGATTTTAATGTGCATGTCAGTTAACAGTGGCCGAGCTTCTCTCCTTAATTCAAGATACTGCCTACCCCTGAGAATGTCATACAAATATACCACATATTATACACTTAAAACTGAATCTTTATTCCAACTTTATTAAAAGACACAGTTAAACCTTTTATTGTCTGTGGCCTGCTTCTCCAGCCTTGTCTCTGGCCACTTTCCAGTTGGCATTCCTCCCCTCAGCCTACCCTGAATTAGGCTTTTTCCTGAAGGCACCATGATCTCTCTAACCTTGGTGTCCTTTGATCTGAAAGGCACTTTCTCTTACTTTTCTACCCACCTCTTCCTCTATCTTCCAAGATACGGTTAAAGCATTACTTTTTCTGGAAACTTTATCTTCTTTCTCATCTACCCAGGCTGGGTAAATGTGAGAAAACATGATACAGTAAAAAATGATAGAAAGCTAGGAGAGAAAGCCATAGTGGCTTGGTTATTTCTACCTTATCCTCTCTACTGTTGCTTAACCTATGCTGAGGGAGGTTGATTTTGACCATGTTTATCAGGGCTACAGAGGAAGTGTTCCCAGATCTCTCTCTCTTTTTTTTTTTTAACCATCTGTTCAGAGCTGGATGTTTCAAGGCTCTATGGAGATACACGGAGTTTTAAAGCTTTTGGCCAGTTGTGGTTTGCTATGTGTGTAGGATGAGCCAAGTCAGAAGAAGCATCAGTAGAAAGGACAGTGCCCTTGTGACTATTCCTCACTTTTTACTTGCTTTGTGAAATTTTAATCTTTACACAGTAGGTAGATTTCTTTTAGCTAGATATTTATTGATACCCCATAATTCCCAAGACTCTCGGGATAAGTGAATCCTCTCCTCTTGTTGCCTTAGTCTTTCTGCCAGCGTGGTTTGATGGAGACCTATAACAAACTATATACTATATTTCTTATGGGAGCTATTAATTCTGCCCATTTAAGGGTTTAAATAATAATTCTGCTTTGCAGAATCTGTTTCTAACTGGGTATAGATGGCATTTCTCATTCAGACAAGTAGAGGGCATAGGTTCTTAAAGCTAGTTATAGTTATGGTAAATTAACAATGATGGTGATAGCAAACATTTATATAACATTAACCATATATTAATTTTTTTGTATGTGAATATGTTAATTCTCTTACTAACCCTATGAAACACTTTTATTATTATCACTTAATAGGTGAGTTAGCTGAGGTTCAGAGAGGCTGTATAACTGCTGAAAGTAATCTAATTAGTGAGAGATGAAGCTGATGTTCACACCTAGGCAGCCTGATACCAAAATCTATGCTTTAAATCAGAGATTCATAAACTGATGTACTTTCTGTAATAACTCAGTAAATACTTAAGCTTTGTAGATCATATGGTCTCTGCTGCAGCTACTCAGCTCTGCATTGTAGTGGGAAAGCAGTCCTGGGCAGCTTGTAGAAGAATGGGTATGGCTGCCCTCCAGTAAAATTTTATTTACAAAAACAGGATTCAGGCAGGATTTGGCCTGAGGGTTGCAGTTTGCCAACCCCTGCTTCTAATCCAGGGCAAAAAGTATGTTGTTGTGGGCTGATCCTTGTGATTTCTTCTTTATCCTTTTCAGTTACTTACAAGTGTATGGTTAATTTCCATGCATTTGGAGGATTTTCTGCATAATTTTCTGTTATTCTAATTTCTGTTTTTGTCAGAGAACATACTCTGTATTTTAGTTTTTAAAATTTGTTTAGGCTTATTTTGTGATTCAGAATTTTGTGGTCTTCATGAAGTTTCATGTGCGCTTGGAAAGGATGTGAAAAAAATATATTCTGCTGTTTCCTTTTTCTCCTTCTGTTTACTGTGCTATTGTTGTCATTCATTTTACTTAATACGTACTCTGTAAATCCCATAATAACTATTGTTATTTTTGCCTTAAACAGTTAGTTTTAAAAGAAAATTAAAATCTTATTTACATATTCACCATTTGGACACTTAATTCACAGGTGTAACATTTCTGTCTGGCTGAAGAAATTTCCTTTATCATATCTTCTAGTGCAGGTTTTGTCAGTGGTTTATTTTCTCATCATCTGCTTACTTGAAAAAGACTATTTTGACCCAATTTTCCAAAGATAATTTGGTAGGTATACTGTTTTATGTTGTCTTTTTCTTCCTCAGAATTTTAAAGAGGTTATTCGTGGTCATCTGACGTATAGCTTCAGATGAGAAATCTAGGATAACTTTTTAGTCTTTGTTTTTCCATACTAAAATTGTCTTTTTTTCTGACTACTTTTAAGGTTTTTCTCTTGAACACTGGTTTTAGCAATTTGATTACCATTTGTGTTGATGTATGTTTTCTCTGTGTGTGATTGTCCTACAGGGAGTTCATTGAACTTCTTAGGTTTGCTAGGTTTATGGGTTTCATCACATTTAGAAAATTTTAGCCATCATTTCTCTGATTTCATATTTTCTTTGCCTCCATCTTCCCCTTTTAGAACTACAGTTACCTGTATACTAGACCACTTGATGTTTTTCTAAAGTTAACTGAGGCACTGGTTTTTTTCTCTTTTTTTTCCCCCCTGTGCTTTATTTTAAGTCATTTCTGTTGGTATGTCTGTAAGTTCATCTATCTTTTAATTCTCTAAGTTGCTATTAATCGTATGATTTGAATTTGTATTTCACATAATTTAACATTTATTTTTACAAGTTCTGTATGTTTTTCAAATCTTCCATTTCTCTTTTTATTCTTTGTATGTTTTAAAATAATTCTTGGGGCACTTGGGTGGCTCAGTTGTTAGTTAAAAATCCGACTTCAGCTCAGGTCATGATCTCACGGTTCATAAATTCAAGGCCCACATCAGACTCTGTGCTGACAGCTCAGAGCCTGGAGCCTGCTTGGGATTCTGTGTTTCCCTCTCTCTCTGCCCCTCTCCCACTTGCAACTGGGAGCTAAAGCCAAAACATTCCCAGAGATCATAAAGAGTGAGGATCACTCACGTTCCCAATAACAAGAATGGAGATGGGGCACCTGGGTGGCTTAGTCGGTTAAGCGTCCGACTTTCGCTTGGGTCATGATCTCACGGTTTGTGGGTTCGAGCCCTGCGTCGGGCTCTGTGCTGACAGCTCAGAGCCTGGAGCCTGTTTCAGAGTCTGTGTCTCCCTCTCTCTCTGACCCTCCCCTGCTCACGCTGTGTCTCTCTCTCCTAGAAATAAGTAAAAAATAAAAAAAGAATGGAGATATCTCTTTGAATTCACTAGGTATTCAGTAGGGATCCCAGAAGAGTCACACCTTAGTGGCAAAGTTAAACCAGTAGTCCTAGAGGGAAGGTGCTCTAGCCCTGCTCCCCAGTAATTGCTTTTTGTCCAGAATTTGTTCTTTGCATGGCCTTATGGATTCCACCCTGTGCATGCAAAGATTGGTATTCTCAACACCATATGAGACCAAAGAGAACCATATGAGGACAAATTTGTTCTCATAAACAAATTTTCTGGAGCTTTTTCTCTGCTCTGCAAATTCTAGCCATCTTGACCTCTGAACTCCAGGCTCTGTCTTCTCAAATCAACAAGTCTGCTGGGCCCTGTTTGGATCCTACCTTTCTGTGCTATAACGTGGAAATAGCCCCCTAGATGAAGGCTAGGGCAAGTGCAGGTCTCACCTTATTTGTTTTTCTCCCTTTCAGGGTTCACAGTGCTTCACTTCCTGTTACAAATGCCTGAAAACGTTTGTTTTGCACATTTTATAGTTTTCTAGTTGTTTATGGTGGGGGAGGGGGTCAAGTTCAGACCCTGATTCTCCTCTCTGACTGCAAGTCAGTCCATCTCTCATGTTTCTTGACCTCTCTCACACTTTCCATCTTGCTGTCTCCTCTTTTTAACTCTGTATCTTCATCTCCCTCTACTTGCCTATTTAACTCTCCCACTGAGTTTTAAATTTTATTTATTTTTCATTTCTAGAAACTCCATTTGTGTCTTTAGATCTGCTTGGATACTTTTCATAGTCTCCTGTTCCTTGTTCATATGGAAGATATTTTGAAGCCTTAATTTTCTTTCTTTGTTCACCTGATAATTCCAATGTCTGATATTTTATAGGAGTGATTTTGCTAATTGTCTGATTTGCTGATTCTTACTTTCCCTATCTTCCATAGTTGTGGGGGTTAGAGATGTTTATTTTTATTGAATTACTACCTGTAGGAATTCTTTGAGGGGTGGATTGACGTGTCAGTTCTCCAGATAGGATTTATATTTGCCTGTGGTACATTGTTGAAGATGCTTGAAGACTACAGCCCTTAGGACCACTCTGGATAAAATTTTCCACTTGAGGGGTTTATGATTAATGTGGAGTTAGGCCCTACAACCAAATGAAAGGTACTTAGATCTGTCCATTTCAGGAGGTTTTTCTTCCCCTCATGATTGCCACCTCTTTGTTAAAAAGGGATGGTTTCAGGGTGCCTGGGTAGCTCAGTCTGCTAAGTGGCTGACTCTTGATTTTTGTCTCCGGTCATGATCTCACAGTTCCTGAATTTGAGTACTGTGTCAGGCTCCATGCTGATAGTGTGGAGCCTGCTTGCGATATTCTCTATATCTCTCTCTCAAAATAAATAAGTAAACTTTAAAAACAGGGAAGGGATAGTTTCTTGTTTTCCCTTACTCTGAGGAGTTTACTGCTTTTGTCAGAGGTTTGGAGTGCAAATCTATACCTTGCGCTGACCCTGAACTTTATCTCCCATTCTTGTTCAATGTGCTGAACAAACATCAGGCTTACTAAGAATTAGCTGGTAACTTTAGAGTAAAGTGGTTGTGGGAGCTTTCTTACCCTCCAGGATTCCTATCTGAAATCACTTTGTTTTTGTTCCAGATTTCTTAATTCCTTGACAGCTCGGCAGTGCATTTAAAAAGATGTTTTCACATTTTAGCTGGCATTTTTAGTTTTTGGCAGAAGAGATGTTTAGGGTGTTTTGTCAGTCCTACTATTAGAGTGGAACTGTCTCTTCTGTTTCTTAATGTGGAGAACTACACATATGCGAATATTAACAAGATTAAATACATCCAGCCTTTCTCTGTGAAGTCTATAAAACATAAATGTGTAAGTTTTGATGTTTATAATGCCCAGAGTAGAATTTGTTTGCCATTTATAATTTGGTTCCTTTTTGATTTGCCTTTTTATTCCCTCATGGACTTCTTGGATATAATTCAGCGCTTGGTTTCAGTTGGACTTGACTCAAAGAATGCAGTTTGTGTTTGGGATTGGAAAAGGGGAAAAATGTTATCTATGGCCCCTGGTCACACAGATAGAGTAAGTATTCTCCTTTGGGGTTTCTACTGGGTACTGGAAGGGGAAAAAGCCAGAGGAGAGCCAGAGCATTTTATGTTTCTGTGTTTTGTTATTGCTAGAGAGTTCATATGTAACTAATAATTTAAAGTACAACCGTAAATACTCATAAAATTTTAGGACGTGTATATATTGTAGTACTCAAAAATATACTCCGTTAAGAGACTCTTAAATATGGAAATAACAGAGGGTAGCTGGAGGGATTAGGGGAAGGGGGATGGGCTAAATGGGTAAGGGGCATTAAGAAATCTACTCCTGAAATCATTGTTGGACTATATGCTAACTAACTTGGATGTAAATTTTAAAAAATAAATAAAAATAAAAAATAAAAATGACTCTGTATGCATAGTGTTAGCACAAAACTTTTAACCCTTGTTTGCTTCAGGATAAATGATGAATGGTTCATGCCTAGGGTCAACTTAGTTTGGTTTATCACTAATTTGTTATGCATACATCACAATTATAGTGAAAAATGATATTGCATGTGTGAATTTAAAATTGTATATTCATATTAAAAATTTTAGAGACCTAATGTTTTTTACTTTGGAAACTTGTTAAAATTAAATTCCTTATTCTAAGCTGGATAAAGTTAATCATAAAAAATACTTTGTAGTCAGCTTTTTAATTAAATTTACTTTTATAAACATACATCAAAAACTTTATCATAAGCCTTGTAAAATGTCTCATTTTTTGTGTGTGTAGTAAAATTCTAACCTGAACCAGCACAGGGGATATAGTCATTGATTCTCTTCAGGGGGTTAATCTGTGTATCTAAAAAAGCATAGAAAATTTTGTGTGTATTTGCATTTTGGAAAATAAACTCATCTTTTAGCAGATTTTCAAAGAGACCTGTTACCCACTCAAACACAATTTAGATAATTATTAAAGTGTAACAAATGAGGTTTGTATATTTTAATTGTGTATTCTGAGTTAGAGCAAAGCATTTCACTTTTGGATTTAGTAAATAGATTATTATGAAGAATGGCACTGTTGGAATTTTTGAAGCGTTTTTGTGGTTAGTATTTTAAAGTTGCATCAATATGGTTTTCATATAATTTGTGTCATGGTGAGTTGTTAAACATTAATTTATAAGATATAATCCTTATTATTACTGAAGAGTATAATTTTATACATTTTTAAAGGTAATAAGCGTCTTAGGTGATTATGCAGGCAGGCGTTGAAAGAAACATGGTGAAGACTAACAGAATTGGTTTTTTCTCCTATGAAATTATTTTCCAGATGCTTTTTATTATTAAAGTACATGTTTCTATTGCATATTTCATTTCAGCTGGGTTTTTTGTTGTTTGCTACTGTGACAAAAATGGTTTGTTAGAAGTTTGGGAATCTTAGACACAAACGAAGCCTGAGATCTCGAAATTTTAAGTATCAGTTAATTTTGTTTGACCTATTAACAATAAAAAAAGTTAAAAAATAAAACAATTTTTACTGTGAAACAAATATTTGGATTCTTTAAGTAGTTTTGTATGATAGAAATCTATAAAAACATTACCTATTTCAATTACTTAAAAAATTTCTTGGGGGCACCTGGGTGGCTGAGTTGATTAAGCATCTGGTTCTTGATTTCAGCTCAGGTCATGATCTCACAGTCAGTGAGATTGAGCCCTGATTGGGCTTTGCACTGATAGCATGGAGACTGCTTGGGATTTTTTTTCTCTCCACTCTCTCTTCCCTGCCCCCACCCCCAAAATAAATTAACATTAAAAAAAGTTCTCTGTTTCTAGCTGTATAAATGTTAAGTATATATTCCATTCAGAATCTTTTCTGTGTAGAAATTATGTAGGTACTTGCCTCATGGCCTAGTTCTGTTCAATATTCTTGTGACTTTTAGACCAAATGTTTTATTTTTTTTAATGTTTGCTTATTAGAGAAAGTGAGAGAGAGAGGTGGGGAGAGGGAGAGGGGGAGAGAGAGAATCCCAAGTAGGTGCTCTGCTGTCAGCCCAGAGCCTGACCCAGGGCGCCATCTCAGAAACCTTGAGACCATGACCATAACCTAGAGTCAGAAACTTAACCGACTGAGCCACCCAGGTGCCCCTGGACCAGTTTTTTTAAAAAAATTAAAAAGAGGCATTAATTTTCACTTCACCAGTTGTTTTGTAAAGTTCATAGTAGCTAAGAAATAATTTTTGCTTAATATTTTATTTTTCTATTTCAAATTTTAAAATTCTGTTTAGTTAACATATATGCTAAAATTGGTTTCAGGAGTAGAATTTAGTGATTTATCACTTACATATAATAATATCCAGTGCTCGTCACAAGTGTTCTCTAATACCTATGACCTGTTTGGCCCAGCCCCCACCCATTTCCCCTCTAGCAACCCTAAGTTTGTTCTCTATAGTAAAGAGTCTTTTATGATTTGCTTCTCTCTCTTTTTCCCCTTTCCCCTATATTAGTGTTTTGTTCTTAAATTCCACATATGAGTGAAGTCATATGGTATTTGTCTTTCTCTAAGAAATAATTTTTGTTCATATCATTTACATATTTATTTCTCATAAGATTGTAAAGTGTGGGACTCTGATTATTATTTATTGAGGAATATTGTTTTATTACAGGTAGGGTTTTGGGACATTTGGTCTTTTGGATGGATTCTTAAGTGATTCTGATATAAGTATTTTAACTATAAATCTGATTTGTTTACAGATATTTGATATCTCTTGGGACTTATACCAGCCAAATAAACTTGTCAGCTGTGGTGTAAAACATATCAAGGTACTAGAAAGGTCTTGTTTTATAATAGTCATGTATACTTACTCTCTGCCACTAAGTACACACCAGACTATTTACAACTTAGGGGAGCCTTAGGATTTTGACAGTGCTTATTTTTAAAATGTCAACATTTTTAACGTTATGATGTTCAACCTAACAGGTATTTATTGTATCATTACTGTGTGTGAGGACTGTGAGGGATATAGGTATGAGCAGGAAATGAATAAAACACTTTCCATAAAGTAATTTATAGTCTAGTGAAGTAGGCTTTATTGCATTTGTCTTGTTTTCCCGTGTTTCACCTACAGAATAAAATGTGAGCATAGGAAACCAAGCCAAGTAAGAGATTTCTGTCACAGAGATAAGTTCGTGTGATGGAAGCAGCATGGACAGAGTTGGCTTTGCCACTTAGCAGCTTAGCTGTTTGACCTGGAATGAGTCATATAGCCTCATAGAGCTTTTTTCACATCTTAAAAATATGGCTGCTGTTACGTTATATAATCCATATAATCCTTGTAGATTGGATTAAGTAAGGCAGTATTTATTCAAGAGCTTGTCAGTTCCTAGCACATAGCTCCTGGTCATCTTTCTGAAAGTATTATCTTTTCCTCTCTCTATATTTACTGTTTGATTTGACCTCAGCCTTTGGTAGTCAGTGTTTATTATGCTTATAAAAGCATATGAATATTGTTTTATAATTATAGTTCAGGTTTTGAAGCCCATATAGTCAATGGTGATATTCATTCTTATGTTTACAGTTACTTTTAAATCCCTGGTGCACATTGGAAATACTTGTTTTTCTTCCACTATCTGATATAACAGTTCCGTATAACAGTCAGTTCCTAGTAAGTAGGGTTCTGTGTTCACATTCTTTCTTTTGACGTGCATACTTCCATCTGCATTTTCTCCAGAGCATCTTTAGCTGCCACTACAATTCTGGTTTTGATATTCTGGTACTGATTTGATAATGAATAGTATTATATCTTTATTTCTTTAACAAACATTCAGTAGCAAAAGTCTCTATGCTAGATTTAACGTACACAGTATAAACACTGCAAAGGTAGAAATTTTTATGTTTTTCATCAGTGATGAATAAGACAATGTTTGTTATTCTTGATATAAAATGCTTAATAAATTATTGGCAAATTAATAAGCAGATATTACTGTTTTGTATTATAAATAAAACTGGAAGTTCTATTTTCAGATATTGAACAAATGATTCTTCTGAATTAAACTATATTTTTAACCATGGGTTACATTTCTTTCTTTTGGTTGAGTCAATGAAAAGTATGATAGATGTCTTTATAGGCAATACATTTGAGAAAATTAAGTCCCGGAGATGATCTAGAACTTTACTGGCCAGTACAGTAGCAACTAGCTACATGTAGCTATTTAAATTAATTAAAATTAAATAAAATTTAATCACTTCTTCAGTCACCCCAGTCATCACATTTCAAATGCTCAAGATCCACTGTATCGAGTGGTTAGTCTGTTTGGACTGTGTGGGGGGAGGGGGGGGAGAATATTTTCATCATCACAGGAAGTTCTCTTAGCTAGCATTGATCTTGATTTTGTAACAAGAGTACTTCACTCTGAGCATCAGAATTTTTGGATACCTGGGTTTGACTCTCCAGAGATTCTGTCTCAGTTTATCTCGGTGGGGACCCAGGCTTACTATGTTTTATAATTTCTCTCAGGTGCATCTAATGTGCAGCCAAATTTGAGAATCACTCCTAGATGAAAATAGCAGGTTGAAATAGGGATTTGCTGGTAGGAAGAGAACCAGCTATCTTGTACTCAGGGATCATGGGGCTTTTAGAATGAAAAATTATAAAATTTCATTGATTAAAGCATTCATTATTGAATGGATAAGCATCATAATTTTTAGTTTTTTGAGGTTTCAGGTTTTAAACTAAGATCTTTGGTCTTAAAATAAGATCTCAACAGATGAGGGGAGATCTTTAAGTATGTAACAAATGATGTTTTAGTGGTAATTTACTTATTATAAAGTTGAATTTATTCCCTGGACCACATTTCTTTGTGCAAATTATTCTGTATATTCATGCCCTGATCCATTTTTATTTCCACAAACTATTAAAATTTACCTGAATTCACATAAAAGAATAAAAACCATGGTCATGAAGATTTATGTTTGACTTCCCATTTTCTACTAAGAATGAACAAATTATTCCAAATGTGTATCTCTCTTACTTTTAAGCTTTACAAGTAGAAGACTTGCTCAGCTTTGAAAATAGCAGTGAGAACAATTTTTTTTCCATCTTTACTGTCTTCATCAAAGATTGGACATTAGGTTGTTTATCTTTCCTAAGGGTGTGTGGTGTCTTATCTTCATTTTCATTGCTAACCCATAGCTAAATCTTCTACTTGTCTGAGTTTCATGTAGATTTTTTTCAGAAACCAAAGGGAAGCATAGTCTATTTTTAAAATAATTTAGTTCACTCCCCTTATTCTTACAGATAAGGATTGAAACCAGTGGCTTATCTGCTCTAATATAGCTATTGACAACACTAGCATGAGGATGTGAACATTTGAAAGCTAATGTTTCATAAGGGAATTTCTTAGGTAATTTTTAGTCTGCTAATCTAATATAGCTTCAAAGTATTAGAAATATTTTACTTTATTTTATAAGCATTCTTTGGTAATTTGATTATACTGTGTACCTTTTAGTTCTGGAGTTTATGTGGAAATGCTCTGACCCCAAAACGAGGGGTCTTTGGTAAAACTGGTGACCTTCAGACAATTTTGTGCCTGGCCTGTGCGAGGGATGAATTAACATATTCTGGTGCACTTAATGGGGATATATATGTTTGGAAAGGAATCAATCTTATAAGGACAATACAAGGAGCCCATACTGTAAGTATATTTAAATGTTTTAAACACATTTAGATAACTGCTTACCTTCTTGTTCTGTAGTAAAAGATTATGTAATATACCAGACTTTCTAGTCAGTTCAGTCACTTGAAAAATGTTGTAACTGAATTAACTTGTCTGTTTGTTTTTAGGATTTCAGTAAAGAAACATACAATTAGACACATAGATATTTATTAAATTAGTACAATTACTACCTTGTTCAAGCCATTGCTCTGGTATTGATATCTTTCTCAGAGTAGTGTTAATTAAAAAGTTTATTAAATTCAACCTAACAGTATTCTAGATTAACTACATTAGAATAATGCTAGAACTCTTGTGGCTAATTTACCAGTGGGAAATTTGGGGACAATTCTAGAAAAAATATACCTTTTAAATTTTAATATTATTATTTCATTAAGTGAGTGAGTAGCAAAGGAATTTAATTTGTGTAATTCATGAGATTTTCATATACAAGATTTATCAAATTGGGAAAAAATCTGTTAAAACCTTTAAGTGTTTTTTGGGTTAGGGATTTTAAGCAGTTGGGTCCCTCACATAGTGAAGAGAACTATGGGGCACAGAACTGCCACGTGGTGAGCAGTAAGATCTCAAGTAGAAAAGTGATTAAATGTATTTATATGAACCACTAAGTATATATTATGTTACATATTAAATATATTAAAGAACCACTTATAACAGGACTTTCTTTAAGCAAAAGACCAGAAATATCAGGTTCTTTTCCACAGAGATTGTAGCAACTTAAATTTTCATCGTCAGTATATAAATATACCAGTTTGCTCTTCGTATTCCTCAGTGCAGGATTTAACTAGTGTTGTCAATTTTTGCTTGTTTTCTGGGTGACAAGCAGTAACTTCTTGTTTTGATTTTGTTTCCTCTTAGTGAAATTTCATATATTTATTGACCGGTTGAAATTTTCTATTAATTGGTTTTTCTTACTCTTTGCTTTTTTTTGTTATTTTTGTCATCGGATTTTCTTTATTCATTTGTATGTTAGGGTATTAGCCTTTTGGTGGTCATATACATTGCAGATATTCCCCCAATCTGTTTGTCTTTGCATGATATCTTTTGTAATACAAAAATTTTTAATTGTTTTCCTTCATGGCCTATGGATAAACTGCCTTGCATAAAAGGTCTCTCATAGCTCAAAGTTATAAAGGTGTTCTTTTGACTCTTTCCTAACATTTATTTCTTACAATTAGGATTTAATGTCTACAATTCATTTTTATATGTGGTATAAGGTTTAACTTTATATATGTTTATATATGTCCATATTGGTCATATATTGTACATTGATATATATATATACATAGATTTATTTCTAGATTTTCATTTGTGTTTTTAATATATTTGTTGATTGCTTTGTCATATCAAAATCCTTTAAAGTGGATTTCTACCTACATGCAGTAGATTTTCTTAAAGAGTACATATTGTTAATTCATTTTATTTTCTCTGCTAGGCAGGAATTTTTAGTATGAATGCTTGTGAAGAAGGCTTTGCTACTGGTGGCAGAGATGGCTGTATTCGCCTATGGGATTTAACTTTTAAACCGATTACTGTGATTGATCTCAGGGAAACAGACCAGGGATACAAAGGTAATAACAAATGTGTCACTACTAGGCAAATTCTAAATGTAGCAAGGATTGTCTGTTTCTTTTAATAAACATAAATGTAGTTTTCGTAAGTATAAATGAGACTTAAATTTGCCCCTTCCTACTGTATGGATTTAATTGAACTCCTTTTATTGAAGAGGAGAGTTTGCCTAAAGATAGTCTAGGTTTACTGTTATGACAAGGATTCTTTGATATGTCTAATGCTTATTATAATGGGATTTACAGAGAGATGGGATAAGTGCTTGCTTAGGTAACCTTGGATGTTGAAAATATTTATCTATGAGAATGCTAACTGTAACTATTTAGCAAGCAAACTGTTGAAAATAAAATGTGTTGAGGGTTGAGGAAAGTTTTGTTCAGGATGATTTAAATGTATGTAGATGTGTTTTTCCTTTGTCCAGATTTGTCAGCAATTGGGAGATATTTTTTTCTTTAGGGACTTAAATTGATATAATAAAACAGCCTTTCACAATAAAAATAAAAGTCTTATTCACTAGCCTGTTGCTTAGGCTTGGAAGTTGCAGAGGTCTGTGGTTAAGCCTTATTTCAGTCACTTACTAGGTGGCTGACCTTGGGCTACATATTTAATCTCGTCCATAAGTGAGAATAAGACTGTCTCTTAGTATTAAATGACCTAATTTAATGTGTTGTGGACGAAATGACACAGAGGACAAGACACACACAAAAGAAAGACACAGACACAACTCCGGCCAGAGGAACAATTCTACGCAAGCCCCTCTTGCGGTTTATTTTATACCCGGTAACTGGATACAAACTGAAATCTACAAGATGCATTCCTTTACCAATTAAGGGCAAGTAGCCAAACACATTTCAAGGACAGCAGGGAGCAAAGGGAGGAAGCGACCACAACATGTTTACTAAGAGGCCTGCTCACAATTCCAGCCTCCTCCTTATTTCTAAGGAGGGCATGTTCCCTCGTTTGCGAGCGGACCATTAAACTTGGATATTGTGTGCAGGCCTCCTGGCAGAGCATCCTGTTTGCAGGCATGCTTTGCCCAGGCAGGGAGCCCTGTGTGCAGGCACATCCCCGCGTCCCTAACCATGCTTTCTTGTGGTCACTGTCGGGCTCCCACATAATTTATGTAAAATGTTTAGAAGAGTGTCTGGCACATAATAATCATCTAGTAAATGTTAACTGTTGTACTGTTTTCATTCGTTTTGTGGAGCATTGTACCTTAGTTTGCAAAATAATTTGACACTTTGTCCTATTTGGCCTTTACAAGAACATTGTAAAGTTCACAGCATCTTTATGTTGGCCACGTAATACAGATGAGAAAGTAGAGAAACACTAGCTTCCTAAGGTTATATAAAAGGGATTGTGGAATGTATAGGAAAAGTGGAAGTCTCTCTTTTTAATGATTTGGTGAGCAGATGGAAGGAATGAAATATAGACACATGAAGAGTCAGATTATTATAAGGAGAAAAATAATACAATTACTTTGTAGTTCCTGCTTAATTAATTTTGAGATGCTGCAGACTGTGTTATATGACTTTGGCTGAAGAAGTGGTCAGACTATGACTGGACTTGGCTATGAGAAAGAAGAATGGATGCCTTGAAGGTTGGATAGATATTAGGTATATAAAAAGAAAACTATCATTACACACAGCAAAGTGGTAGTTGAAGAAAATGTATATATAGATCAAAGACTTGGAGATTTCTTTTATCTTACATTTAAGGGATAAAAGGTAAAAAATTAAATTCATTTAGCAGATTGGCATTATATTATTACAGCACTGATCTTAAATATAATTTACTTTTGACTAGGTCTGTCTGTGAGGAGTGTTTGCTGGCGGGGTGACCACATTCTAGTTGGAACACAGGACAGTGAAATTTTCGAAATTGTGGTGCATGAAAGGAATAAACCTTTCCTAATTATGCAAGGGCATTGTGAAGGTGAACTTTGGGCACTTGCCGTTCATCCTACAAAACCTTTGGCTGTGACTGGAAGTGATGATCGTTCAGTCAGGTAAGCAGATCATACCACAATTGCTATGCTAGAGTTTGTCCTTAGAAAAACGTAAGAGAAACTTAATAAAAATACTTTGATTTAAATATTAACAGCTTACAGTATAACAAATGAACATAATTAATAGGTATTTAATAGAATTAACAACTTACAAGATTTCTTTTCTCTTAACATAAGTTGAAGATTGTTCCCTGTCAACACAGACACAGCCATCTCTATCTTTTTAATAGTCATAAAATATCCCACTGCATAGATATATTGTAATTTATTCAACTATACCATTTTTTTAAAATTATAGTTGACATATAGTATTAACATTAGTTTCAGATGTATAACATAGTGATTCAACAATTATATACTTTACTAAATGCTGACCACAATGAGTATAGTTATCATCTGTCATCGCTAAAGTTGTTACAGTATTGGCTATACTCCTTATGCTGTACTTCTCATCTTGTGACTTATTTTATAACTGAAAGTTTAGGGGCGCCTGAGTGGCTCAGTCGGTTAAGCGTCCAACTTCAGCTCAAGTCATGATCTCACAGTCTTTGGGTTCGAGCTCTGCATCGGGCTCTGTGCTGACAGCTCAGAGCCTGGAGCCTGCTTCGAATTCTGTGTCTCCCTCTCTGTCTGCCCTTCCCCTGCTTGCTCTGTCTCTGTCTCTCAAAATAAAATAAAGACATAAAAAAAATTAAAAAATAAATAACTGAAAGTTTATATCTCTTAATCTCCTTCCCCTACTTTACCCATACCTCCATCCTCTTCCCCTCTGACAATGACATTTGTTCTCTCTATGTATTTATGAATCTGTTTCTGTTTTGTTTTTCAGATTACATATGTAAGAAATCATATGGTAGTTCCCTTTTCCTGACCTATTTGACTTAGCTTAATATCCTCTAGGTCCATCTATGTTGTTGGAAAAGGCAAGATTTCATTATTTTTTTATGGCCAATTAATAGTCTATTTCATATATTTACCATACCTTGTTTATCCACTAATCTATTTTTTTCTTTCCAAGATTTTATTTAAATTCAAGTTAGTTAACACGAAGTATTGGTTTCAGGAGTGGAATTTAGTGATTTATCACTTACATATGACACCCAGTGCTCATTGCAACAATTGTCCTCCTTTATCCATCAACCATTTAGCCCATCACCCCACCGACCTCCCACCCTCCACCAGCAACCCTCAGTTTGTTCTCTGTAGTTATTTGTCTCTCTATCCGCACCCCCCCATGTTCATGTGTTTTGCTTTCTAAATTCCACATATGCATGAAATCATACGGTATTTGTCTTTCTCTGACTGACTTATTTCACTTAGCATAATACACTCTGGTTCTATCCACGTCATTGCAAATGGCAAGATTTTATTCTTTTTGATGGCTGAATAATATTCCTCTGTGTGTGTGTGTGTGTGTGTGTGTGTGTGTGTGTGTGTGCGCGTGTGTGCACGCCACATCTTTATCCAGTTATCAATGTGTGTGTGTGTATACACACCTCATTTTCTTTAGCCATTTATCAGTCAGTGGATATTTGGGCTCTTTCTATAATTTGGCTATTGTTGATAGTGCTGCTATAAACATTGGAGTGCATGTACCTCTTCAAATCAGTGTGTTTGTATCCCTTTGGTAAATTCCTAGTAGTTCAATTGCTGGGTTGTAGGGTAGTTCTATCTTTAACTTCCTGAAGAAGCTGCAGAGCACTGTTGTCCAGAGTGGCTGTACCAGTTTTCATTCCCACAAACAGTGTAAGAAGGTTACCCTTTCTCTGAATCCTTGCCAACCTCTGTTGTTTCCTGAGTTGTTAATTTTAGCTATTCTGACTGGTGTGAGGTATTGATTTGTAGTTTGATTTGTTAGTCATATAGATGTCTTCTTTGAAAAACTGTTCATGTCTTTTGCCTATTTCTTCACTGGATTATTATTATTATTTTTTGAATGTTGAGCTTGATAAGTTCTTTATAGATTTGGGAGACTAGCCCTTTATCCAGTATGTCACTTGGAAATATCTTCTCCCCTGTTGTAGGTTGCCTTTTAGTTTTGCTGATTGTTTCCTTTGCTTTGCAGAAACTTTTTATCTTTTGAAGAAGTCCCAGTAATTTATTTTTGCTTTTGTTTCCCTTGCCTATGGTGATGTATCTAGTAAGAAGTAGCTATGGCCAAAGTCAAAGAAGTTGGTGCCTTTGTTCTCTTCTAGGATTTTAATGGTTTCCTTTCTCACATTTAGGTCTTTTACCATATTGATTTAATTTTTGTGAGTGGTATAAAAAAGGGGTTCAGTTTCATTCTTCTACATGTTGCTGTCTAGTTTTCCCAGTATCATTTGGGAAGAGACTGTCTTTTTTCCATTGGATATTCTTTATTGTTTTGCCAAAGGTTAGTTGACCATATAGTTGTGGGTCTCTTTCTGGGTTCTCTCTTCTGTTCCATTGGTCTATGTGTCTATTTTTGTACCAGTACCATACTATCTTGATGATTACAGCTTCATAATATAGATTGAAGTGTGGAATAATGATACCTCTCACTTTTCTTTTTCAGTATTGCTGTGGCTATTTGGGGTCTTTTCTGGTTCCATACAAATTTTAGAATTATTTGTTCTAGCTTTGTGAGGAATACTAGTGTTATGTTGATAGGGATTGTATTGAATGTGTAGATTACTTTGGGCAGCATAGACATTTTAACAATATTTGTTCTTCCAATCCATAGCATGGAATGTTTTTCCATTTCTTTGTGTCTTCTTCAGTTTCTTTCATAAGTGTTCATAGTTTTCAGAGTACAGATCTACCTTTTTGGTTAAGAATATTTCTAGATATCTTATAGTTTTTTTGTACAATTGTAAATGGGATTGAAGGGTACCTAGATGGCTCATTCAGTTAAGTGTCTAACATTGGCTCAGGTCTGGTCTTACGGTTTGTGAAAAGTTCAAGCCCCACATTGGACACCATGTTGATTGTGTGGAGCCTGCATGGGATTCTCTCTCCCATTCTTTGTCCTTTTCCCAGTTGCATGCTCTCTCTCAAATAAAAAATCTTTAAAAAAAAAAATGAATGGGATTGATTCCTTAATTTCTGTTTCTGCTGCTTCGTTACTGGTGTATAGAAATGCAGCAGTTTCTGTACGTTGATCTTATATCCTACAACTTTGCTGAATTCATGTGTCAGTTCTAGAGATTTTTTGATGGAGTTATTTGCATTTTCCATGTAGAGTGTCATGGCATCTGTGGAGAGTAGAAGTTTGACTTTTTCTTTGCCAATTTTATATGTTAATATGTTGGTGAATACTTAGGTTATTTCCATATCTTGGCTGTTGTAAATAATGCAGGAATGAAAATGGCAATAACATGTATCTGTTTGAATTATTGTTTTTGGTTTTTTTTTTAATCAGTACCCAGAAGTGCAGTTACTGGTTTATATAGGATTAATGCTTTTAATTTTTTGAAACTGCTTCCTTAGTGGCTGTACCAATTTACCTTCACACCAGTAGGACGCACGGGTTTACTTTTCTCATTAAGACCTGTTATTTCTTGTCTTTAGACACTAGCCATTCTGACAAGGGGGAGGTGATTATGTTATTGTGGCTCTGATTTGCATTTGCCTGATGCTGAGTAATGTTGAACATCTTTTCATGTGTCTTTTGGCCATATGGATGTCTTCTCTGGGAAAATGTCTATTTAGGTCCTCTGTCCAGTTTTAAATTGAATTTCCTTTGGTGTCAAGTTGTATGAATTCTTTATATTTTTAGATATTAACTCCTTATTGGAGATATCATTTATAAATATTTTCTCCATTCGGTAGGTTTTGTTGATGGTTTCACTGTGGAAAAGCTTTTTGATGTAGCTCCAATTGTTTATTTTTTGTTTTTATTTTTGTTTCTTTTTATTTTATTTTTATTTCTCCTTACCTGAGGAGACAGATCCAGAAAAATATTGCTAAGGCTGATGTCCAAGTCCAAATTTACTGCTTAGATTTTCGTTTAGTAGTTTTATGGTTTCAGGTTTTACCATTTGGTCTTTACTACATTTTGAGCTAATTTTTGTGTATGGTAGAAAAAGTTGTCCAGTTCTCAGTAATTTCATCCAGTCTTCACTGAAGTCTGGTGAGCATCCTTATGAGCATTAGTTTGAACTCTTCATCATATGGATTGCTTTCTTCCACTTTACTTAGTTCTTTTTCTGAGGTTTTGTCTTACTCTTTCATTTTGGAATATATTGATATTTCTTTGTCTCCTCATTTTGTCTGACCTGAGTTTATTTCGGTGTATTAGGTAGTTCAGCTACATTTCCTGGGTTTTCCTGGTCTACATAGTGGCCTTATGTCGAAGGTGTCCTGCAGGGCCCAGTAGTGCAGTCTCCCCCCGACACCAAAACCAGGTCCAGAGAAGTCCCCTGTGTGAGCCATGTGCACCCTCTTATTGTGATTGTGCCACATCTGATCTGGGAATGCTGTTTGGGTGGGGCTGCCTCCCCTCCTCTGGTGCAAGAATAATTTTGGAGGGGTGCTTGTCTGGCCTAGGCTCCCCACCAGGTGTGGCAGGGTGGGTGTCACTTTGGGGAGACACCCGCCCTAGCTGAGGCTGCTCACCAGGTGTGGTAGAGTAGGAGTCACTTCGTCCAGGCACCTGCAGGAGCAGGGAGGCTGGGTGAGGTGAGTGCATAGGGGATCCCTGCTGCAGGGAAGGGGTGCTAGTAAGATAGATGTAGAGTGTCAGGCTGAAGGAGGGTAAGAAGATGGTACTTGCTCACACTTCCATACCCGGACAAAGCTCCTACAGATTCCTGCCCCTCCAGCATGCATCCTAAAATTAGTCAGTAAATCTCTTTCAGATATAACCCAGGTGCTTTTCAAGCTGCTACTTCTGTGGTGGGTCTCTGACCAAGTGATGAAGTGTGCTGGTCCCTTTTTAAGAGCAGAGTCTTAATTCCCAAAGCCATCTGGCTCTCCTGGAGTTAAGTCTTGCTGATTTTCAAAGCTGCTGGAGTTAAGCCCCACTTACTTTCAAAGCCAGACGTTATAGGGGCTTATCTTTCCACTGCACATACTGAGGGCCTGGGGTACTTGATGTCGGGCTGGATCCCCTTGGCCCTCAGGGTGGATCTGTACCTGGAAGATCCCTCCTGTTTGTGGCTTTTTGTGCTGGGGGTGTGGTACCTGACTATGTCTCTGCTCCTCCTTCCCTTCCCATTTTGATTGCTACTTTATGTCTTTAGCTGTAGTCAGTCTGTCTTGTTAATCTTCAGGTTATATTCAGAGTGAATTGCATTATATGTAGCTATTGCCTCCGTGTGTACATGCAAAGCGGTAAGCTCAGGATCCTCGTATTCTACCATCTTCCTGGTCTATTACTGATGAAAATTTAGGTTCTTACAGTTTTGTGCTATTGAATACAGTCCTTGCAATGAATGTCCTTTTACCTATGCTATTTTGGACATGTGTAAATATGCATATCTCTATGGAACTTCTTAGTGTTCAAATGACGTATGCATTTTAAACTTTGATAATGCCTTACTTAGAGGCAATAACTGTTTATATGCCTGTCAGCAATATATGGCAGTGCCAATTTTCCCATACCCATGGCAGCACTGTTACTATCCCAAAAGGTAAGAAATGGTCTCTTGTTATGCTGTGAAAACACTCATTTCTCTCATATTGAGTATGTTTACTTATGTTTAGAGGACATTTGTATTTCCTTTTCTCTGACCTGTCTGTTCAAGCTCTTTGCCTATTTTCTATTAGTTCATTGGTCTTTCTCTAACTACTTTAAAATATTATCTAATATCCATTTATATTTTAAAGAAATTAAATTCTCTATGATAGTGGTTCTCAAAGTGTGGTTCTTGGACTAGCAGCATCAATATTCTTTATAAGAAATGCAAATTCTCCTGCCTTTTCCAGGACCAATCTCAGAAATTCAGCAATTTGTGGTTTAACCTGGGGTGCCTGGATGGCTTAGTCCGGCGGTTGAACGCCTGACTCTTGATTTCAGCTCAGGTCATGATCCCAGGACCATGGGCTCAAGCCTCATGTTGGGCTTCATGCTGAGCATGGAGCCTGCTTAAGACATCCTCCTGCCCCTTTCTCTTTCTCTCTCTTTCTCTCTCTCTCTGCCCCTTTCCCGCATTTGTGCTCTGTGTCTAAAATTAAAAAATGAAAAAAAAATGTGGTTTAACAAGTCTTCCAAGTGGATGTGATATTTTAATCTAAATTTTAAGAACTGCTGGTTGATAGTTATTTTTCCACCTTGTCATTGTTTTTTCCCCCATTTCACCTGTAAATATTTTTATTTGTGTCTCTAAAGGGTAACTTTAAATATCACCACAATACTGCTTTCACACATCATTCCTTTGAGTTCTTAGAGATCGGCTCCAATGAAGGTCCATATATTACAGTTGTCGATATGTCCTTTAAATCTTTTTCTGTAGCTTCCTTCCTCCCTCCCCCTTTATTATTCTTAAGTTTATTTGTTGAAGAAACTAAATATTCACCTTCCAGAGATCCCCACATTCTGGATTTGGCTAACTCGCACACTCACTGTATTTTAATACATTCTGTCTTCCCTTTAGTATATAAACTGGTAAGTAGAGATTTGATGAGGTGCAGTTATGAACTATAACCAAGAATATTTCCTAGATGGTAATATGTATCCATGTTTGATGGTATCTAATATGTAATCTTTTAAAATTATATTAGCAGCCATTGATGGTTATTATCTAATTCACTGTTTCTCATCCTTTTTTAAATTGTTNATGAGAATTTTTAGATATTTTCCCCCAAATCACACCCCCTTCACGTGAAATTTTAACACCGCAAAAAAGTACATCTCTGTTTTTGTACTGTGGCCCATTAGAGAGCTACAAACCATTATAATATTTAAAATTTTCATTCCTAAAAACAAATTTTTAGCACCCTTGAGAACCTTCTTACACTCTTGGTGTGAATGCAAACTGGTGCAGCCACTCAAGAAAACAGTATGGAGTTTCCTCAAAAAGTTAAAATAGAACTACCCTGTGACCCAGAAATTGTACTACTAGGTATTTATCCAAAGGATACAAAAACACTGATTTGAAGGGACACATACATCCCAATGTTGATAGCAGCATTATCAACAATAGGCAAATTATGGAAAGAGCCCAAATGTTCATCTACTGATAGAGAATATGTGGTGTGTACACACACACACACACACACACACACACACACACAGAGGAATATTACTGAGCCATCAAAATGAATGAAATCTTGCCATTTGTAATGATGTGGATGGAGCTAAAGTGTTTTGTGCTAAGCAAAACAAGTCAGAGAAAGACAAATACCATATTATAATTTCACTCATGTAGAATTTTAGAAACAAAACAGATGAACATAGGGGAAGGAGGAAAGAAGGGAAAAAGAGGGAGGCAAACCCTAAGAGACTCTTAACTATAAAGAACAAACAGGGTTGCTGGAGGGGAGGTGGACAGGGGATGGGCTAAATGGGTGATGGGCACAAAGCAGGGCACTTGTGAAAGCACTTGGTGTTATATGTAAGTGAAGAATTACTAAATTCTACCCCTGAAACCAATATTACACTATATGTTAACTAACCAGAATTTAAATAAAAACTGGAAACAAATAAAAAATAATTTTTAGTCCCTTTGGGGCAGTATTGCACCTGTTGAGAGCCCATGACCTAGATCTTTTATTAAGAGTTTCATATAGTGGTATTTTAATGGGCAGAAGACATGAACAGACACTTCTCCAAAGAGGACATCCAGATGGCCAACAGANGGGAGGGAAAGGGGGATGATGGGCCTGGAGGAGGGCACTTGCTGGGTTAAGCACTGGGTGTTATATGGAAACCAACTTGACCATAAACTATTTTTAAAAAAAAGTTTTCATATAGTGGTATTTTAACTACATCACTCATATTCATTAGTTAGCTACATTGCCATAAAAAGAATTTCTCCTCATCAACTATTTGGTTATCTTGGGTATAATTTGTACAGGAAAACAGGAAAGTGTTTAACCCATTTACTAGTTTGAAACATAGTTGGTTCCCTGGAATCTTTTGTATAATCTATTCACATTTCTTGTCATTTTTTATAGGATTGTAGATGATTTCCTTCTTTATTTTTAGCAGTTTTTTAAAAATATGTTACAGATATTAACTTTCTGATGGAAGTTGAAAATAATTCTCACCAATTTGTTACTTGCTTTTTACTTTGCTTAGGTTGTTTTTTGCCACACAAAGGTTTTCTTGTTATTTTTATGACCTGAACAATATTTTCTTTTATGATTTCTGAGTTTTCTACCATAGAGAAATCTACAAAGTTAAAGTTTTTGGTATATGCTTCCGTACATTATGACTTTATTTTGTATGTTTAACTCCTAACCTGTGCAAAATTTACTTCAGTATAAGAAACAAAGTGGAATATGCAACCTAATCTTTCCAGATAACAGTGTTAATCCATTATGCTTTTTACTGTCATTGTGTTGCTCCGTTCTCTGTGGATGGGAGATGCTCCGTTCTCTGTGTCCACCTGGGAATTTAGTGTAGGACTACACTTACCCATGTGCTTTGCTAGGAACTATCTTATAATTCATTTTAGGAGAGCTGCTATTACCAGTTGTTGCATAGCTGTTGAAAAAAAAGACAGCTTGTCCTTTAAAAGTAATTGCTCAGTCTTCAGTTTCTATTTTGGTGGGGAAGTTGTTGGGAAGGAACTCTTGCATTGAAAACACCTAAAAATGTTGGTTAAAATTAAAATCTTCAAGGAATAGTCAAGATATTAAGGAACTAGCCAGATGTGAAAGAAAATGGGAATTTAGGAGCACAAGCAGGCCAATGCCACTTTGCTTTGAGGGCATTTTTCTTCCTTTGCCTGAACTTGAGCTTTGTTTGTGGCTTTCTCCTAGGAGATGGGGGCATATGTCAAGACCCAGAGCCCATTCAAAAAGAATGAATTCTTGCCATTTGCAATGACGTGGATGGAACTAGAGTGTATTATGCTAAGTGAAATAAGTCATTCCGAGAAAGACAGATACCATATGATTTTACTCATATACGGAATTTAAGAAACAACACAAATGAACATATAGGTAGGAAAGGAAAAATAAAGACAGAGAGGGAGGCAAACCACAAGAGATTCATAAATACAGAGAACAAACTGAGGGTTGCTAGAGTGGAGGTGGGTAGGGGAATGGGTTAAATGGGCGATGGGCATTAAGGAGGGCACTTGTTGGGATGAGCACTGGGTGTCATGTAAGGGATGAATCACTAGGTTCTACTGTACTACACTACATATTAACTAACTTGAATTTAAGCAAATACATTTAAGAAAAGAAAAGAAAACAAAACAAAACCTCAAGGCACGCCCATGGAGCATTGGCCAGCACACTGCTGAAACAACTCTGAAAAGAATATCCCTTGTGTGGGAACGAAGATTTTGTTTCAAGTTTTGATAGCACAGGAAGAGCAGTATAAAGCTGCTTGATGATGTTATTCAAATAACATTAGTTACTGTCCAAATAACTTTACCATGGTATAAGTTTTGCATATAATTGCTGCTTTTACACTGTAACTTTAGATAGAATTCATTAAGAAACAGCATCAGATCTTCAGTGAAAGCTAATTTCCAAACTGTTCAGTTTTTATAATAGGAATTAAGGGCAGTTCTTGTTCTGCAAAATTTCATTCTAGACTCTGAGATCAAAATAACATAATAATACTTTACCACTGTTAATTAAGCCATTAACTGCTGTGCAGTATAGCAAGTCAGGATTTTGGGCTTCTGTTCCTGACAAAACTTCAGGACTATTGGTTCAAAAAACATGATTCAGTTTTTTTTGTTTGCAAAATACTTGCTAAAGAATAATGTAGTGAGGGGCCCCTAGGTGTCCCAGCTTGCTCGGTGGGGCATCTGACTCTTGGTTTTTGGCTCCAGTGGTGATCTCATGACCTGGGATCAAGCCCCGCCTCCAGCTCTGCACTCACAGCACAGAGCCTGTTTGGGATTCCCTCTCTCTCTCTCTCTCTCAATCTCTCAATCTCAAATAAATACACTTTAAAAAAATAAAACAATGAATAATCATAGGCTTTTTAAACAAAACCTTACATTTTTATAGGCTTTGTAAGTTTGCCACGGCTATTTTTTTCCATCTGTGTTTTTCGGCACCATCTGATGTCACCTTACATTGTATTGGTTTAGTTCTTTTTCACTTACATCTTTGAAAACATTCTAGCCTTTAATTGTTCCACACCAACTACCCACAGAAACTAATTTCTCATCGCTTCAAACTTGGCATTGACCTTTCATATAAACAACTGAGTAGTAATGTTAACATCTGTTGACTCATCAGAATTCAGGGAAAGCATGCAACATTATTTGTCTTGTTTTTTAATTAACTGTTGCTGGTGTTTCCACCACCCTCAACTCTGAGAAACTCTTCTGACCTAACAGCTAATAATCTTAAATTTATTTTCTCTGGACAAATTTCTTTAGCCACTGCAATTTAAAATGATACAGTTGATCCATTACCAAGAAACAGCTCTCCTTGTTTGGTTAACAAATAAGCCACTCAGAAGCTTACTTTCCTTGTTTGGCTAACAAATAAGCCACTCAGAAACTTACTTTTGTTGACATTTCATTTCAGTTTTTAAATTCTACTTTTTCTAATCATTGTTTTCCTCTGAGTCAGAGATACTGTGATGAGTGCTTAGTCCAGTATAATGTTAATCTCTATTTGTATTTTTTAGAGCAACTATAGTGTCGTTACATCATACAGTGCTATACCATCTAAATCAATAAGGGTATAATTCATGCCCCACTGAGCATTCAAAATGCAACCTTTGAAGTTCACTTTTCTCTTTTTCTTCTTGTTTTGACACATTGGTTTATGTGATTAATATACCTTGCACTTGAAATTCTATCAATTTGTAACTCTGTCACTGCAATTTGTACTGCATGGAGGGAGCAGTGCAAAGTGATGTGAGCATCACATACCATCTGCTGTTCCTTTTGCAACAACTCCACTCTGCTGCCTCTGTAGTATGAAAGCAGCCATGTAAACAAAAAGTGTGGTCGTGGTTCCATGAAACTTGATTTATAGACACTGAAATTTGAATTTCCTAGAATTGTTTCATATCTCAAAATGTTGTCATTTTAATTTTTTCCCCAACTCTTTAAAAATGTAAAAACCATCCTTACCTTTCCAGACTGTACAAAAATAGGCAGTGGTCCCACTTTGGCCCACAGGCTATGGTTTGCTGACCCCTGTGGCAGAGCGTAAAGTCTTTGGTAAATCTATTTGTTGAAATATTGGAAGTTTTCCTTTGGAATCAGGAAGAAGACCGTGATGTCCACTTTCACCATTATATTTGTCACTATTCAGCTGTACACTAGAAATCTTTTTCAACACAGTAAGGCTGAATATTATATGTGTAATATATTTATATAAAGATATTTGGATTGGAATGGAAGAAACAGCTGTCATTTGCTGATGTTATATCATTATGTATATATAAAATCGAAAAATACAGAGAAATTATTGGAATTAAAAAGATAGTTTAACAAATTTCCTAGCTGTAAAAACAATATACAAAATCATTTTTCCTATAAAACATCAACAAGTAGAATATTTAAAAACCACTGCTATAAAAACATTTAAAAACTCTAGTTTTGCTGATCTTTTCCTAACCTCTTGGAGTAGATGTCTGTTCATTAAGTTGTAGCATTTGTTTTTATAATATCGGTATTTGAAGTTCCTCCTAAGTACTATTTCAGCTGATTCCCACAACTTTGGATATGAAACATTGTACTATAACTTCAAAATATTAACTTATTTTCACTAGTATTTTTTCTTTGTCCTTTAACCTAAAGGTTAACCTAGAAGTAGAATTCTTAATTTTCAAACTGTGGGCATTTTCTACTTGTCTATATAGATTTCTAACATTAGAGTCTGGAACAGATTTTTAATTTGCATAGTCTTAAATATATATGTGTGTATATATATATATATATATATACACACACACACACACATATAGAGAGAGAGAGTCTATACTATATACCACTATACCATATACATACACACATGCACCCCTTATATAAGCCATATATATGTGTGTGTGTGAATACATCCCCTTTAATCAGGGTAGAAATCATCTATGTAAAATGAATGATTGGAAAAAATTGATGTCATTTCAATTGGGATTCTTGTCTTTTAAAATATGAACAGGGGCGCCTGGGTGGCTTAGTCGGTTAAGCATCCGACTTTCCCTTAGGTCATGATCTCGCGGTNACCCTTCTCACAAACCAATTGTTAAAAATCTAGATTTATATTACTTTCTTAAGATGAGATGATTATTTTAATCAAAATCTTCTCATAGAATTCATCATTTTTTTTAAGCATACAGTAGTTCATTATTCTTTTAATTGTTACAGGATATGGAGCCTAGTAGATCATGCCCTAATAGCAAGGTGTAATATGGAAGAACCAATTCGTTGTGCAGCTGTGAATGTAGATGGGATCCATCTTGCCCTTGGAATGAAGGATGGCTCCTTCACTGTACTTAGAGTAAGGTATGGTATTGTAGTAGAAATAAAAACAGTAAATTTTCTATTAAGTGAGAATATGTAATACTCATTTTTTTTTTACTCATTTCCTTTCCCCCTTCACTTCTTATTAATATGTATACACATACACATGTATATAAATATCTGACTGTGGTTTATTGAATATTAAATATTTTTATAAAAATGGCTTTGTCAGAAAGT
This sequence comes from Crocuta crocuta, assembly GCF_008692635.1. Lineage (NCBI taxonomy): Eukaryota > Metazoa > Chordata > Mammalia > Carnivora > Hyaenidae > Crocuta > Crocuta crocuta. The sequence goes on from NW_027532747.1 coordinate 12,757,278, forward strand.
GGTTAACTCAAGAACTTTGGTTTTAAGCGTTAAGAGTGTTTAGTGGATTGATGGCTAAAAATTTGAGCTACAAATTTGGGTTTGGACTTTCATTCCTTGGTAGTATTGATTTTCAGTAATGATCCTCTGCCATTGGTGGGTGGGGGTGCCCTTGGGGCAGTTAAAAATGGGTGAAGGTTTTTTGTTATTTGCAGCTTTATTCTTTGAAAGAAAAATGCCTACATTTTTGTTTGCATCATTAGAAAAGCTAAAAGAATTTGTTAAAGCAGTTAACATGTTGTGTTGAATTTTAGTTGTGGTGCATTCAGTTGAATTCTATATAGCTGTTAGAAACTTTGCTATAGATCCATACATATTCACAAGCATACATACTTCTGAAATCCTTCCTCTTAGCTTAGTGAATGGTAGGACCATCTTTACAGTTGCCCAGTCCAGAAACCATTAATTCATTTCTATGGCCTCCCTTGTCTAGTTAATCCCAGAGTTCTGGAGAATCTACCTCCTGAGTGGTTTTCAAATTAATCTGCTCCCTCCCATTCTCACCATTGTACTCTTGAGTGGGCTTCTGCAGTCTCCTAGTAGAGTCTCAGCAGGTCTCCTTACCTCCTGTGTTGCTTCCCTCAGGATTTTTTTTTCTTATTCACTCTTCGGTTCACTCTTTTAAAACACATTTGTTTGCAGTCCTCCTCTTTCTAAAATATGATAAAAGCTTAGCACTGTCCTTAAGTTGAAGTTCATAATCCTTAACATAGCCAGGAGTGCCCGTCTCTAGCCTCTGCCTGTCTGTTTCTCTATTTCAGCTGTATAAAACATCTTTCGCCTCTTCAGATACCTCATGTTCTCTTGTACTTCTCAGTTTCTGTAGACACTGTTTTTCCTGTGATAGAGTTTTACAATGAGATATGGTGAGATTTTTCTCTTGTACTACTTTTAAAATTGTGATAAAATATATGTAATATGAAATTTACCATTTTAACCATCTTTCAAAATTCAGTGGCATTAAGTACATTTACATTGTTTTGCAACCAAGAATTTAAGATGCTTGTAAAGCCTCTAAGAGTTCCTCTTGTTTAGCTTATATCATTAAAAATAGTGATTATTTAGTTAATTGTACATTTACTTACCTTTCTTTTTTTTTTTTAATTTTATTTATATATTCTGTACATCACACTTTTGTCCCCTTTTATAATTATAAGGGCTGGAATCATGTTTAATGCCCTCTCATTTTCTTCAGTATTCTTCTTCCCTCTTCTATAACCTAGTATTCCAACTCAAGTGTACAGACATAGTAAAGGCACATATGATCTTTGTTTTTCTTTTCCTTTCTTTCTCTTTCTCCAGATAGTTAATGAATATATCCTATGTGCCAGGCACTAGGGATAAGAGTAAACAAGATGCCATCCCTGTCCTCAGCATATAATTTATTAGAGGAATTAAAGTAAATAGACGATTACACTTCAGTGTCATAAGTATAATTACACAAGGTAATCACGGAATTCTGAAAACATGTAGGATGATATGCTTGTTTTTGGTGAGTTAGAGTCACTTTGTGAAAGGGTGACATCTAGGTTCACTTTTCTTTTTAAAAATATTTTTATTTATTTCTAGAAGAGAGAGAGAGAGACACCGTGAGCAGGGGAGGGTCAGAGAGAGAGGGAGATACAAACTCTGAAACAGGCTCCAGGCTCTGAGCTGGCAGTCGGCACAGAGCCCGACGCGGGGCTCGACCCAAGAACCGCGAGATCATGACCTAAGCGAAAGTCGGATGCTTAACCCACTAAGCCACCCAGGCGCCCCACTTACCCTTTCAATTATTATGTGCAAGTAACTAGGTGAATAAGTCCTTATTTCTAATAAGTCAGGGTTTAAGCAACTGAGTCTAACATGCTGACAAGATCACCGGAGTGGTGATTAACCATAAAATTTTAACCCAATTTTCTTAATCCTAAATTTAGCTGGCCACTGTTTCTTCTTGGTTTGTGGTATATATTCTCCATATCATAAAGCAAAATTCATAAGTATAACAGTACTAAAGTACCCTCACCGGATCAGTGATGATTGGAGGTACATTGAATAGATTAGAATCTAACACACTGATTAGTAGTAGTAGTAGTAGTAGGCTCCATGCCCAGCATGGAGCCCAATATGGGGCTTGAACTCATGACCCTGAGATCAAAACCTGAGCTGAGATCAAGNACCAGCCAGGTGCCCCCTAACACACTGATTCTTTTTTATTTTAAAAAAAAAATTTTTTTATTAGAGAATGAGCATGTGCATGAGAGTGTGTGCACGAATGGGGAAGAGGGGCAGGGGGTGTAAAGAGAATATTAAGCAGACTCTATGCTGAGCGCAGAGCCCCACACAGGGCTTGATCCCATGACCCTGGGATCATGACCTGAGCTGAAAGCAAGAGTTGGATGTTCAACCAATTGAGGCACCTAGGCAGCCCCCACATTGATTCTTAAATTGGGGTACAGGGTATGTGCCAGCACAAAGTTACATAATTTCTAGAGCATCTCTCTTCCTTGTGATAAAAAATGTTAACCAATTTTATATTAAAAGAAACATTAATATCATGGAATTAAATGAAAAATGCAAATATTTTTAAAATTAGAAGATATATACCTATAAAACTTTGACTTATGGTGGGCTGTATGTTGTGATACATACCAAACTCATCAGACGCACTCATTTATTCTCATGAGTAGTTAGGAAGACTTTAGCGGAAGAGCTTCATAAGCATAGTTAATAAATTCCCTGGGGGATAAAGTAAGGTTTCCTGCAGAGTATGGAATAGGCTTTGGTTGTAAAAACATTGTCATTTTAGATTCTACCAGTGGCTAGCCATTTGTCTCTTTCTGAGAGTGTCACTACCACATTATGTCAACTTTAAAAGGATGAGGATAGGGGTTGCCTGGGTGGCTCCGTCGTTGGTTAAGCGTAGACTCTTGATTTCAGCTTAGGTCACCATCTCATTGTTCGGGAGACCGAGTCCCTAGTTGGGCTCTGTGCTGACAGCACCAAGTCTGCTTGGGATTCTCTCTCCCTCTTTCTTTGCCCCTCCCCTGCTCATGCTGGTACACTCTCTTTCTCTTTCTCACAAAATAAATAAAATTTTAAAAAAGAAAAAGAAAACCTCTTGGTAATAGCACCCTGTCACTAAGACCAGGAAACATTTTCAGTCTTCATTGATTCTCAGCTGTATTTGGCCCCCTTAACCACCTGCTCCTTTTCAAAACATCCTCTTCTCAGACTTTGGGTGTTAATACTCTTTCTTTTTTTAGCCTACTTCTGCTTCCATTTTCTTTATAGGCTCATTATCTTCTTCCTACCAGTAGGTATTGGAGGACCCCAAAGCTCACACCTAGGCTTGTTGTTCTTCTCATTGTGTTTTCTCCCTTAGATAATCTCGACCTGCCTCCAGTGTCAGTTATCAGCGGTAGCCTGATGGTTCCAAATAACGTAGTTCTCACCCTGCTCTCTCCTCGGAACTCCAGCTGCGTATTTCCCATTGTTGATTTAACATCACTTGGTTGTCGCAAAGGCGTCTGTAATACAGCATGTCCCCAACTAAAACTCAGTTATAAGGCATCATTGAAAAAATCGTTTATTTTTACTTGACATGGTCTCTAATTGGGGGAGAATTTGTACTGTATTAAAAAAGGTTAAAAAGATTAAAATAAAAATGACTAGTGGTGGCTATATAAAGATATACATTCAGATGTCTTACTGAAATAATACAAATCAATTCCTCTTTTCTTTATTTCTTGAATGTAATTTTACACATTTATCTTACTACAAAAATTTATTTGAAAATCACAGTGTTTGTAATTAAGGATTTTTCATAAACTCGGTATTTCCAAGGAACTTGATCATAAAAATCTGTGCTTTTATTTCCTTATTGTATGGAACTTTAGACTTTAAATCTTTATGTAATTAAAGAGCTAAAATGCAGCATTTTCTTCTACTTCTAGCAGATTTTGTTCTCATATATTTCTGTTCAACAAAACAGTTTTTCCTGAACTAATATTTATCTCATTTATATTTGTCTTATAATTTGTAAATACTTGATATAGCCTCATAGTCACTTTAGACACATTGGAAAACTAAATTCTCAAATGACTTGTTTTCGTGTGGTCTAATTATTTTTTCTTTACAGAGATATGACCGAAGTTGTACATATTAAAGACAGGAAGGAGGCAATTCATGAGTTAAAATATTCCCCAGATGGAACTTACTTGGCTGTTGGATGCAATGACAGCTCCGTTGATGTCTATGGCGTTGCACAACGTTACAAAAAGTGTGGGGAATGTGTTGGATCACTTAGTTTCATCACTCATCTTGACTGGTCCTCAGACAGTAGATATTTACAGACAAATGATGGAAACGGTAAAAGATTTTTTTATAGGATGCCAGGTAAAAGTTTCTAAGTTTCTTATAAATTAATATTATTGTTTATAGAGTTTTAGTACTTGTAAAATATTTTAAAATTTGATGAGAAGTAGGGTGTAAAATACATTTGATTATAGGAAATTAATGAAGATCTGAGCTCATATTTCAGGCATTATAATCTTTTCTATAAGGCTGCCCTATTGAAATCCTTTTGGTTCTTGATTAAAACTTCTTTGCTTGGAGGATCTAAGGCAGACCTACTTTAGGAGTGCCTGGGTGGCTCAGTCAGTTGAGCATCCAACTTCAGCTCAGGTCATGATCTCAAGGTTCTTGGGTTTGAGCCCCGCGTCGGGCTCTGTGCTGACAGCTCAGAGCCTGGAGCCTGACTTCAGATTCTTTGTCTCCCTTTCTCTGACCCTTCCCTGCTCACGCTGTCTCTCTCTCTCTCAAAAATAAATAAAACATAAAAAAAAAAAAAGACAGACCTACTTTATGTCAAATCCATGCTGTGTGAGGAGTATTTGGTAAAGTCCTACTGTGTGTTACAAAGTCAAAGTGCCATTTTTATGGGTGGAACTGATTGATTAAATATAATTGCGAACAATGTCTGACCTTAAATTCTTTGGTTTTTTTGTGGTTACCTCAAATAAATTTTGCAAATGTCTATTTTATAACTAACAAACTAGATTTGAGAAACAGAGTTTCCAGCGAAGATTTTTAACAGAATTAAAGCACCCTCAAAATATGATCTCTCAGTACTTCATTTAGTAGAAACTTAATTAGTCACTGTTTCCCAACAACTTATTTAATAAGACTAGCTGCGTAATTAAATGACTGCATCTCTCCAAAAGTTTTGTTATTACCTATGTGTAATAACATGAAAAGTGACCGAATCCTAAAGTCCTGATCCCTAATGTTACTGTGTTACTCCCTGGCCGTCCTTCCTTCTTGGTCCCTTTCAGTTTTCTTTTTTTCTCAACCATGTATATTCTTAGGTTTCTTATTTAATAGTTGATTTGCCACTTTCTTATAGCTTTTACTTGTTCTTCTGACTGACCGTGTTGTGACTGATCTGCCATGATTTTAGTAGGGTTCATGTTTATTCTCCACTTGAGTGAATCTGCTAAGCTACTTCAGATCAAATCTCTGTGTCTGTAATTTGGGTAGTGGCTTTTTAAATAGTTTCCTTGCATTTAATTTTCTTCTCTCCTTATCATATTCACCTAACTATTCATAATACTCTCCTTTCACTGTAGTGGGAAGATATTTAAATTTTAGAGTTTACATACTATTACAATTATTGCTTGAGAAAAATGAAATAACTTTTTAAACTAAGACTGTGATTTATTTTTAGGAGGAAAAGAAGTGACAAACAAAGAAGAAATAAAAGGTGTTCATTGGGCTTCATGGACATGTGTTTCAGGCCTTGAAGTAAATGGAATTTGGCCCAAGTATTCAGATATCAATGATATAAATTCAGTAGATGGAAATTATATTGGCCAAGTTTTAGTTACAGCTGATGACTATGGAATTATAAAATTATTCCGATATCCTTGTTTGAAAAAAGGTATCTTTCCTTTCATAATACTATTAAGTATTAAGTATCCCTTTCTCTCCCTCCCTCTCCCTCTCCCTCCTTCTCCCTCCCTCTCCTTCCCTCTCCCTCCCTCTCTCCCTCTCCCTCTGTGTCCCTCCCTCTCCCCCCCCCCCTCTGTGTCCCTCCCTCTCCCCCATCCCTCTCTCTCTCCCCCCTCCCCACTCACTGTCTCTCTCTCTACCCCTCTCCTACTTGCTCGCTCCCTCTCTCTCTCTCAAATTTAAAAAATTTTTTAAATAAGACCTTTAAGTTCTAGAAAATTCATCTTGAGATAAATAAAAGGGTTTATATTTTTATTTATTTATTTTAATGTTTTTATTTTATTTCTAGGGGAGAGAGAGAGAGACAGCGTGAGCAGGGGAGNCTCCCTCTCCCCCATCCCTCTCTCTCTCCCCCCTCCCCACTCACTGTCTCTCTCTCTACCCCTCTCCTACTTGCTCGCTCCCTCTCTCTCAAATTTAAAAAATTTTTTAAATAAGACCTTTAAGTTCTAGAAAATTCATCTTGAGATAAATAAAAGGGTTTATATTTTTATTTATTTATTTTAATGTTTTTATTTTATTTCTAGGGGAGAGAGAGAGACAGCGTGAGCAGGGGAGGGTCAGAGAGAGGGGGAGTCACAGACTGAAACAGGCTCCAGGCTCTGAGCTGGCAGTCAGCACAGGCCCCGACGCGGGGCTCGAACCCACGAACCGCGAGATCATGACCCAAGCGAAAGTCGGACGCTTAACCGACTAAGCCACCCGTGCGCCCCAAAGGGTTTATATTTTTAAAAATATGTGTACTAATTAATTGGTCAAAGGTATGAAAATGAACAGAATTAGCTACATTTATTTTGCTAATTTAAAAATTGTTACAGTCATTTTGGACATGAAATTTTTATTTGAAAATTATTTTATTCAAAAATTATGTATTTACTGATACTTTACCTCATTCTTTTTAAAGAATCATTTTCTCTCCACTTCCAGAATTATTTGATAGAGTCAGACTATACAATGATAATTATACTTTTCTTATGACTAATTATCTTTAATCATTTAACTTGTTAAATATGTATCTTTTAGAAGACATTTTATCTTACACCTTTTTCTCAAGAATTTCTCAGGTCATAGTTTGGAATTTGTTGGTTTCTTGGTTGGTTTTCATGTACAGGTGTGTTTTTGCTTAAATCCTTAACATATATTGTTTGGACATTTATATACTTTGTGTAACAGGGTGAGATAAATAAGGGGTCTTATTATTTTGTACACATTTTATGTATCACTTTTTTTTATTGGATCTCTTCTTAAATGATGATATTAAGCATTCTGTTCATAGACTTGGGAATAATTAAGTGAAATTCTGGAACAAAGCATGGGATAAATAAATATTTGAGTTAGCTTATAACAAGTCCATAAGTACTAAAATAAGTATATGAATAGACAGTTAGGATCAGGAAATTAGTTTCCTGGAAACCAAAAATAAAATAAAGCAGGACACAAAATAGTTTTAATCAGAGGTATTTTAAGCTGTTAAAGTATAGTTTCAATTTTCAAAGATTTCTCTCCTACATTATGGAGCTTTAGATTAGGTGCAATGAGTATATTATTAGAGCATTAACATCTGTAGCAAATGTGGTAATTATTTTACCTCATTGATGAAAGCTTTCACAGCCATATTAAAATGCAGTTCAGTAGGGGTGCCTGGGTGGCTCAGTCGGTTGAGTGTCCAACATCGGCTCAGGTCATGATCTCACAGTTCATGGGTTCGAGCCCCACGTCGTGGGTTCGAGCCCCTCGTTGGGCTCTGTGCTGACTGCCAGCTCAGAGCCTGGAGCCTGTTTCAGATTCTGTATCTCCCTCTCTGTCTGACCTTCCCCGCTTACACTGTCTCTCTCTCTCTCTCTCTCTCTCAGAAATAAATAAAACATTAAAAAAAAATGCAGTTCAGTAAAAAGTGAACAGCTGAAATAGTTGTGTTTCAATAGGTAGTTCAGAATATGTCATTTACAAACAAATGGGAGAAGATATTTGCAATTAACATATCGGATAAAGGGTTAGTATCCAAAATCTATAAAGACCGTATGAAACTTGACACTCCAAAAAATAAATACTTCAGTTAAGTAAGCAGCAGACATGAACAGACACTTTTCCAAAGAAGACATCCAGATGGCTAACAGACAAATGAAAAGATGGTCAACATCACTCATCATCAAGAAAATACAAATCAAAGCACAATGAGCTACCACCTCACACCAGTTGACAACTCAGTGACACAACACTGACAACTCAGTCAACAACAGAGGTTGGTGAGAAAGGTCGGAATGCAAATTTGTGTAGCCACTCTGGAAAACTATATGGAGGTTCCTCAAAAAGTTAAAAACAGAATGGCCCCATGACCCAGCAATTGCACTACTAGGTATTTATCCAAAGGATACAAAAATATAGATTCAGAGGGGCATATGCACCCCAATGTTTATAGCAGCACTGTCAGCAATAGCCAAGCTATGGAAAGAGCCCACATGTGCATCGACTGATGAATGGATAAAGAAGATGTGGTAATATATACACAGTGGAATAGTACTCAGCCATCAAAAAAGTGAAATCTTGCCATTTGCAATAACATGGATGGAGCTAGAGTTAATTAGGCTAAGTAACATAAGTCAGTCAAAGACAAATACCATATGATTTCACTCATATGTGGAATTAAAGAAACAAAACAGATGAATATACAGGAAGGATAAAAAAGTAACTCATAAGAGACTCTTAATTTTAGGGAAGAAACTGAGGTTTGATGGCGGGAGGTAGGAGTAGGAGGTGGGCTCAATGGGTGATGGGTATTAAGGAGGGCGCTTGTGACGAGCACAGGTGTTATATGTAAGTGATGAAACACTAATTTCTAAACCTGAAACCATTTTGCCATATCTGTTAACTAACTAGAATTTTAATAAAAACTTGAAAAAAAGTAGGTAGCTTGTTCATGTTGAACTTAAGGGCCAAGAATTCTATGCTAGCGTTTCTGTTGTGCCTTTACACTCAGATGGTAAATTCCAGAACTTGCCACCTATGCGGTGTTGTCAATTCCTGCTTGCAGAGTTTCAGCTTCCTAGGTGTGTGTGAAATTGCATCCGTTAGTAATGCAAAGTGTGTTAATAAAGCCTAGCTAAATCTCTAGCAATTACAGTTTCCTATTTCTGGGTCCCACCACATAGCCAGGACATGAAAGTCACTGGGCACAAGAGATTTTATTATGACTCAGAATGAGACTTGCTTAGTTAGAAGATGTGTGAGATTCAGATTAATTATGATGGTCTTAATCTTAGACATTGCTTCTGCTCACTGTTCCATATACTGACTATGCAAAAACAAAAATGATTTTCTGAGAGCTTCCTGAGTCAACTGAATTGGATTTATTGACAGTTTTTATCTTTTGCAACAGGGCAGAGTATTTTTGTTGCACAGTTATTTTTAAAATATATAGTAATCTGAATTGTGGGAATATTTTACTGAAGTCTCAGCAAAATTAATACTATTTAGTCACTGTTTCAAGAGTATAAATTGTTTTCCGTATTTTTCTTTTAGATTTTTATTAGAAACTTATTTTATGGTAAGTGCTTTTGTTTCTAGGCACTTGTGAGCTTGAGACTATGGGTAAGTAATTGGGAGAACAGAAGATAGGATATAACTACTGCATCTTTTCTAAAAAAAAAATGTTTTTAGAGAAAGACAACATGACTTGGGGAGAGGGGCAGAGGGAGAGAATCCCAAACAGGCTCCATGCTCAGTGCCTAGGCCCAACTCAGGGCTGGATCCCATGGCCCTGGGATCATGACTTGAGCTTAAATCAAGAGTCTGATGATCAGTCACCTGAACCACCCAGGTGCCACATAACTGCTGCATCTTTTTTTTTTTTAATTTTTAACATTTATTTCTGAGAGACAGACAGAGCACAAGCCGGGGGAGGGGCAGAGAGCTGGAGACACAGAATCTGAAGCAGGCTCCAGGCTCTGAGGTGTTAGCACAGAGCCCGACTTGGAGCTCGAACTCAAAGACTGTGAGATCATGACCTGACCCAAAGTCGGACACTCAACTGACTGAGCCACCCAGGAGCCCCAACTGCTGCATCTTTAAAGAGTTAGTAGAGGGGTACCTGGTGGCTCAGTCAGTTGAGCATCCAACTTTGGCCAAGGTCATGATCTTATGGTTCATGAGTTTGAGCCCCATGTTGGGCTCTGTGCTGACAGCTCGGAGCCTGGAGCTGGCTTCAGGTTCTGTGTCTCCTTCTGTCTCTGCCCTCCCCTTGCTTGTGTTCTATCTCTCTCAAAAACAAATAAAAATATTAAAATTTTTTAAAAAGAAATATCTTAAGATTTTGTGTTTATTGAATTTACTTGCATAAAGTTAGTATCACTAGAAAAATTCTCTTTCAGATTAGTTATGAAGTTGTACTTTTTTTTTAATGCTTGCTTTTGAGAGAGTGCAAGTGGAGGTGAGGCAGAGAGAAGGGACAGAACATCCAACTCTTGATTTTGGCTCAGGTCATGGTCCCACGGTTGTGGAATCAAGCCCCATTTGGGCTCCATGCTGAGCATAGAGACTGCTTAAGATTCGCCCCCTGCCCCGCACTTGTGTTCTCTCTCTCTCAAAAGAAAAAAAAAAGATAGAATTCATGCGTTTATTCTTCTGTGGTGGACATTTGGGTAATATCCAGTTTTTTGCCATTATATGCAAGTTTCTCAAAGATGTCTACTTAGGAATGAAGTTGCTGGGTCATAGAGAATTATAGGAAAATGCCAAATTGTTTTCCAAAGTGGTTATACCATTTAAAAAACCCTGTTGATCCACATCCTTTTCAACACTTGGCATTGCTACACTTCTTAATTTGTATAAGTCTAATTAGTATAAATGATGTCACATTGTAGTCTTAACTGTCATTCGCCTTAACTAATGAGATGGATAATTTTCCCATTGTTTTTTTGTTTTTCTGCATTCCCTTTTCTGTCAAACATGGGTTAATATCTTTTGCCTATTCTTTTTTAAAAAAATTTTTTAATGTTTAATTTTTGAGAGAGAGAGACAGACCATAAGTGGGGGAGGGACAGAGAGAGAGAAAGAGACAGGTAGACAGACACAGAATCGGAAGTAGGTTCCAGACTTTGAGCTGTCAGCACAGAGCCCAATATGGGGCTCGAACTCGTGAACCATAAGATCATGACCTGGGCCAAAGTTGGATGCTCAACTGACTGAGCCACCAGGCGCCCCTCTACTAGTTCTTTAAAGATGCAACAGTTGAGGCTCCTGCGTGGTTCAGTCAGTTGAGTGTCATGACCTGAGCCAAAGTCAGAAACTTAACCAACTGAGCCACCCAGGCCTCCTATCTTTTACCTGTTTTTCTATGGAGTTGTGGGGTTTTTTATTGAGTTGTTGAAGTTATTTTATATATGCTGAATACAAATGATTTGTAATTTTTGTGTTCAAATATGTTTTCCCAGTTTTTGACTTATTTTTAGAACAGTTATAATTACTGTGTCTTCTGTTAACCAATTCTCAATTGCAATGTAGTCAAATCTGTCTCTCTTTTTTTATGAATAGTTCTGTTTTGTATATTAATATTATACTAGGGTCACATAGATATTCTCATATTTTATAAAGAAGCAGTAAGGTTATTAAAACATAGTTAAATGGGAAAATATCTTTTGTCCTATTGCTACAATTTATTGAAGAGATTAGCTCACTTAATTTTATGCTATAATATACTTTAAAACAAATTTGAAAAAAAATGGGATCATCAAAAAAATTTTTCCAGTATATTGCTTTATCCTCACCAAGAATTTCCCTTCTCCTTTAAATTAGGAAAGCTCCCATGACCATTCTAGCTTGCTCCAATAAGTCTTTTCTCTGAGATATTCTAATTGATGACATATTATTTAGGCCTTAACTATTCTTTTTGTCATTTCCTGTCTTAGGCCAGGGTTTTCATAGTGAAGAAACTTTGAGAACCTATAATTTAATTTATATTAGAATGGAAATGGAGTCCAAGAGAGGTTAAGTGATATACTCAAGCTCCTGTGCTGTTAAGTAGTTGAGCAGACTCTTTAGCAAGCTCTAGTCTTTTTATTTCAATTTCTAATATTCTGTACATCACACTTTTGTCCCCTTTTATAATTATAAGGGCTGGAATCATGTTTAATGCCCTCTCATTTTCTTCAGTATTCTTCTTCCCTCTTCTGTAACCTAGTATTCCAACTCAAGTGTACAGACATAGTAAAGGCACATATGATCTTTGTTTTTCTTTTCCTTTCTTTCTCTTTCTCCAGATAGTTAATGAATATATCCTATGTGCCAGGCACTAGGGATAAGAATAAACAAGATGCCATCCCTGTCCTCAGAGAGCATATAATTTATTAGAGGAATTAACAAGTAAATAGACGATTACACTTCAGTGTCATAAGAATAATTACACAAGGTAATCACGGAATTCTGAAAACATGTAGGATGATAGCTTGTTTTTGGTGAGTCAGAGTCACTTTGTGAAAGAGTGACATCTAGGTTCAGTATTTTTTTTTTAATATTTATTTCTAGGAGAGAGAGAGAGAGAGACAGCGTGAGCAGGGGAGGGTCAGAGAGAGAGGGAGTCACAGACTGAAACAGGCTCCAGGCTCCGAGCTGGCAGTCAGCACAGAGCCCAACGCGGGGCTCGAACCCACGAACCGCGAGATCATGACCTAAGCGAAAGTCGGACGCTTAACCGACTAAGCCACCCAGGCGCCCCTAGGTTCACTTTTAAGGCACCTGTTTGTTATTGTTAAATAAGCAGTGCTGGTTGGGGCACCAGGGTGGCTCAGTTGGTTAAGTGTCCAACTTTGGCTCAGGTCATGATCTCAACATTCATGAGTTCAAGCCCTGCGTTGGGCTCTGTGCTGACAGCTCAGAGCCTGGAGCCTGCTTCAGACTCTGTGTATCCCTCTCTCTCTGCCGCCTCCCCACTCGCACTGTCTCTCTCTTACTCTCTCTCAAAAATAAACATTTAAACAAACAAAAAGTGCTGATTATTAAATAATTATTAATATAGTCTATTTAATTATAAATAATTGGCTTCCCTTAGACTTACTCTACAACTTGTTTGTTAAGCTGCCTTGGTTCTTTCTTCCAGAGAGATTGATCTTTGAAAAGTCACAGAATACAATTGGGAAGGGACTAGCAGATTACTTACAACTTAGAGTTATTTACAACTCTCTTGGGGTTATTGTCCATTATAGTTAATTAGAATACATGTTCATATAACTCTTCTTCATGTGCCTAAACAAGAAAATATTAGTACATCTTAAAAACTTGGAATTTTGTTTTTTGGAATCTCTGTCTTTTTTTTTGAGAGAGAGCGAGCGAGCAGAGGAGAGATGGTAGGGTGGGGGGAAAGAAAGAGAGAGAATCCCAAACAAGCTCCGTGCTGTCAGCGCAGAGCCTGACACAGGGCTTGATCTCACAAACCAAGAGATCATGACCTGAGCCGAGATCAGGAGTCGGACACTTAACTGACTGAGCCACCCAGGCATCCCTCTGGCTTTACTTTTTAAGACTCTGGTGGCTAAGAGTACTTAAAAGGTCACATCAGGGGCGCCTGGGTGGCTTGGTCGGTTAAGCGTCCGACTTTCGCTTAGGTCATGATCTCGCAGTTCGTGGGTTTGAGCCCCGCGTTGGGCTCTGTGCTGACTGCCAGCTCAGAGCCTGGAGCCTGCTTCAGTCTGTGACTCCCCCTCTCTCTGCCCCTCCCCTGCTCACGCTGTCTCTCTCTCTCTCTCTCTCTCTCTCTCCTAGAAATTTAAAAAAAAAAAAAAGTCCCATCAGAGAAAGTAGTAGCCAGAGTCCTCTCAATGAGCAAATAATACATTCTCATATGAGAGAGATGGGACTAAATCTTAACTTATTGGACTTTCCTGGGTGAACTGTGGCACATTACCTATCTAGAAAGTTACTGACTTGTATTTATCTACTTAAAACAATTGGTTCCTAAAATTTAACAGCATTGCTATTAAGCAACAGTGAATTATAATTTTAGGTGAGCTTTGGTCAAATCTTTTATGCTTTCATTAAGATACTATCCCTAAATTCATAGCCAAGGTAAAAGTTTATCTCCAGATTTTAATTGATGGAGCTTTGCCATTCTGACATACAGGGCTTCTATAACTTAATTTAAAAAATATTAAAACATTGGGGCACCTGGTGGCTCAGTTGGTTAAGCTTCCAACTCTTGATTTTGGGTCATGTCATAAGCTCATGGTCGTAGGATCTAGACCTGTGTTGAGCTTTCCACTGAGCTTGGAGCCTGCTTGGGATTCATTCTCTCCCTCCCTCCCTCCTTCCCCCCCTCCCCCCTCTCCGCCNAAAATGAAGCCAAACATTATTGTATCCACTGTACTCTAATAGGGATGTATATATGTTGCCAAATATCAGGTTTAAGCAGGATACAGAGAATGTTATTTGAACTTAGAACCACAAAAATGGTTCTTATAATCACACAGATTATTTGTAAAAAACTAACCACAGGGGCTCCTGAGTGACTTACTTAGTGGCCAACTTGTGATCTTGGCTCAGGTCGTGATCTCACAGTTCATGAATGAGCTTGAGTCCTGTGTCAGGCTCTGCACTGGATGGAACCTGCTTGGGATTCTGTCTCTCCTCCTCTCTGCCCCTCCACTGCTCTTGTGCATGCTCTCTCTCTCCCTCCGTCTGTCTCTTTCTCTCGCTCAAAATTAATAAACTTAAACATTAACCACAAAGTTAGTTCTTTTATAATTAGGGAAATCTGGTGTATACCACCTTAACCAGATGATGCAAACTAACCTCTAATGATAGAACTGTGCCCCTTGAAAGGATGTATCCAAAAGGATACAGCATCATAGATGCCAAAAAAATAAAAACCCACATCATCTGAATCTAATCATGAAGAAACGTTAGACAAACTTAGGTTGAAGAACATTATACAAAACATATAGATTTAAGGAATTACTATAAAGGACAGTTTTGGAGACAACCGGGCATATTTTGATAAATATGTATTAAATTGATTTTTGAATGTTGAGTCCACATTGCATTCCTGGCATAAATCCCATTTGGTCATGCTGTGTATTCCTTTTTATATGTTGCTGTATTAGGTTTGCTAGTATTTTGTTGATAGCTTAAGTTTTTAGAAGGAGCCTCTGGCTGGTAGGGCTAGGGATGGTGGGAGTGGAGTAGACTGGTTGAATTTCACTTAAAACCAAAGGGTTCAGGCCAGAACATTCAACTTTTGTGATATGGAAACAGTTTTGTGATATGGAAACAGTTGATGCCTTTGTGGCTGTAGGCTTTTTGCTCTGAACAGTAAGAAAATGCCTCACAGCCCTTAGGGTTCCTACCAAATCACACTGTCAATCAGTAGAGCAGAGGTTTACATCCCTTCATGTAGACTCATTCGTTAATTCAATAAACTTTTGAATTAATATTTTTACTTTTAATGCTAATTAAGATAATGGAAGGAGGATGTATTGGCTCAGGTATAGAAATCGTGGTTTGAAGTGGTATTTTTGTGTGTGTGTTGGTATTTGTTTATTAATTTAAAGGCATATTTTTTGTTATAGGAGCCAAGTTTAAAAAATATATTGGCCATTCGGCTCATGTAACTAATGTCAGATGGTCACATGACTATCAGTGGGTTATTTCTATTGGTGGAGCAGATCACTCTGTCTTCCAGTGGAAATTTATTCCTGAAAGAAAACTAAAAGATGCTCTTCACATAGCACCTCAAGGTGAGTAGAACACACTGCCTGAACAATTTCTCTGTCAAAACACTCTTCAGGAATCCCAGAGTAATGATTTTACTGTTGAAGTGTCATTAGTCTTATAAGTTAACAGTATAGTTTTTAGTGAAAATGTTAAAATCCTCGGTGTATAAGTCTCGAGTCAAATGTCAGAGAGCATGGAATACAAAGTACTTTTGTGTGTGTTTTAATCCATGGATGGATGAATGGAAAAAAAGTTATATTATCAAAACAAACATTCGTTGCATTCTCAGGGAGATAGGTATCTAGGTTTCATATATGGTTATATATGAACATCATTATCTAGTGTTAATTCATCTGTTACATATAGTATTTTCCAGATATTTGTCATGTTAATTATAGGTCATATTCACTTATATTTGCCCAACATTCAAGTTTGATGCAGCAGTTGTTGTGGCACCAGTTGAGGGATTTAAAGTAGCTGTTGAGTTTAAGGTGAAGTGGAGGGGAAAGTGCTCTGTGATACCATTTACTGACATCTGTGTTTCTTGAATAGATCATGTCATGTGACTGCTTTATGGCTTGTCACCATGTCAGTTGGTACAGGCAGCTCTAATCATTAACTTTACAGTGCTGTTTCGAAAATGAATGTTCTTTAAACAAGTAATGTTTCATTTTTAAAAAATTACAGAAAGTCTGGCTGACTCTAATAGTGATGAATCAGATTCAGATCTGTCTGATGTTCCAGAACTGGATTCTGAAATTGAGCAAGAGACACAGCTTACCTACCGTCGGCAGGTAATTTTTATTATCACATTATTTTCTTCTGAAAAACTCATTCCTTTTTTTTATCTTGCTCCCTGTTGTTTATTGATTTATTGTTATCTTTTGTGGTTTTTAATTTTCCAAGAAATGTTTTTCTATTGCAGTTTTTCTCCTTTAAGAGTTAAAGTACACTTACGTAAAATATTCTTTTATAATAAGTGCTTGATGTATTAAGTTTGCTTGTATTCTATTTGCCTATAGCTTTCTGTCATAGTACATTTTTCTAAATTTTTTTTTAATGTTTTTTTATTTCTGAGAGAGAGACAGCATGAGCAGGGTAAGGTCAGAGAGAGAGGAAGGCACAGAATCTGAAACAGGCTCCAGGCTCTGAGCTACCTGTCAGCACAGAGTCCGATGCAGGGCCTGAACCCACGAACCACGAGATCATGACCTGAGCCAAAGTTGGACGCTTAACTGACTGAGCCACCCAGGCGCCCCTTGTCACAGTACATTTTGGTTTATCCTCTTTAAAATATTTCCTTATGAAGCATTAGAATTTTAGGGTGCCTAGATGGCTCAGTTAAACGTCCGACTCTTGATTTCGTCTCAGTTCATGATCTCACTGTTCATGGGATCAAGCCCCTCATTAGGCTCTGTGCTGTCAGCTTGGGATTCTCTGTTTCCCTCTCTTTACACTCCTCCCCTGCATGTGTGCTCATGCACATGTGTGTATACACATTTTCTCAAAATAAGTAAAACATTAAAAAAACAATATTAAAAAATAATTTCATCATAGCTAGTGTATCATCCTCAATGGGGAAAAATTGAAAGTTTTCCCCCTGAGATCAGGAACATGACAGAGGTGTCACCACTGTTGTTCAGTATAGAATTGGAAGTCCTAGCCCCAGCGGTCAGACAACAAAATGAAATAAAAGGCATCCAAATTGGCAAAGAAGTCGTCCAACTTTCACTCTTTGCAGATGACAATATACTCTACATAGAAAACCCAGAAGACTCCACCAAAAAGTAGTGTATAGAAGTTGGTTGCACTTCTGTACACCAATAATGAGGCAATAGAAAGAGATATCAAGGAAAAGATCCCATTTATAGTTGCACCAAAAACCATAAAATGCCTAGGAATAAATCTAACCAAAGAAGTAAAAAAAAAAATCTGTACGCTGAAAACTATAGAAAGCTAATGACAAAAATTGAAGAAGACACAAAGAAATGGAAAAACGTTCCATGCTCCTGGATTAGAGGAACAAATATTGTTAAAATGTCTATACTGTCTAAATCAATCTACATATTCAATGCAGTCCCTACCAAAGTAACACCAGCATGCTTCACAGAGCTAAAACAAACAATCCTAAAATTGGTATAGAAGCAGACAAGACTCTAAATAACCAAAGTAATGCTGAAAAAGAAAACCAAAGCTGGAGCTATCACAATCCTGGACTTTAACCTATATTTCAAAGCTGTAATCATCAAGACAGTATGGTACTGGCACAAAAACAGACATATAGATAAATGGAATAGAAGAGAGAACCCAGAAATGGACCCACAAATATATGGCCAAATAATCTTTGACAAAGCAGGAAAGAATACCCAGTGGAAAAAGAGCCTCTTTAGCAAATGGTGTTGGGAGAACTGGACAGCAACATTCAGAAGAATGAAACTGGACCACTTTCTTTCATCATACACAAAAAGAAACTCAGAATGGATCAAAGACCTGAATGTGAGACAGGAAAGACATCAAAATCCTAGAGGCTAAAAAGGGCAGCAACCTTTTTGACCTTAGCCAAACTTATTTGACCTGTCTCTGGAGGCAAGGGAAGTAAAAGCAAAAATGAATCTATTGGGACCTCATCAAGATAAAAAGCTTCTACACAATGAAGGAAACAGTCAATAAACCTAAAAGGCAACAAGTAGAATGTGAGAAGATAATTGCAAATGACATGTTGGATAAAGGGTTAGTATCCAAAATCTATAAAGAACTTATCAAACTCAACACCCAAAAAACAAATAATCCAGTGAAGAAACAGGCAAAAGACATGAACAGACACTTTTCCAAAGAAGAAATCCTGATGGTAAACAGACACATGAAAAGATACTCAACATTGCTCATCATCATCAGGGAAATAACAAATCAAAACCACAAGGAGATTTCACCTCACACCAGTCAGAATGACTAAAATTAACAACTCGGGAAACAACAGATTTTGGTGAGCATGTGGAGAAAGGGGAACCCTATAGCACTGTTGGTGGGAATGTAAACTCTGGAAAACAGTGGGAGGTTCCTCAAAAAATTAAGAATAGAACTACCCTATGACGCAGTAATTGCACTACTAGGAATTTATCTAAAGGATACAAAAATGCTGATTCAAATGAACACGTGCACTTCAATGTTTATAGCAGCACTATCAACAATAGCCAAATTGTGGAAAGAGGCCAAATGTCCACCAACTGATGAATGAATTAAAAATATATATATGTATACACCCCACATTTTCTTAATCACACATATGTGTATATGCATGTATATATGTATATATATGCACATGTATATGTATATATGTACATGTATATGTATATATGTACATATATATGTGCAATGCTATTCAGCAATGAAAAAGAATTAAATCTTGCCATTTGTAACAATGTGGATGAAACTGGAGGGTATTATGCTAAGCAGAATAAGAGAAAGATACATGTTTCATTCATGTGGAATTTGAAAAACTTAACAGAATGCATGTTGGGGAAGGGAAGGAAAAATAAGATAAAAGCAGAGGGAGGCAAACCATAAGAGACTCTTAAATACAGAGAACAAACTGAGGATTGATGGAAGTGTTGGTGATGGATCGGGTTAATGGGTGACAGGAATTATGGGCACTTTTCAGGATGAACATTGGGTGTCATATGTAAGAGATGAAACAATGAGTTCTGCTCCTGAAGCCAAGACTGCACTGTATGTTAACTAACATGAAGATGGGGCGTCTGGGTGGTTAGTCAGTTAAGCATCCGACTTTGGCGCAGGTCATGATCTCACTGTTTTTGGGTTCGAGCCCCACGTTGGGCTCTGTGCTGACAGCTAGCTCAGAGCCTGGAGCCTGCTTCAGATTCTGTCTCCCTTTCTTACTGACCCTCCCCTACTCATGCTGCCTCTCTCTCTCTCTCTCTCTCAGAAATAAATAAAGTATTAAAAAAAAACCTAATGTGAGGATAAAATAATAATAATAATTTCATGAACACTAAATATGTATTTGTCAGTGTAATACATAGAAAATGTAAATTTGTTGTTTCCAAGGAAGAAAATTTCATAAAATACCTTCTTATTTAAATGTTAAAACTTTAGTAATCAGTAGTAACCACAGTGTCTGAAAGTTACATTAGGAATCTGTGAACACCTTTATTAATTTGTATTCTAAGATTATTTTTAATCACTTCTGTACATTATTTAAAGGTTTACAAAGAAGATCTACCTCAGCTTAAAGAACAGTACAAGGAAAAACAAAAAAGTGGTACTTCTAAAAGAAGAGAGCGGGCTCCAGGAAATAGCATTCGATTACACTTTGTTCACGGGTATGAAACAACTATTGTTCATTTATGTGTTTGCATTTTGGTTCACATTTACTAGCTTTGTGACTTTGAGCAAGTCACTCAACCTTTCTTTGCCTCTTTCCCCATCTGTAAAATGAAGATAACAGTACCCACTCCATAGGATTCTGATGAGGCGTAAGTAAGCCAGTGTTTTTCGTGACTTAGAATATTGTCTGGCGCATAATAAGCACTATATAAGTGTTTAAAATAAATTTGTCTTGTAAAAGTTTAGTATTAGTTTATAGAAATGAAGCTCTTGTCTTTAAACAAATGAAAATAAGTAAAATGTAGGACATTATCATTACCCCTAAATATGTCTGATTTGGAATTATATTGTGGCCCCCCCCTTTTATTTTGGCCTGCATTTGGCCCTTGTGTTTTAACTTCAGTAAAATACAGTCTCTGAATTTTCTTAGGACATCTGGCAATACAATGTCAGATTTCATCCTGAAACAACAGATTCTCCATTCAACCCCTCCCTTCTCTTAGGAATGTAAAAAGAATTCATTTAGTAAGAATATTATATTTCTGGTGTTAAAATAGGCAGTATTTCTGGGTAGTTACATATTATACATTGAGTTTCTTTGAAGCACAAAAGAAGGGTTGCTATAAATGGAAATATATTGACTATTTTAAAAAGATTCAGCTATTTTTTTCTGGATGTGTATAATATTTTACACTTATTGTTTGAACATTTTTGGGTTATACTCATGTTTCAACAATGTGTACAAAAGGGTACATTTTGAAAATCCTTTTCCCAGGGAGCTCCTCTCTACTTGCTAGATGGGATACTGCCTGAGTCATGAATCTTTTAATAAAACCAATTAGATCTTCAAAAAAAAAGAAAAAGAAAAAAGAAAATCTTCCCAGCTCTGCCCTCCCAGGCATCATTTTTCACCCTCCAAGGGCAATTCTCTTCCCTTTCACTTGTAACAAAGTAACAACTTCTGTTTTACTGAACACAAATTTAGTATTATACTTACACAAATAATAGCATACTATATATATACTTTTCTGCCCCTTGCTTTTTCATTCAGTATTATATCTTGGATTTAGCTATTTGTAATCGGAGCAATTCATAAAAATTTATGGAATTTGAGATGCTTGTATTTTGTTTTAGTTGTGTAGTATCTTGTAACACTGGAAATTGAATGACCTAAAAGGCACATACTTCTCTATATAGTCCATATTGACCAGATAAAAAGCTAATGCTAATTTTATGTGATATGTTTTCTATATTCAGTTACAGAGGTTATGACTGTCGAAGTAATCTTTTTTATACTCAAATTGGTGAAATTGTGTACCATGTCGCAGCAGTGGGTGTCATTTATAATCGGCAACAGAACACACAGCGCTTTTACCTGGGTCATGATGATGATATTCTCTGCCTGGCTCTTCATCCTTTGAAAGACTATGTGGCAACAGGCCAGGTAGGGCCTTTGAAAGACTATATGGTGACAGGCCAGATATGTTAGACCTTTGTTTGGGTTTACAGTGAGGTTAGTCCACTTTTTTAAAAAAATCTGTCTCGTATTCTAGGAAATGAAGAATAAAGAATTCTTTACGAATAAAATTTACCCCACGTTTTCCCACTGTGTTCCTTAGAGTTTTATTGTTTTGATTTTTTTTTTAATTTGGAATTAAGGGTTTTGGCTTGTCTTCTTCCTGTCAGGATATATATTTTTAAATTTGTAGAGTAAATAGAAACATAAAGACTAGAAATTTGGTTTCTTTAAGTTATCTAAAATAATAAAATTATCTAACAAATGTTCTGTGGCAAACAGGATGACTGCATTCTAGTTTTACAACCATGATATTAACCATTCATGTTTACCAAAGTACAAAGCAGAACTATTGAAATAGAAGACACTGAGAAAAGTTTTGACTGATATTTCTCTATGTGGGTATTCTTAGAGAAGGAGGAAAAGGGTGATGTTTATACATTCTTTCTATACATAAGCACTTCCCTAGTTTCTTAGAATATACGGTTGACCCTTGACACAAGTTTGAACTGCATGGCTCCACTTACGTGGAGATTTTTTACAGTACTGGAATGTGTTTTCCTTATGATTTGCTTAACCTTTTCTCCAGCCTACTTTATTGTAAGAATATAGTACATTAACACATGTAACTTATAAAATACCCGTTAACTCACTATGTTATTAATAAGGCTTCTCGCCAACAGTTAAGTTTTTTGAGAGTCAAAGTTATACGTGGATTGACACCTGAACCCCCACATTGTTCAGAAATCGACTCTATTTCACTCTTATGTCACCTCTTTTGGAAGGAAACCGTCTCCATTTACAAATGCAGAAGTTTAGGTTTGAAGAAATTAAATAATTTTCTGAATTCAGCTAATAAATGATAAAGCTTAAAGCTCTCTTTGTCTGCTGGCTTTTTAAGCCCTGTGTAAACATGCCCTCTAGGATACATTGAGGTGTGGGGGTGGGCAGCTAGCATCGCTCTGTAGAGCTTTACTGAGAGCAGAGAACACTCTTCCTTTTCTCTTTCCCCCATTTTCCTTCCCTCCGTATGTGCCTCCCTTTTGCTCAGTCTTTCTCTCCTTCTGTTGCCTCCTTCCTTTTTTCCTCCTTTCTTCCATTTCTTCAAAAACATTCATACAGCATGTGCTGTGTATCAGGAAATGTGCTGGGAATGTAAGGATAAATAAGGCATGATCTTGCCATGGTAAACATTCCTGTTCTGAGGGGGAAGGCATATATGCAAGAAAAGTCATGATACAAAGTTATAAAACAGGGCTTCTTAACCTTGACACTATTGACATTTTGGGCCAGATAATTCTTTGTTGTGAGGATAATTGCATTGTTGCGGACAGTGTAATCCTATGTATTGCAGGATGTTTAGCAGCATCCCTGGCCTCTACTCACTAGATGTGGTTAACACCACCCACTCATTTGTGATAACCAAGAAGGTCTCCACAGTGTCAAATGTTTCCTGGGAGGCAAAGATGGCCCCCTGCTGAGAACTGCTAATGAGGTGATATGCATAAATTCCTTTGCAGTGTAAAAAAGGACTGATTAATTGTGCCTAATAGAATCCGGGAAACTTTCATGGAGATGATGACATTTGCTCTGAGCACTTTACCTGACAGGAGGTTGGAGAGAGTATTCCAGGTGTGTTATTTGGAAAAGTGGGGCAAAAATCCCACAAAACACACCCTATTTGAAGAACTTTGAGTAGCCTAAAGTATTCAAATTTTAGGGGTATGATAAAGAGCTAATTAAAAAGGTTTTTGGTAAGGTCCTCAGGGGCACTGTTTATCTTTTAGTTTATATAAAAGGTGCCTCTTAAAGCACAATAATTTACCCATTGCATTTGGCAGGGAGTTTCAGTGTTATTCTGGCAGTGCTCTAATGAAAGCTGTATAAAAACTGGTCATTTGCTACCACAATTCTGGCATTGGAGAGAATTCAAACTAGATTAGATTAAAAGTCATTATGCCCACAAGACATCTCTGGATACCTACTGTAGGGGAAGCAAAATTTTAGCTCTAGACATCCTAGATTTTCAGCTAGGTCTCTTTAACAACAACAAAAAAATGTTTACCAGAGAAGAACAAAAAAGCTTATTAACAGGTGTAGTGCATATCACGTTGGAGAAATCTAAACCAAAGTAACTCAGGATGGTGGCTTAGGATTCCACCTTATATAGAAAGCAGCAGATTCTTAGAGAAATGACAGGGCAAAGGAAAGCAGTTTTAGGCTTCTAAGGGCGACAGGCTGTGGGAAGGTATATATATAGGATGAAACTCCTGGAGTAAGGTTTCTTGGGATTCCTCTTGTGCTGTCTCTGGGCTGAGTCTGTCTCCAATAAAGGGAGAACTTACATAAACAACAGGTTGTATATTGTCAATTGTATTGCAATAAAGTTGAAAAAGTCATATATATATCTTGCATTTATGCAGAAAAGGAGGTGGAGTTTTAGGAGTAGGGGTTGTGTTTCTTTGTTGCCCTCTGCTCAAAATAATTTTTGTGTCAAAGAGGCATATTTTAGGGTGATATATTCTGGTTTCTGTCACCATCAAGCCATAGCTCTTTTGCTTCTGGCTTCACTTGAACAACAGTAACTCTGCTTGAGGCATTGCAGACGCCAAGCCTTTCTCCCAAGGCACAGGCTTACACTGCCTTCTCTATTTCTCCCAGTGCTTTCCATTTCTTTCCTGGATTACATTTCAACCAACCAATCTCATTTCTATAATTATAGACTTCTAAAATAAATACGTCTCTTAAAATTGTTAAAAATGAAAAAATTTCAAAAGTAGAAGTATTTCTGAAGTATTTTATCTGAGGGCTTTGAAATTTAGATGACAAATTTAAATGGTGTTCTGTTTTGTTGGGGTAGAGTACAAATAATGCTCCTCTGTCATGAACTGTGATTGTAATTGGAGGTGAAAGAAGCTTGAAAGAACATTACCTACAACTTGACTATGTTGACTTTACCCTAATTAGAAAATTTTTGTTTAATTCAGATATCTGTTGAGTGCTTCTTATTTTCAAAGCATTAAATATTGTGGGAAAACACAAAGATAATTCATATTGGCTGCCACTGTCGAGAGCTCCCAAACTAATATGAGTTAGATGGATTACTGTATGTATACAGTTCATGAAAAATTTACCTAAAACACATTCATTTAGATATCTTGTGGGTAGTTCAGATGCAGCATGTGCAAAATGGAGATAAATGAGATTAAGCTTTCCTTTCAAACCTGCTTATCCTCGCATTTCCTCCTTGGAACAGGACGTTATATTAACCTGGTTGCCTAAGCCCGAAAGTCTGACTTGTTCTCCTCACACATTATAGCCAGTGAGTCCCAGAGTTGCCTCCAAGATTTGCTCTGAATATAGCTCAGTTCTCTACCATGAATATATCTCTGACGTGTTGTTTTGTTTTTGTATTTTACCTTCTCTGCTGGCAGCCCTTTGCTTCATGATTTCTAATCTGTTGTTATAACCAACCAACTAGTCTTATATCTTCAGATTTTTTTCCCCCTAACCATTTTCCCAATCCACTAATAATCTTTTCTTCTGTGTTTATCAGTAGCTTTTAAGCTAATGACTAAGCTCATTAGCATGCAGCTTAAGATTTTAACCTAGGCCAACTCCATACTCCTTTTATATATATATATAAATATATGAGAATATATAGAAATATATATATGAAATTTATATAAATAAAAATATATATATTAATGTTTATTTTTGAGAAACAGAGAGAGGGAGATAGATTTGGGGTGGGGGGCAGAGAGAGAAGAAGACACAGAATCTGAAGCAGGCTCCAGGCTCTGAGCTGTCAGCACAGAGCCAGATGCAGGGTTTGAACTCAATGAGATCATGACCTGAGCTGAAGTTGGATGCTTAACCAACTGAGCCACCCAGGCGCTCCCAGACTCCTCTTTTTATCTCTTACAATTATTTCCTCGTAAACTATGCTTCTACCTTTTGAGCTTTTTAGAATTTGTCCATGTATAATACTGTTTCACATCTTTTACTTCGTTCCCTCCTCTGGAAAATTCTTACCTTCCACTTCTATTCAATCCTCCAACTTTATCTAATTCCTATTCCTATTAAAATGTAGGTTAAGTAATGTCTGAAAACTTGCATAACCTCTCCCCTCATCCTTGACTACTATGCTCCACCTGTGCCCTAATAGCACTCACTTTTATCTTTGCCAGCACTGAATGTGGTGGTGTTCAAGCTTCTCCACCTACTAGCTGTGGGAAAATTACCTAGCCTCTCTCTGCCTTAGTTTCCACATGTTTTAAAATAAGGGTACTGGCAATGCCGATCTCAGAATTGCTGATTAAATGAGTCCATCCTTGTAAAGCATTTAGAACAGTTTCTGGGACATAAGTCAGTTTTCAGTAAATGTTAGCCTTTGTCGTCATCGTCATCATCATTTCCATGTGAGATTGAGATGTCCTGTAGGCAATTGGAAATGTAAGTCTTGGGGCGCCTGGGTGGCATAGTCGGTTAAGCGTCCGACTTTTGCTCAGGTCATGATCTCACTGTTCATGGGTTTGAGTCCTGCATCGGACTCTGTGCTGACTGCCAGCTCAGAGCCTGGAGCCTATTTCAGAGTCTGTATCTCCCTCTCTCTCTGACCCTCCCCTGCTCACGCTGTCTCTCTCTCTCCTAGAAATAAATAAAAATACTAAAAAAAAAAAAAAGGAAATGTAAGTCTTAAATTCAGAAGAAGAGTTTAATGGTTAGAAAGTAGAATTTGGGAGTTACTTGTTGATTTAACCATTGAAAGTGAAAGTGAGATACCACAAGACAAAAATGTGGAATGAAAAGACTGGAATATTAAAGACAGAATCTTGGGGAATTTTATATTTAAGGGGCAGGTAATGCAGTTGTGAAGGAAACTCGGTATTAAGAGTCCAGGAGATAAAAGAACCAGGAGACAGTGCTACCATGACATTATCAAAACTGTCAAACTCTTCAGAAGTTTAACAGAAGACTGGGGCGCCTGGGTGGCTTAGTTGGTTGAGCGTCCGACTTTCGCTTAGGTCATGATCTCACGGTTCGTGGGTTTGAGCCCCGCGTCGGGCTCTGTGCTGACTGCCAGCTCAGAGCCTGGAGCCTGTTTCAGAGTCTGTGACTCCCTCTCTCTCTGACCCTCTCCTGCTCATGCTGTCTCTCTCCTAGAAATAAATAAAACATTTTTAAAAAAAATTTTAAAAAAGAAGTTAAACAGAAGACTTAATGGTCCATGGGAACATTTGGCTGAAGAACTTAGTGAAATACTGGCTGATGGCAGTCTTGTTATTTGTTATGTCTTTATATAAAATCAGTCTCAAAATTAATAATAATTGGTAGCTGTATCTATTATTTCAACAGTTGCCTTTACAGGCAAACCTATTCTTGCTCTTTATCCTTCTAGTTAAAGATAGTGATCACTTGAGTCTAAGAGAATGATTATGAATTGATAGGTTACCTGTGCATCAGTGAACCTCTAAATCAACTTAAAACCTAAGTGATAGCATCTATTCAGTCTTAACTTCTTAGTACTTTAACCCCTTTGTATTTTTGTTTTTAGCATTAACCTAGCCTAGAATGTACTTGCTTGCTTTTCTTTTTATCTGAGACTGCACTTTCTGAAGGCCCAGGTCAATTATCATCTCTTCCATTTATCTACAGCCATTCGTCTTCCTTAAGCATCTATTACCAGATATCGATTTACCTGAAAATGTCTTGTTTTCCCAATGAGTTTGCAAAATTTACCTGAATGTCTTAGTGCTTGCTGTTGTAGCTGGAAATACAACTAACTATAGGTGCTCAGGGAGAATTATCTTTATTGATGAAGTATAGGATAAGATTTGTGAGTCGCACAGAACAGTCCTTGAAACACTGAACTTAGCCTCATTAGCATTTCAACAAATGTAAGAAAGAAATGTCAGTCACGTAGGTGAGCTGCTTTATAATTATTATTTGATAAATGCCCATAACAAACAAAGGCTTTAAAACCTCCTCTTTTATTTCCTTTTAATTCATATGAAAATAAGAAGTTTAATTGTATAAGATGACTTTTATAATTCTTTCTATTGTAGGTAGGTAGGGATCCCTCAATTCACATATGGGATACAGAGACCATTAAACCATTGTCAGTATTAAAGGGCTGCCACCAATATGGTGTCTGTGCTGTTGATTTCTCAGGTAAGGCTGTTTTTTGTCTCAGTAAGAAGGGTCAAAATGCAGAGGTGATCTATATATAGCATTATCAGTCAAACCAGTGTTGCCTAAACTTGTCATGTAGCTATGACCTACACAGTTGTTTTCAAATGTGCATACTATTGTCGTAACCAGTCAGGGCAGAGGGTGTGGGTGTGTGGCTAGCTTATAATTTAATGAGTGTTATTTTTAATACCCATTAATATAAGTATGTTTCTATTAAAACAAAAAATGTTAAGATAATGTCTAAAACCATCTCAATTACTGCTTACTATATGTACCTCCCACTTTGAGAACACCCCAATCTCACTTAGTATTTCACAGCCACAGAATAAACTGAGAATGTTTAGGGTGAAAGCTAAGAAGGAAAGAGGTGAATGCTGAGATATTTGTTTTCTAGCGTTTCTACAGAGTGATTATCTTACAAGAATGATTTCAAACCATTTTAGCTCTTTGCTGTATATTTAAAACTTTAACAACTGCAGGTAGATCTACAATGAAAGCTAGGATGTGGATTGGGGAGAGGGTTTTATTTTATTTCAAGAAACGGCACATTTGTGCTTTCTGCTATTGTAGCTGACGTGAAAGTGAATTATTGGGGGAAAGTGTAAATATGCATGTAGGGACCTGCTGATAGTCAAGAAACAAGAAGACTAATGGCAAACTAAGGGAGTCAACGAGAAAAATATCACAGGTAGTGATAACAGACTAATTGAGGTTTGCAAAAAGTGGCAGGGTGGAAAATGTTTGTGTAGTTTGGGCCTTAGCAGCCTATCAACATGTGCACACCTCTCAGCATGACTGGCTTAGTTCAGTCATTTGTCTATTACATTCATTACTTGTTTGGTAATAGTAACAACTAATATAATTGACCTTTACTACCAATGGCCATACTAATGACAGTATGTGGTTGTAACCTACATCTTTTTTATTTAGTTAATTTTCGTAATCATTAGAAGTTCTTATATCGCAATAGAGTTCTTACAGTAAATTTAATTGAAGTAAATCTTTGCTTCTTTCTTAATATTTTCTTTACTTCGAGTTTTAAAATCTCTTTTTTCCACTTATCTTCCTCCTCCCCATCCTAACCTGGAAATGAGGCCAGAGAAAAATAACAATGTTTAGATGCATTGAGAAATTATTCTTCCCCTGCTTACAAATTCTGGTAATTTTATAGGTATGCTATATGTATGCATACCTAACATTTAACATCATTTTATAAAATTTTAAATTTAGTACTGTGGTTTTAGAACATATACTGAATGTTTTTTATCTTCTGAATGTTAATGGTCAGTATCTTTCTCTGATTCATTTTTATAGCGGATGGGAAACGTTTGGCTTCAGTTGGAATAGATGATAGCCACACTATTGTGCTCTGGGACTGGAAGAAAGGGGAGAAACTTTCAGTAGCAAGGTGGGGAAAAAACTTGATATCACATTGGCACAGTACTAAAATCACTTAAAATTTTTTGAAACAGTTTTGAAATCAAACAAACATGTCTTTTTTTTAATTGCTAACATCTTTCTTACCATTGAATAAATAGTATAATTATGGTAAAAAGACAAATTATTTAAGGATTCATGCTTCTTTTAGTACATAGACAATGGCCAAATAAAAGATAGTTTAAGAGGAACTTTGTGTTTGGAATGGCTATGTTCAGCTATAACAAATTTTATAAAATTTTTTTCTTTAACTGATTAATGCCACAGTTTTCCTATGCACAGTACTATAGTAGGTGCTATCCATAAGTTCACTTCACACTGTTCCTATCTCTTAAGATTCTGTTGAGAAGAGTTAAGAAATTAAAATTATGACAAAATAGCAAATGTGCAAATGCATTGTTACATGGCCCAAACCTGAAAGATAAGAGGGCCAAGGGTTCAGTAATGGAGTGATCAAGGTGGGGGATGGATTAGACAAAAGATTGTTATGGGAAAGATTTGTCTTCATAGTTAAAATATTGTTTTTTTTTTTTCCAGAGGAAGTAAAGATAAGATTTTTGTTGTAAAGATGAACCCCTATGTGCCTGATAAATTAATTACAGCTGGAATTAAACACGTGAAGTTTTGGCGTAGAGCTGGTAAGGAAGTGCTTCTTTTTACTCCTTTGAAACTTAAGAAATTATTACTCTTAAAAGTGATTTAGCTAAGTGCAGTGCAGTATCTGAGATTGGATCCTGGAACAGGAAGGAGACATTAGTGGATAAACAGGTGAAATCTGAATGAGGTCTGGAGTTCATTGAACAGAAATGCATCAAACATGTTGGTTTCTTAGTTTTGACAAATAGTCGATAACATGTAATATGTTAACATCAGGTGAAATTGGGCAAGAGTACAGAAGAATTCTCTGTTACCCTTGAATCTTTTATGAAAATCTAAAATTATCCAAAATATTTTTAAGTGATTCACAATTGTCTTGATATATCATAAACAAATGGAAGATTGATTTTATTGTCATTTATTGACTACACTGATGTAGTATTCATATTTTCAGAAGGGTTTAACTTATGACATTAGTTGAGTGATGCCCAGACTCCTTTCTTCTGTTAAAGACATATTTTTATTATAAACTGAAAATGAAAATTTTTGCAAAAATTCTTTATATGCTTTAAAATGATACAGAAGTGGAAAATCGTATTGCTTGAGTCTATCTAAGCCTTAGCCCACTTACACCTTTCAGATGAAATACACAAATATAGGAAGAAATAAAACATGTGGAAACGAATAGTCTTAGTAAAGACATTTCCCAAGTTCAAGTTACTTTCAAATTGTAAACTATATAGAACATGAATTTTCAGACCTGAATTTACTACTTTATCACAAACTCATCAGATCATAGTGTATATACATTTACAGAGTAAAAAGAAGTATTTTCCCATTTTCATTCCTATATATTTAAACAAAATTTTAGAGTGTCTTATTTACTTGGAATTGCAGATACCAAACAAGTAATGCTTATTATTTCTGTCTTGGAAAAAACCAAAAACCTTTATACTTTCTTTGAAATAAGAGACTTAAATAGTTTTAGAATGAAGAGATTTGCAGTTGAATAACTTTTTCTTTAAGGTTGATTAGTCATATAGTAGACCTCAAACTGAACCATATGGATAAATGTTAAAACTTTGATGTGCCTTCCAACCTCGTCACTTTTGAGGTTCTGATCCCTGGAGTTCATTCACTAACCAAGTGAGAAATAAGTAACCACTTTATTCGTCTGAGTAAGTGCTAATTCTCTAAATGCATAGTTTTATGTAAATTAAGTAATGATGGCTTAGGCCTGAGTCTAACCGGGAGTTTGTGACTTCCTGTCTCAGATCTAGGCTTTGAGAATTCCAGCTTATGAATTATTAATCTGTCCTCTAAGGAATTTGAACTCTGTTTCATGGTGGGTAGGGGAAGGGAGCCACCAAGAGTTTTTGAGTGCAGTGATGACATGACCTGGTACAATAGGAATATGTTATGCTGTGTCTACCAGAAAACCCAGTTTATTATCTAAACCAGGGGTGGCAAACTCTTTCTGTAAATGGGGAAGTAGCAAATACTTTAGACTGCCTAGGCCCAGGGACAAAACCAAGAATATTATATAAGTACTTACAGAACAAGAGCAAAAATTCCTGCCCTGTTTTATACCCAGTTGCCTTTAACTGGAGATATCCTCTCCAAGATCAACTTGCTGTAGTGAGAGGGCCTGGCAGTTTGGGCTGGGGAACCACGGTCAGTCTTACTCTGCCCCAGTGACACATAGGTCCTAGTGTGTTCTCCTGCAGAGCCCTGCCTTCTCACCTTGAGGAGCTAGCCAGGGTTAAAGCAACTCTTAGACTGAATTCCACTGCCAGGTGCTCAGTAGTTGCCATTTGCAAAGTCCTCAACTTGTCGATGGTAACCAGCTTAGACTTTGGGAAACTACTAGTTGGCAGCTAAAAGTTGGAGAGGCAGGTTCTGGAAGCAGAGAAGGAAATAGGCATGGCCTGTGTAGCTCACAGTGCTAACCTGTTCCAGTGGGCTCTGTACAAAAACAGGTGGTGGCAGGGTTTCGCCCACAGCCTGTAGTTTGCCTCTCCTGCTCCAGATGCCAGTCTGTGCTCTCGTGAAAGCCAGTCCTTTCACTTGTATACTAGATCCTTTCTCTTCTCACCTACTCAAGGACATCACTGCAGCTCTTCTTCCCTTTCTCTCCTGCATCCTCACTTTTCCCTCTTATTCTTTCCCTCAGCATACAAGTGTGGGGTTATTCTTCTATCTCAAAAAAATAAAACCTAACAACTAGACCCTGGAGTTGCTAATCAATTTCTCTTCTTATCTATGTACAGTAACACCTTACACCATTCTTTAAACATTTACTTTGCAATTTATCTTGTCCTTCTTTCCCTTGAGAGAGTTCTGACCTATTTTTCTTCTCTCACCAATCCACTTAATTATCCTTCAAAGTTCACTAACAATTCTGACTGCTGTGTTAAGAAGTCAGTCTTCTGAATACACTTGGAATATGACTACTTTTTAACAAAGTATTATTTTTTTTAGTATTGAAAATTATTTTTAATGTTTGTTTATTTTTGAGAGAGAGAGAGAGAGCACAAGCTTCGGGGAGGAGCAGAGAGAGAGAAGGAGACACAGAATCTGAAGCAGGCTCCAAACTCTGAGCTGTCAGCACAGAGCCCATTACAGGGCTCGAAATCTTGAATTGTGACATCATGACCTGAGCCGAGGTCAGACACTTAACTGACCAAGCCACCCAGAAGTCCCATTTGGAATATGGCCACTTTTCATCATTTTCCATGCAACTACCCTGGTCCATGCCACTTTTATCATTTGCCCAGATGATTGAAATAGATATCTACTTTTTTCTTCCTTACTATTCTGATCTCCTCTCAACCCAGAAGTCAGAATGAACCTGTTAACACATGATAGGCGAGATTTCATTCCACTAACCATTTCCCATCTCGTGTAGAGTAAAAATTTAAACCATTACAATGGCCCGTAATGCTGCCCTTGACCTCCGTGGCCCCATCTCGCATTACTTCCTACCTTATTTTCTTTGCTACACCATACTGACCTCTATAGCTGCTCCTTGAAGGTTCTTGTCACATTCTTGCATCCAGGCCCTTGGTGATCCCTCTGCCTTAAACCCTCTTCTTGCAGGGCTTGCTCTTGCTACTTCCTTCAGGTCTTCATTCAACTACTACCTTCCTCGTGAGGCTTTTCTTAACCACCCTACTTTATATTGGCCCCTGCCTTTTCTTGTCTCCTGTTTATGCTCACATTTTCTACATAGCACCCATCATTATCTGTTAACATACTGTGCATTTTACTTGTCATATTTATTGACTGTCTCACCAGGAAACTCCATGAGAGCAGGGAAATTTGTTGTCTGTTTTGCTCATAGCTCTACCCCACAGTGCCTTGAATAGTGCCTGGCATATATATTTACTGAATGAATGAATGAATAAATTAGTTCAATTGGGAAAAAAATGGGCAAAAGAAAAAATAGGTAATGAATGACCAATAAAAATAGGAAAATATGATAAAAGTCAATCAGAAATATTAAAACTCAATAAAATTCCGTTGGTATTTCGTATCTCCCAGTCTAACAATACAAAATGTTCCTGAAAGGTGGAAAACAACAAGAACTCCTTTCATTTTAAATGGGAGTGTAAATCAGTGCCTCAATTTTGTAAAATAGTTTGAGGGGCAACATTTGATACCCCTCATCTATATGCTTTCCCTTTTGCACGTACCCTGTGGTCATTCTTAGGCATTCCTAGAGAATCTCTTGTACTTGTGTAGAAGAGGCCTTTACAAGAATGTTTAAAGCAGTGTTTTCAATAGCAAAAGCTGGGACGCAACTTAACTGCCCAATAATAGGAAAATGGACAGGCAGTTACGTTCATATAATGGAATGCTTATATAATTATGAAAATGCATTTTCTAAATGTACAAATCAACATATATAAAACTCCAGTACAGATTGTTGGTGATAAAAACAAGTTGCAAAGGAATATAGTTGACCCTTGAATACCACAGGAGGTTAGGGTGCTGATGCTGCATATAATTTTTGACTCCCCAAATACTTCTTATAGCCTATTATTGACCCAAACCTTTACCAGTGACATCAACAGTCAATTAACACATATTTTGTAAAGTATATGTGTTATGCAGTATAATCTTACAATAAAGTAAATTGGAGCAAGGAAAATATTAAGAAAATCATAAGGTGGGGTGCCTGGGTGGCTCAGTCGGTTCAGTGACTCTTGATTTTGGCTCAGGTCTTGATCTCACCATGCATGAGATCGAGCCCCATGTCGGGCTCTGTGCCAAGTCTGCTTGGGATCCTCTCTCCCTCTCTCTCTGCACTACTCTACATGCACGCACACTCTCACTCTCAAAGATAAACATTAAAAAAAAGAAAATCATAAGGAAGAGAAAATCCATTTGTCATACTGTATTGAAAAGTATCATGTAAAAATGGACTTGTACATGGTTCAAACCACTGTTCAGGGTCAACTGTATGCACAGGATGGTATTTATAGAAAATCTTCAAACATTATATTGCCTAAGAATTTATAAATAAGTAGTAAAGTAAGTATAAAGGAATGATGGAATAATCAACATCACATTCAGAATAGTAAGGGGTGAAGAAGGGAGATGGGATTGACATCATGTTTTGTTTGTTTTTGCAATTTTATGTAGGTTGTTAGGGGATATACGTACATTCATTGTATTGGGGGGTTTTTTTGTACTTTTTTGCTTTCTTAAATATTTCATAGTAAAAATTTTGAAAAGCAATTCAAAGTGCTAAGGACTGATTAAAGCCAACTTAATGTAGATGTTTTTATCCAGAAGGCTGTGGCCTTATAGCTGCTGTGTGTATAGCCGTCTCAGCCAGGCAAGTCACTGATTGAGAGACTTACATTTTTCTTTTTAAGTCTCTAAACAATTCCAATAGAAAAGAAATTTTTATCACTTTATAATTTTATACATTTTAAAAGTGGTACTTCTGTGATATTTTAATGAACCAGGGGGAGGATTGATTGGAAGAAAAGGCTACGTGGGCACACTGGGAAAAAATGACACGATGATGTGTGCAGTGTATGGATGGACTGAAGAGATGGCTTTTTCTGGAACATCCACAGGAGACGTGTGTATCTGGAGAGATGTCTTTCTTGTGAAAACAGTTAAAGCACATGATGGGCCAGTGTTTAGTATGCATGCGTTGGAAAAAGTAAGTGTCTGAAAGATATTTTTACATTAAACATAATTTGATGATGGATTGTAGAGCATTTTCACAAGTAAAGGAATATTGCCGTTCTGCTTAGCTGAGCCACCCGGTAATAATCTGTAAACTAGAGCCTTTCTAACTTCTTTTATTCCTCTTTCAAACTCCTGAACACAGACTGGAATGGGTCTGCTATTTAAAAAAAGTTTCACTTAATATTTATTAATCTCTTCTTATGTGTGAACAGTGGTTTAAGTGCTTTATTATCACCATATCCTGTGAGGTAACTACTGTTGTTACCCTCTCTTTTTGAAGGATGGAATTACGAAGCATCCAAGAGAATATATGTATCTTGCTGAACGTGGTAGATCTACCTTATGGTTCCAGATTACAGACCTTGCTCTTAAAGTCCTGTCCTAAAAGTAGAATGTTTAGTGTTACTGTAAATAGTTTTGTAGATTCCATGTTGATGTATAAAAAACATACTGGATTATTCTAATTTGTTTATAAGCTGTAACTTTTAGCTGTAAATGTTTTCCTCTAGAGGTTTGCAACATAAAGGGGATTATTATTTTTTTCAATACTTAGATCTTTATTAACATGAAGCTTTTACTTTCAAAGGGATTTGTAACTGGAGGAAAAGATGGTGTGGTAGCTCTTTGGGATGACTCCTTTGAAAGATGTCTCAAGACCTATGCTATAAAAAGAGCCGCTTTGGCACCAGGATCTAAAGGTGATTTGAGATTTAATTTAATTTGAGCAATAAAAGGTTAATTGTTTATTAACATGCATGGTCACTGAGGTGGAGCACCTGGAATATATTTTTCCATCTTTGCTAGATAGGCCTCAGAATTTAATGGGAAAAGCTATTTAACTGGATGCCTGAATCATTGCTGTCCTTTCATATGAATCTGTTTTATGTGACACAGATGGTAAAATATTGACCAAGTGCAAGATTATTAGTGGTAATTTTATCATTTTTAATTTTTCAACAAAAATTGCCTATATGGGCATCACATTTACCATCAGTCAGGAATTTGTGTTCAAGCTTGGTGGTTTCTTTCACGTTCATGTTTTGTTGACGCTTCCTGTCTTTTCTTGCAGGCCCTCCCTTTTACCCTTGCTCTCTGTGTACTAAGGCGCTACATCACATTCTCTGTGACCTCCACGCCTTTCTGTGTGCTATAACTTTTGCCTAGAATTTGCCCTTTCTCCTCTCTCTTGCCCCCTCCAATTACCTGACCGTATACTCATTTTTCAAATCTGAAACACTGTTTCTTCTAGGATGATTTCTTCCGCTCCTTTCTCCCCTCCATCCCCTCAGAAAAAGTAAAATTCCCTTACATTATGCTCCTCTCTTACTATGCTCCTCACACAGGGCTAATTTCCTCATTATATGCTCTGGGAGGGCAGGAGCTCATGCTGCTCTGTTTACCAGTATATGTCTGAAGCTTTCCTAGGACATAGTAGACATACATGAATCAATCTTAAGTTGAGTTGAATTAAAATTACTAGAGGGGCACCTAGGTGGCTTAGTCGGTTAAGCATCCGACTTTCAGTTAGGTCATGATCTCGCGGTTCGTGGGTTGGAGCCCCGCGTCGGGCTCTGTGCTGACTGCCAGCTCAGAGCCTGGAGCCTATTTCGGAATCTGTGTCTCCCTCTCTCTCTGACCCTCCCCTGCTCACGCTGTCTCTCTCTCTCTCTCTCTCCTAGAAATAAATAAAAATATAAAAAAAATAAAAAATAAATAAATAAAATTACTAACTAGAATATTGTAGTGCTCTAAGAAGGTAAGGAGGTGAATGAAGAAACAGTTGTTAGAATAATAGTAAGGGAGCTGGGTGGGATAAGAGATAATTGTATATAGGTGGTACTGTTTTTTGTTGTTTGTTTATTTTGAGAGAGAGCGCTTGCAGGGGAGGGGCAGAGAGAGAGGGTGAGAGAGAATCCCGGACGGGCTCCACCCCTTCAGCACTGAGCCTGCTGTGCGGGCCGATCCCTTGACCCATGACACCATGAGCTCAGCAGCAATTGAGAGTCAGACACTTAACCCACTGAGCCACCCCTGCACCCCAAGGTGGTACTTTTGAGATTAGTAAATTGAGTGGTTTGGGAAAATGTGGTGCATTTATTAGCATACTTAAAATACAGGAAAAAGCAACCTTGTAATGTAATTTTTCATTGTCAAAGTAGCATGATGTACATCCTTGTATTCTAGGGACTTTATACCTAGAAGAATATCTCCACTTAATATTTCAGGTCTTCTCTTGGAAGATAACCCATCTATACGTGCCATATCATTAGGACACGGTCATATTTTAGTTGGCACAAAGAATGGTGAAATACTAGAAGTGGATAAAAGTGGCCCAATAACACTTCTGGTCCAGGTAATTTGAAAAAATTAATATACTGTTTATATGCAATTGATTAATATGGAAGAGCCAAAGGTTAACAATAGTGAAAAATAATGTTAAATTGATTAGGGAAATATATGTATATGAATATATGTATAAATGAAGTATATTTGTTGAATCTAAGGCAGTTGTTTTTTGTGAACCTCTTCGTTTTCATCCTTAAGTTTCTAATTAAAAAAATTAAAAATGAATGTATACTAAAATTTTTCTGAAAATATTTATCAGTGAAAATGTTAATAATAAAACAAATATTTAAAATAATACAAAGAGGGACGCCTGGGTGGCTTAGTCGGTTAAGCGTCCAACTTTCGCTTAGGTCATGATCTCGTGGTTCGTGGGTTCGAGCCCCGCGTCGGGCTCTGTGCTGACTGCAGCTCAGAGCCTGGAGCCTGTTTCAGAGTCTGTATCTCCCTCTCTCTCTGACCCTCCCCTGCTCACGCTGTCTCTCTCTCTCCTAGAAATAAATAATAAAAATATTTTTAAAAAATAATAATAATACAAACATAAAAATAATAGCAATACCAACATTTGTGTGGTAGAAATATAAAATGAAAAGGCAGGATCAGCTGATCCTTAACATTTTCATCAAGAATGCTGTATTAAGCTTTTAAGTATACATTTCCTTTTTTTTTTTTTTAATGTTTTATTTATTTCTGAGGGAGAGACAGCATGAGTNTTCCTATATGTATTATATTTTTCTGAAAAATATGGAGAGCAATAAATACTATAAAACATAGTAAGTGAGGTAGGATCTCCCCTAATGAAAAATTGTCCTCCTGCATTTCTAGATGGTAGCACCAATTTTAAGTTTACTTTTTATTCTGAAAAACAATTATATTCTTTCTTATTATTTTTTCTTCAACCCCACTCCCCGCCCCCCACCTCACTTCTGTTAAAACATCAAAGAGCACACTTAGAGGAGAGCACTGCACGTGCTTTAATGTTCATATAATATCCTGATGTACCAAGGAGAATTTGTAAGCAAATAAGAGAACATTTCATATTAAATTTACCATCAAAATTTGATGTCTTACTCTTTAACTTCAGTTACATAATATTCCTTTTAAAAATTTATTTTTAAGTTTATTTATTTTGAGAGAAAGAGAGCATGAATGGGAGTGGGACAAGGCAGCAGAGAGAGAATCCCAAGCAGGCTCTACTCTGTCAGCACACAGCTCGACACGGAGCTCGATCTCACAAACAGTGAGATTATGACCTAAACTGAAATCAGGAGTCAGACACTCAACTGACTGAGGCAACCAGGAGCCCCACATAACACTGCTTTGGAGTAAAAAGATGATGAAAGTCATCGTGTTTAACATGTTTATGATCTCTTGGAAAATATTAACACAAGTACACTTTTACAGGTGAATCCACAGAACTTTTCAAAAACAGACAACTTTATAATTGTAAGATTTTGAAATGATAAATATTAGCCTATTATTATTTCTATTTATTATAGAGCTTAAGATATCAGATATCTGTTCTCTGTCTCTTGAACCTCAGAAACAAGACCGGGATGTCAGGTCTCATCATTATTATGGGTCCAGCATTGTGTTTGAGGTCTAAGCCAATCTAGAAAAAAGAGCAGTATAGGTCTAAGTGTTGGAAATAAATGGATAACACTGTCAGTATTTGCAGATATTATAACCCTATACTTTAGGTATTCAAGAGAATAAACTGAAAAATTATTAGAACTAATTAAGGAATCCTGTAAAGTGAGATTCAAAATCAGCATCTAAAGGTCAATAGTATTTCTGTATATTAGCGATAACCA
This sequence comes from Crocuta crocuta, assembly GCF_008692635.1. Lineage (NCBI taxonomy): Eukaryota > Metazoa > Chordata > Mammalia > Carnivora > Hyaenidae > Crocuta > Crocuta crocuta. The sequence goes on from NW_027532747.1 coordinate 12,796,461, forward strand.
GTTAGAAAATATGACATAGAAACAGTATTCACAAAGAAAAATATACAATAGCCAGGAATAAATATAGCTAAAAAACTATTTAAGATCCATATATAATTTTACTGAAGACATGAAATATATGAATGACTTATGAATTCAGTATGATCATAAACCAAATCCAAATGGTATTTTTCAAAAATTCTGGAAAGTAACCATCTAGAAGGAAAAAAAATACTCAAAAAGAATCCAGAATTTTTTGAGAAACTCCATGCTAGAAATAAGATAAAACTATAGTAATTAAAAGTGGGGGAAGTGTGAATATACAGGGAAATGGAAGTCAAAACTGCAGTGAGACATCACCTCCTACCTGTCAGAATGGCTAAAATCAAAAACTCAAGAAATGACAAGTGTTGAGAAAGTTGTGGAGAGAAAGGAACACTCCTGCACTGTTGGTGGGAATGCAAACTGGTGCAGCCATTCTGGAAAATAGCATGGAGGTTCCTCAAAAAATGAAAAATAGGACTATCCTGTGATCTAGTAATCACACTACACGGTATTTACCCAAAAATACAAAAACACTAATTTGAAGGGATACATGCACCCTGTCTTTATTGCAGCATTATTTACAACAGCCAAACTATGGAAGCTGCCCAAGTATCTATTAACTGATAAATGAATAAGAAAGATGTGTGTATATACATATCTATACACACATACATACATATATGCACATATACATGCATATGTATACATACACATACGTATAGACACATGCATACATATATACATGCATACATATATATATATTATGGAATATTATTCAGCCATAAAAATGAAATCTTACCATTTGCAAGATGGCAACATGGATAAAGCTAGAGAGTATGATGCTAAACAAAATAAACCAGAGAAGGACAAATACCATCTGATTTCACTCATGTGTGAAACGTAAGAAACAAAACAAATGAACAGAGGGGGAGAAAAAAGGAGACTGAAAATCCAGACTCTTAACTGTAGAGAACAAACTGAGGGTTACCAGAGGGAAGGTGGGGGTGGGGGGGGGACAGGGAATGGGTGAAATAAGTGATGGGATTAAGAGTACACTTATCTTGATGAGCACTGAGTAATATATGGAACTGTTGAATCCCTGTATTGTACACCTGAAATTAACATTGTATGTTATCTACAGTGGAATTAAAAAAAAAATGTGGAGATGTATATACATAACAAGTGCGTTCCAGATGAATTAAAAAAAAAAACATGTACAGCAGTGTTGTAGCAGCATTGTGTGGGTCAGTTTGAGGAATAGCGCCTCTTAACAATGTTACATTGTATCCATGAACATGGGATCTTTCCGTTAAGTTAGATCATCTTTAACTTTTTTCAACAGTTTAATTTTTAGTATACAAGTCTCATAGTTATTTTTTAAATAATGGATCAATTATTCTAACAGTTTTTTAGTGGATTTTTAGGATTTTTTATATATAAGATCATGTGAATTGCAAATACAGTTTTACTGTTCCCCTTCCAGTTGGGATGCCTGTTGTTTCTTTTTCATGGCTAATTATCCTGGCTGGAATCTTCAGTGCAATGGAGATCAGAAGTAGTGAGAACAGACAACCTTGTCATCTTTCTAATTTTAAGGACGAAGCATTCAATCTTTACCATTAAGTTTAGTATTAACTAGATTTTTCATAGATGCCTTTTATCAGATTGAGAAATTACACTCCTGTTCCTAGTTTGATGCAAGTTTTTATCATGAAAGATTGTGTCATTTGTCAAAACCATTTGTCAAATGCTTTTTCTTTGTATATTGAGAGATTGTCATTTTTTTTTTTATTCTGTTGATATGGTGTATTACATTAATTGGTTTTTATCTTTTAAAACAACCTTGTGCTTGCTTTGGCAGCACATATACTAAACCAACCTTGCATTCCTGAGATAAACCCTCCTTGGTTATGGTGTAGAAATCTTTTGTATATGTTGGAATCAGTTTGTTAGTGTTTAGTTGAAGATTTTAATTTTAGCATCCACATACTGTATAAGGGATCATGGGTCTATAGTTTCCTAGTGTTGTCGGTGTGGTTTTGGTATCAGGGTCATTTTGGCTCCATAAAATGATTTGGGAAGTGTTCTTTCCTCTTTGATAGTCCTTTTCCCTGGCTACACTCAACTGCTGAACTCCATTAAATTGCTGGCTGATTGCTCTACTGTTTTCAACATTTCCCCAGAACACAAATTGCTCCACAGATTGAATAAAGTCAGGCTTCTTAAAGAAGACACCTTTTCCTAGGTTAATGTTTGAGATTTATTTTGACTTTAAGCAATATCTCCCAGCAATCTCTGAGATTGCCCTGGTTCTGTTGAACAAACTCACTAGCCTTCCGAGTAGCCTATATGTTTAAGGAGCACCAGTCAGCTCCCAGTTGCCTTTCATCACAACCTTCATTGTTTTTGAAAGCACCTTTAGGCTTGTCCCTTCCTTTGAGAAGAGATTAGGAGGTATTTTATGGCTTGGTTTTTCTTCCAGGCACAGTCTCTGATCCAAGGCTCTAAAGTTGAGGGTGGTAATAGTGATGCCTCTTTTTTGAGTGTCCCTTGGTTTAGAAGCTGAGTACTCCATTTTGGGAAGGGGTAGTAGGGAGAAGTAGCCTCAGATCTTCTTGGGTTGAACTGAAGCCCCAATATTCTTAGTGGCATGACCCCCAGTGTAGAGCCTCCATCTCAAATAGGGATGGGCAGAAGGGAGTTCCCACCTGTGTGCAGCACTCATCAAGGATGTAGCTGTTAGCAGGCAGCTGAGGGCACGGTAAGAAATGCTGTCACCTGCCCCTTCTGGGAAAATAGCCCATCAGAGCAGGGGAAGGAGAGAGAGCACCCATACCCTGTGTTGTTTACATCAGTCTGGTGTGGGGCTTTCAGGTCAGTGAGTTGGAGACGGAGGAAAGGAGTGGGTCTCTGTTCAGTACTGAAAAACTTTCATTGTTCTTGCCAAATATTAGCAGACTTTCATGACTAAATGTTTCTTCATTTGTCATATCTCCTTGGAACCATTTCCAGAGACCTTAGTTTTTTGTTTTTTATGAATTGGAACAGTTTCACTGGGGAGCAGATCTGCAGCACTCCTTCCTCTCACACGCAGGAAGTTCTCCTAATGGCAGTTACTAACATTCCAAGGCAGGGAGTTCCTTTTCTCCTCATTCAGTGAATATCTTAGGATTTTAAACTAATTTTGATAGTAACTTGATTATATTGTAATTGTGAAGATAAAGTTGTTACAGAGGTATTTTAAGGTGTCTTCCAAAGATAAAAAATGTTTTAGTAGATCAATCTATTATTCATTATCCTATCATATATTATCAAGTGTTGTCTTTAGTTTTCTTTTAAATACACATATTTTTAGGTCAAATGGATCTTAACTATGTTCTCTTTGTAGGGACACATGGAAGGAGAGGTGTGGGGTTTGGCTACACATCCTTATCTGCCTATCTGTGCTACTGTAAGTGATGACAAAACCTTAAGAATATGGGATCTCTCTCCTAGTCATTGTATGTTGGCTGTCCGGAAACTGAAAAAGGGTAAGAGGCTCTCAGATTTGAACACTGATTAACATGTTAGTCACATTTAGTCACAATTTTCTCACTATCACAAATCTAAGAAAGCAATAGTAGATAATATAAAAAAGGTTTTACGTATTCTATGTTTACTTGCTCATGATGCTATATAAAGAAGATGCTATATAAAGAAAATGAATTATACCCAGTCTTTGCTTTATGAGACCTGAGACCTCCTATGAGCATACCTATTCTGCCTGCTAGCTGTGACATGTTGGAAGAAAAAATATGTAATTCAGAATAAAAAACAAAGAAAGAAGGCCTTAATTTATAAAGGGGCAGCAGAATTGAGAGGATATTTTAGGATGAAACAGAACTAAGAGCATTGTGTAGGAGGCAAAATAAGCTAGCCTATCAGAATAGAGAGATAAGGTGCTCAGTTATTACAGCAAGGCTGACACTATTAACATAGGGCAAATGAGGATGTACCGATAGCTTTACATTTCTTTTTTATTGTTGTTTTTTAATATTTTTTATTTATTTCTAGGAGAGAGAGAGAGAGACAGTGTGAGCAGGGGAGGGTCAGAGAGAGAGAGAGTCACAGACTCTGAAATAGGCTCCAGGCTCTGAGCTGGCAGTCAGCACAGAGCCCGACGCGGGGCTCGAACCCACTAACCGCGAGATCATGACCTAAGCGAAAGTTGGACGCTTAACTGACTAAGCCACCCAGGCGCCCCTAGCTTTACATTTCTTAGTGAGGTTGTAGGGACTGTTATTTTAGAGCATGGAGGTATTAAAGGAGGAGCTGTGTTTGAAAAGGCTGGGGATTGTGACTGTAAGAAATGTGATAGAATCAGCAGATGAAGGAAAGGATGGTCAGGCCATAATAAGGGACAAGTTAAGGTGAGGTAACATGAATTTGTAATTTAGTTTATTTTTACGTCTATTAAAAGTTAGAGTCTGTTCTTCTAGTGTTACTGTATTTAACATTTGTACTTAACAAAAAATCTGAAACTAATCACAGTCTCTAGAATAATTGAACTACTGTCACTGTCCTTTTTTTTTTTTTTAGTTTTGATGTCCAGCATTTTCATTCTATGGTTGATTTTCCCCCTGAGAACTAGAGAAGATTACCAAATATTAGCAGTTCTATACTGAACTTTCTACATGAAGGGTTACAATAAGATCACAAAAGCACAGTCACACCTCTGTGTACACAGGAAATCATGGTGTCAAATAGTCGTCTTCACAAGGCCATAGGAAGTCAATCAAATTTGGAACATATGTTTAATAGCCCTTAGACTTTCTTTCTTTTTTTATTGAGGTATAATTGACATATAGCATATTAGTTTCAGGTATACAACATAATGATCCAACATTTGCATATATTGTGAAATGATCACTACAATAAATCTAGGTAACATCCATCACCATACATAGTTACAAAATGTTTTCTTTTTATGATAACTTTTAAGATCTTCTCTTTTAACAGCTTTCAAATATGCAATACAGTATTATTAATTATAGTCACCATGATGTACATTATATGCCCATGACATACTGATTTTATAACTGGAAGTTTGTACCTTTTGACCTTCTCACCTACTTTGCCCACCTGCCACTGGCAACCAGCCTGTTCTTTGTATCTATGAGTTTGTTGTTGTTGTTTTTAATGTTTTTTATTTATTTTTGAGAGAGCGAGAGGGGGAGAGAGAGAGGGAGACACGGAACCTGAAGCAGGCTCCAGACTCTGAGCTGTCAGCACAGAGTCTGAGGCAAGGCTCGAACTCATGAAATGGGAGATCACGACGTGAGGCAAAATGAGATGCTTAACCGATTGAGCCACCCATGCACCCCTGTCTTTGTTTTTTTAGATTCCACATATCAGTGAGATGGTATAGTGTTTGGCAAGATGTCATTCATTTTTGTGGCTGAATAATATTCCACTGTGTATGTGTGTTTACACACCATTTTCTTTACTCACTTATTCATCAGGCACGTAGGTTGTTTCTGTATCTTGATTATTGTAAATAATGCTGCAATGAAAATGGGGGTGCATATGTCTTTTTGAGTTAGTGTTTTCATTTTCTTCATATAAGTACCCAGGAGTGGAATTGCTGCATCATATGGTAATTCTGTTTTTAATTTTTGAGAATTTGGTTTTTCTAATTCCTCTTCAGTTGGACATTATTATTGTTCAATGCAGTCAGTGTTTACTTTGGTTTATCTATGCTTACACATTTTTTTCACATTTTCTTGTATCTCGGAGATTTTTTCTTTTATCATTTTCTTCTGAAATACAGTCTTAGAGTTTCTTTAATAAAGACTTGTTGGAAATTCCTTCAGTTTGCTTTGTCTGAACCAGTGGCATTCCAAGTAGAAGATGGGGGGAGCAGTCTGTTCCAGCAGCGAAAGTATTTTTATCCCTGACATTGCAGTTCTTAAAAAGCAAACTGATTTTTTTAAATTGATGTATAGTTGACATTAGTTATATTTTCTGTTTCGTCATGATTCAGTCTTGGTAGGTTGCATGTTTTAGGAATTTATCCATTTCTTCTAGGTTGTCCAGTTTGTTGGCATATAATTGTTCATAGTAGTCTCTTATGATCCTTTGTGTTTCTGTGGTATCGTTTGTAACATCTCTTTCATTTCTGATTTTATCTGTATCCTCTCGTTTCTTGGTGAGTGTAGCTAAAGGTTTGCCAATTTTATTTGTCTTTTCAAAGAACTAGTTCTTAGTTTCATTAATTTTTCCTTTTATTATTTTAGTCTGTTTGATTTCTGTTCTAATCTTTGTTATTTGCTTTCTTCTATTAACTTTGGCCTTCAGTTCTTTTTTCCCCGCTAGTTCCTTGAGGTGTAGTGTTAGGTTGTTTATTTGAGACTTTGTTTCTTCAGGTAAACATTTAGCACTGTGAACTTCTCTCTTAGAATTGTTTTTGCTGTATCTCATAAATTTTGGGATGTTACATTTACATTTTTCTTTGTCTCAAGGTATTTTTTATTTTTCTTTTGAGTTCTTCTCTGACCCATTGGTTGTTCAGTAGTATGTTGTTTAATCTCCATGTCTTTGTGAATTTTCCATTTTTTTCATGTAAATAATTTCTAGTTCCATACTGTTGTAGTTGGAATAGATGCTTGATATGATTTTAGTCTAGATTTATTAATACTTGTTTTGTGGCCTAACATATGATATATCTTAGAAAATGTCCCATGTGCACTTGAGAAGAATGTATTCTCTTGCTTTTGGATGGAATATTCTGTAAATAACTGTTAAGCCCGTCTGGTGTGACATGCCACTTAGGGCTGTGTTTCCTTATTAATTTTCTATCTAGATGATCTATCCATTGATGTGAGTGAGGCATTAAAGTCCCCTACTATTATTGTATTGCTATCTACGTCTGCCTTTAGGTCTGCTGACATTTGCTTTATGTATTTAGGTGCTCTTCTGTTGGGTGCATAAATATTTACAAATGTTTCTTCCTCCTGCAGTGATCCCTTTATCCTCATGTATTGACCTTCTGTTCTTTGTCTCTTATTACAGTCTTTGTGTTAAAGTCTATTTTGTCTGACAAAAGTATAGCTGCCCAGCTTCCTTTGGCTTCTGTTTGCATAGAATATCTTTATTCATTCCTGCACTTTTATTTTCTGTATGACCTTACTTCTACAGTGTGTCTCTTGTAGGCCATATATAGATGGGTCTTATATTTTTATCCTTTCAACTACACTTTCTTTTGATTGGAGCATTTAATCCATTTACATTTAAAATAATTATTGATAAGCATGCATTTATTACCATTTTGTTTTCTAGCTGTTTTTTTGCAAATCTGAATTTTTTTTGAGGAAGAAGTTTTTAGTTTTTTATTAATAATTTATTTTTTAATTTACATCCAGGTTAGCATATAGTACAACAATGATTTCAGGAGTAGATTCCTTACTGCCCCTTACCCATTCAGCTCATACCCCCTCCTACAACCCCTCCAGCCACCCTCTATTTGTTCTCTATATTTAAGAGTCTCTTATGTTTTGCCCCTCTCCTGTTTTTTATTATTTTTGCTTCCTTTCCCTCATGTTCATCTTTTGTATCTTAAAGTCCTCATGTGAGTGAAGTCATGTATTTGTCTTTCACTGAATGACTAATTTCACTAAGCAAAATACCCTCCAGTTCCATCCATGTAGTTGCAAATGGCAGGATTTCATTCTTTTTGATTGCTGTGTAATGCTCCATTGTATCTATATACCACATCTTTATCCATTCGTCTGTCGATGGACATTTGGGCTCTTTCCATACTTTGGCTATTGTCAGTAGCACTGCTAGAAACATTGGGGTACATAAGCACTTTGAAACAGCACACCTGTATCCCTTAGATAAATATCTAGTACTGTAATTGCTAGATTCTATTTTTAATTTTTTGAGGAAACTCCATACTGTTTTCCAGAGCGGCTGCACCAGTTTGCATTCCCACCAGCAGTGCAAAAGAGATCCTCTTTCTGCACATGCTCACCGGCATTTGTTGCTGCCTGAGCTGTTGATGTTAGCCATTCTGACAGGTGTGAGGTGGTATTTCATTGTGGTTTTGATTTATATTTCCCTGATGATGAGTGATGTTGAGCATCGTTTCATGTGTTAGTTGGCCATCTGGATGTCTTCTTTGGAGAAGTGTCTGTTCATGTCTTTAGCCCATTTCTTCACTGGATTATTTGTTTTTTGGGTGTTAAGTTTGATAAGTTCTCCTGTTTCAGATTCTGTGTCTCCCTCTCTCTCTCTGACCCTCCCCTGCTCACGCTGTGTGTGTGTGTGTGTCTCTCTCTCTCTCTGTCTCTCTCTCTCAAAAATAAATAAAACATTAAAAATAAAAATAAAGGGGCGCCTGGGTGGCTCAGTCAGTTAAGCATCTGACTTTGGCTCAGGTCATGATCTCACGGTTCATGGGTTCGAGTCCTGTGTTGGGCTCTGTGCTGACTGCCACTCAGAGCCTGGAGCCTGTTTCATAGGACCCTCCCCTGCTCACGCTGTCTCTCTTTCTCTCAGAAATAAGTAAAACATTATAAAAATAAACTAAAACAAAAAAGTTTGATAAGTCCTCTATAGGTTTTGAATACGAACCCTTTATCTGATATATCGTTTGCAAATATCTTCTCCCATTGTGTCAGTTGCCCTTTAGTTTTGCTGATTATTTCCTTTACTGTGCAGAAGCTTTTTATTTTGATGAGGTCCCAGTAGTTCATTTTTGCTTTTGTTTCCCTTGCCTCCAGAGACGTGTTGAGTAAGAAGTTGCTGGGGCCGAGGTCAAAGAGCTTTTTGCCTGCTTTCTCCTCAAGGATTTTGATGGCTTCCTGTCTTATGTTTAGATGTTTGATCCATTTTGAGTTTATTTTTGTGTATGATGTAAGAAAGTGTCCAGGTTCATTTTTCTGCATGTCACTGTTCAGTTTTCCCAACGCTCCTTGCTGAGGAGACTGTCTTCATTCCGTTTGATATTCTTTCCTGCTTTGTAAGAGATTAGTTGGCTATACGTTTGTGAGTCCATTTCTGGGTTCTCTATTCTGTTCCATTGATCTGAGTGTTTTTATGCCAGTACCATACCGTCTTGATGACGACAGCTTTGTAACATGGCTTGAAGTCCAGGATTGTGATGCTGCCAGCTTTGGTTTTCTTTTTCAGGATTGCTTTGGCTATTTGAGGTCTTTTCTGGTTTCATACACATTTTGGGATTGTTTGTTCTAGCTCTGTTAAACAATGCTGGTGTTATTTTGATAAGGAATTGCATTGAATATGTAGATTGCTTTGGATAGTATTGACATTTTAACAATATTCTTCCTATCCAGGAGCATGGAATATTTTTCCATTTTTTTGTGTCTTCAATTTCTTTCATAAGCTTTCTATAGTTTTCAGTGTATAGATTTTTCACCTCTTTGGTTAGATTTATTCCTAGGTATTTTATGGCTTTTGGTGCAATTATAAATGGTCAATTCCTTGATTTCTCTTTCTGTTGCTTCAATATTGGTGTATAGGAGTGCAACCGATTTCTGTGCATTGATTTTTGTATCTTGCGACTTTGCTAAATTCATGGATCAGTTCTAGCAGTTTTTTGGTGGAACCTTTTGGGTTTTCCATATAGAGTATCATGTCATCTGCAAAGAGTGAACGTTGGACTTCCTCCTGGCCAATTTGGATGCCTTTTATTTCTTCGTGTTGTCTGATTGCTTAGGCTAATTCTTCCAATACTGTGTTAAATAACAGTGGTGAGAGTGGACATCCCTGTCTTGTTCCTGACCTTAGGGTGAAAGCTCTCAGTTTTTCTCCATTGAGGATATTAGCATTGGTGGAAACCTGAATTTTTAAGAGGATTTTTATGTTCTAATTCTGTAGTAGTATTCCATGTCTTGGCTCATTTCATATTTTCTGTCTCTCTCTCTCTCTGCAGCATTCTGGAAAATTTAAGATCTTTATTCTAGTTCTTAATTTTCTCTCTTTTTTAAAGTTTTTAAATTTAAACTCCCATTAGTTAACATATAGTGTAATATTAGTTTCAGATATACAATTTAGTGATTCAGGGCTTATATACAATGCCCAGTGCTCATCACAACAAATGCATTTTTTTAAAAAAAAATTTTTTTTAATGTTTTTATTTATTTTTGAGAGAGAGAGAGACAGCATGAGCAGGGGGGCCAGAGAGAGAGGGAGTGACAGAATCCGAAGACAGCCTCCAGGCTCTGAGCTAGCTGTCAGCACAGAGCCCAACGCAGGGCTCGAACCCACAAACTGTGAGATCATGACCTGAGCCAAAGTCGGACGCTTAACCAACTGAGCCACCCAGGCGCCCCAACAAATGCATTCTTAATCCCCATCACCTATTTCACTCATCTGCCACCCATCACCATTCTGGGAACCATTCTTTCTCTATAGTTAAGAATCTGTTTCTTCATTTGCCTCTCTCTTTTTATTTCCCTTTGCTCATTTGTTTTGTTTCTTAAATTCCACATATGAGTGAAATCATACGGTATTTGTCTTCCTCTGACCGACTTATTCTGCTTAGCATTATACTCTAGTTCCATGTCGTTGAAAATAGCTAGATTTTATTCTTTTTTATGGCTGAATTATTATTAGGTTTCTCTTTCATATCTGCTGTTTAACCTACATGTTAGGTGTGATAATTCTCATTTTTAGAAATGTTTTCTTTTCAAATGCATTAGATATTTTATAACATATTATTCCTTGTTTGTGTTTTAGTTTTCCTTTTTTATGTCTTTAATCTTTACTTATCAGATAAAGAATATAAAATCTAGTTATCTGACATCGTTTGGGATCTGACTATGCTGTATTTTTCTTTCTGCTGTTTTGGTGTTATTTTCCTGCTGACTCCCTCCTGGTGTTTCATTTTCTTTTGTGCTTGAAAATTTGGATTGTAAATTTATGTTTAATTGGGCTTTCTTTACCTGTGGGGATTCTCTGAAGTCTGGATCAAAGGTGCATTTCCAGAGTGATTTTGTGTTTCCTTCTCCCAGATGCCTAAGTTGCTACCATTCAGAACTACTAGGATTTCTTTAACTAGGATTGCATAGATCATGTAATTAGTATAACTTCAAATCTAAGATCTGCATAAACCACCCTGCATTTGTGAATCCTCAAGTACAATTTTTCCCCTCTGTCTAGAACCATGGTCAGGATATAGAAGTCTATTTCCTGATGTCTTTCCCTACTGCCAGGCATATTTTTAAAACTTGCTCTTCCCTTGAATATGATTGTAGTACTCAGTTAAAGGACAATATAGGTATTTGAAGGGTTTTTTGGGGAAAAAAAAGAAATTATATGTAATTAAATATCTGTATTTTCTTTCTTCATATATTTATAAACCAAAAGAAATGTTAAAAAGTAAAAATCATTGAAACTAAGTAGTATAAATAAGTACAAAGTTTGTAAATATAAGTCAAGTAAAAAGACAAAATTATAAGAATATAACTGTATTACCTTATTTTAATGAATAAATTGTTTAAAAATAAATACTTCATAAAGTGGAGAAACTTTCAGCATGGAAACTTGAAAATGCAGTAATCTTTATTTTTAAAGAAGTCTTAACAAGAAAGCCCATTAATAGTATTGTTATTGAGTTGCAAAAGTAATTAGTTTTGTGCAAATTTTCCCAGATGTTCAAAAGGCCCTGTGCGATACTTTATACTAATCTGAGTAAGGTGAAAAGATATAAATATAAACCAGTTCCAAATATCCTATGACTTACCATATACTGCTCTATCTTGTTTTATAACTTTGAGGATATCTTTTTGAATAACTTTTCTTTTTCAGTAGAGACTATAGTCCTTTTATAGATAGCAAGCTGTAATATCTGCTTAAAAGGAAGCATTTCCAGTTTTCATTGTCCTTAGATTTGTGATTTATAGAAGGAAATTCTAATTCATTATGGTCACATCTAATGTAGATTGAATTGTGTCCCCCCAAATGGATATGTGTATGTCCTAACCCCCCGGCAAATTTGAATTTGACCTTATTTGGAAATAGGGTCTTCACAAATGTAGTCAAGTTAAGATGAGGTCATACCGGATCAGGATGGGTTCTACACTGAATGACTAGTATGTGTTCTTATAAGAAGGCTATGTGAAGACACAGAGACACAGACACAAGGGGAGAATGTGATAACAAGAGGCAGAAATTGAAGTGATGTATCTACAAGCCAAGGAACATTAAGATTTAGTGGCAAACTCCAGAAGCCAGGGAGAAGAAAGGAAGAATCCTTCCTAGAACTTTCAGAGGGGCATAGTCCTTCCAACACCTTGATTCAGACTCTAGCTTCCAGAAGTCTGAAAGAATAGATTTCTATTGTTTTAAGCCACCCAGTTTGTGGTAATTTGTAATGGCAGCTCTGGGATACTAAGAGCTTCACATTTCCACTTGTAGAAAAAGTCTTTGAACTAGAGGAAGAATTATTCACACAGTCAAAGCTTTGCTTAGTTGACAGTCATCTCCATAAAGCTTGAGAGAAGTGGGAAAATAATATAATTCTGGATGTCTTAAGATGTGAACGATCCAGATATCAGATTATTTTTAAATTTGGAAATAATGTATTACACCTTCAGTACTGACACTTTGGAACTTAAAAGTAACCTAGAACTTGAAAACCAGTACTGGATGACTACATCGACTGTGTAATCCTTCAAAGATTCCAGTTTTCTCCAGGAAGACCAGGAGCAAGACATCTCCTGTATCCTCAGGGCAGTTTGACGTTATTTTACTATTCTAGATTTCTGCCCTTTATTTAGTTTTTATCCCGGGAGGGTTTGTTTGTTTGTTTGCTTGCTTTTTATTTTTGAGAGACAGAGCACAAGCAGGGGAAGGGCAGAGAGAGAAGGGGACACAGAATCAGAAGCAGACTCCAGGCTCCAAGCTGTCACAGCACAGAGCCTGACCTAGGGCTCGAACCCACAAACCATGAGGTCATGACCTGAGCTGAAGTCGGACGCCTAAGCGACTGAGCCGTCCAGGCACCTGTGGTTGATATCTCTGACTTCCTTCTTCTACTACCCATTTCATATTTTCTTTGTCCTTAGCCAGACCCTCAGGTGAGCTGGCTCCATGTTACCATGGAGTTACTTAGCTCATGGGTAACCCAAACCTCCATTGCTAATAAGTTAAGTGAAATTTCAGTATTTCTACCTGCTTTTTTCCTGGCTTCTGTTGTTTTCTATTAAGTTATACTGTTGGTCATAGAAGACTAAGGGACATTCTAATGAATCCTCCAGATCCCAGATAGTCTCCTTTGCCCTTAGTGTGTAGCAGTAACTCAGTTTCCCCTCTGTAATTGGGATCAACTGCTCCAGCAAGAATAGTAACAGCTCCTTTCTTTGCCTGTTGTTTCTGTGTCATAAGGAGCCCAACATGGCCAGGTGGCAGTCTCACCTTCCTGTTCAGAGGAAGCATTATGTTTTCTGGTAAAAGAATTCTCCATGGTCTTGGGAGCCAAGACCAAATAAGCAGAGCTCAGATATGCCAGGATGTAAAACAAAATAGTGCAAGTTGGTTATTATTAGTAACCAGTAGTAGTAGTAGTAGTAGTAGTAGTAGTAGTAGTAATGAGAAGAATCACTCCCACTTCTACTTCTTGATTTCCAGACCCATGTAACTGGCCATGAGGTAGATGGCACTGTGTAATGGTCTATGATTCAAAGCATATATTGCATTCTGTAAGACAAAACCCGTCTTTCAGGGTGTTGTTTCCCAGATCGTAACATCAATTAGTTTTCAGTAAACCATACTAGCTTTCTTGCAGTAGTGGGAGTTGTGCTCAAATCCACTAATTCCATGGGTATGAGCCTAATGCACATTTTTTGATAGAAGTTCCTTGATCAGAAGCATGGAATTCTGTGTTGGTGGACAAGGCATCCATGTCATGTGTCCGTGGATGGCGATGCTAGCAGAAGCATAATGGTTAGTCAGGTAAGGCAAATCCAGAATTCATGTCTATTCTGATGAAGATAAATCTTTGCCTTCTCCATAATGGAAGAAGAGGTCCAATAGAGTCAACATGTTACCAACTGGCTGGCCAATCTCCCTGGGGAATGGTGCCATATCAGAAGTTCGGTTGGTCTCTACTGTTAGCAGATGAGACACTCAGTGGTAATGGTAGTGGTAGCAAGATAACCTTGGAAAAGAGAGTCCATGTTTTAAAACTCAGGCATAAACTCCATCTGTGCTACTTACCACGAGCCCACGGAGTAAGTGCTAGCTGGCTAGGAAAAGAGGCTGCTCTGAGGTCCCCAGACCATATTATTTTGTCTTATTACTAAGAGTCTCCTCTGTAGTGGACGCTTTTTGTTGGGCATTCCCTGAGATGCAAAAATCTTCATATCCTGTGCCCGTTCTGAAAGTTGGATTTTCCAGATTTCCTCATCTCTATAATCTTCTCATCCTGAAACAATCCAGTCCCTAACTGATCATTCAGATAGTTCACAATTGTTAATGAGTCCATGTAAATCAGTCTGTCTTGGCATCTCTCATTACAAATGTGGAAAACCAAATGTACCTGCTCAAAGTGCTGCCTGTTGTGAAATGTTACTTCACTGCTGTCCCTCAGGGCCATGGCCAGGAGGGCTCTACTGCCTTCAGGTGGGTACTGACATATACTGCATAGAAACTTCTATAAATCTGGCTCAGTGTTTTTCTTCCTCAGTCAGCTGATCATCAGTGAATACCTTTGAGGCCATAGGTATAGATAGAGACGAGGTATTGCAGCAGGAATTATTGGTGGAATTACTTCTAACTGCCAAATCTATCCAAGACTCATCTTTTATATCCATTTGATGGATATATCCTTTTTCCATTGATGATAGATTGCTGTTGTGTATACACAATCTGTGACTAGGTTAGTCATGTAACTTTTGGTTCATGTTAGGAAATTTAAGATATACCGTCACTGGATATCCCGTAGTTAGGCATTTACTATTTACCAAGGCCTAGTAGCAAGGCTGAAACTCCTTCTCAAAAGGAAAATAGTTGTCTGTAAAGGAGATAGGAGTTTTCTCCCAAATCTAAGAAATCTGTAGTATAATTCTCCCTTGGTAGCTTTCCAGAGGCTTCGTTACAGCATCCCTGTTTACCACAGACAGTGTGAATATCATTAGATATTCAAAGATCAGCTTGCCTTCTCTTGTTCTGGCCCTGTGAAGCCTTATAGTGACTTGATAGATGGTTAGAAACAGCTCACTCAAATGTGGTGTAGGCTTCCAAAAAGGCATACCAGTCATTTAGCTCCTTTTGTTTGTAGTAGGTGATGGAAGGTGTAGCAACTTGTTTCTCACCTTGAAGGAAATATCTTAATGTGCTCCCGATCACTGGATCTCCGGAAGCTTCACTGAGATGACAGATCCCTTAATTTGTGTAGGAATTATCTTCCACTCTCTTGATTCACTTAGGTCTTCTAAGACATCTAAAGTACTTGTTGCTTCCTATTCCCCAGATCCATTCTGCATAATGTCATCAATGTAGTGGACCATTGAGACTTTTTGTGGAATGTCCAGACGATCAGGATCTCTGTGGACTATATTATGGCAAAAAAAAAACAAAAAAAAAAACAAAAAACCAAGAGAGTTGAATAGCCTGAGGCAAGGCTTTGAAGGTACACCAGATACAAGCCAGGTAAAAGCAGACTGCTCTGATGGTCCTTACAAATTGGGATGGAGGAGAAAAAAAAAAGGCATTAACCAGGACACTAGCTGCATGCAAAATGCTAGGGGTTGTTTTATTTTCTCTGGTTAAGATCTA
The DNA here is from genome assembly GCF_008692635.1 of Crocuta crocuta. Classification (NCBI taxonomy): domain Eukaryota; kingdom Metazoa; phylum Chordata; class Mammalia; order Carnivora; family Hyaenidae; genus Crocuta; species Crocuta crocuta. The sequence goes on from NW_027532747.1 coordinate 12,812,265, forward strand.
GAAGAGTAGCTTCAGTTATCATTGCTACCTGATTAAATTTGTTATCCATAGGTAGTTTCTAAAATCCATCTTATTTCACACAGACCAGTTTAAATGTGATAGGTATTCTTACACTGCATTTTTCAAGTCTTTGGTAGTATCACTGATCTTCCTAATTTTGTGATTCTCAGGCTTGAAGTTTCACTTCTGATTTATTGTCTTGACAGAGGACTTTCGAGGGGTTTTCACTTTTTTCTTCCTGTTGTAATGACTTACCCGTGGATCATAGAGCCAGCCTAGTGGATTCTACAGGTTGCCAAATATATCTTTTACAATTCAGGAACTGGCTGGAATCCACAGAATTAGCATCAGTTCAGAACCCCTGTTTACTAACTCCTGAAAGTATGGGTATTTCCTTCTTGGAAATAATCATTTGTGGCCATGGATTGTTGGAGGAAGATTTACTTTATATACGACAGCATTGCTACAGGGTCCTCCTCAGGGGGACTTAGCCTTCCCTTTAATGAAGGGGCTCTGAGCATATGAATTGATCTTCGTCTGAAAACAAGCTGAGAATCTATGACTCTCCATTATGGTAATTTAAGTCAGGTTTAAAAAGCCACCAGGTCTGGAGGTTTTTCTGTCATATAGATCAAACACCAAGTTAGTAGCCTACTCACCTCTTTAATTCCTGCAGACACCATGATTGATTAGTCACCAACAGAAATCTCCACAGACCAAAACACTCTGATTATTAGTACATTCCTGCTGCCATTTTTGGTAAAGAATCTAGTGCTGCTACTTGGCTTCTGCATTTCCGAGGTTGTCCCTATTGAATCAGGGAGCCCATATTAATGGGGACAGCTCTCATTCCTAATCTACATAGGAGGACATCACAGAGATTTTCAAGGATGTAGATGTTGCCCTTAATTAATGTATTTCTCAATGCTTTTGTGAAGGGACTGTTTTCTAGACTTTTTAGGTGGTGGGCGGAATACATGTTGCAATGAAAAATCTACTTCAACATTCTTACCTCCCTAAGCTTTTTAATTCTTTTCTCTCTATCAGGTCAGCAAATCCAGCCTCCCTCCTGATTGCGTAAATGGTATTGGAACACAACCATGTCCATTCATTTATATATTGCCTAGATCTGCTTTGGGACTACAATAGCAGAGTTGATTACTTGTGACAGAGATCGTATGGCCTGCAATGCTGAAAATATTTACTGTCTGGCCCTTTAAGAAAAAGTTCGCCAACCTCTGCCTTAGAGCACGCTGAGATTTGATCCAAGTTAGGGATCTTCTCTAGACAGCAAAGAAGTGGTTGTGATGGTTGTTCTTAAGGTTAAATATCCACTGCAAGGCCTCTGCCCAAGAAGGCCAATCTTCCCAGACACAGGAGAGCAAACTATGCACTGGCCGTGAGACTGAATAATACAGAGGTTCAGAATTTTCAGTTTTGTCTGAATCTAGCTGATGCTCTCATTCCACGATCCAAATTTCTGTCTTCCCAATCAGAAGAAATTTGGTGAATCTGGGAATTCAACTGACATTATAAATTTGCAACCTGCACAATTAAATTTTGTATTTAATTTTCAGCAATATCAGCCCTATCATAGATTCTTTTAGGTCTGCTGTGGAAGCTCTTTCTATTCAGACCGCGACAGGTGCTGAAGGTTTAAGGACCAGAGCATGTTACATCTTTCTGTTAAATGTTCCATGCACTTGGAATCTTTTGCACAGCACAGTCCTTGTGGTCATCATCATTTTTGTGATGGTCCAAAGGCAGCAGCCTCTTGGACTCCGAGGGCATTTTACTTCAGTAAAAATGACAATTAACTATAGGAGATAACTTGATGGTTATGGTGATGCATACCTTGGATTACTAACATCCTGTTTCCCACTGGCAAGGGCGTAGCACTGTGCTTAAGCCCAAAGGCCTGACAACCAATTCCAAAAAATCCCATCTCTAGTGATCTATCTCCTATGACTACTTCACTATCGATCCTATATAAATCAAGAGACAGAAACCATCCCAGTAATTGGAATAGGGAAAATTTAATATGAATCAGTGTTAACTAATGAAAGGTGGTATTCTAAGGGGTAGAGAGGTACAACTGGAAAAAGCAGCTCCCAGTTGTAGGGCTAGTGGATGGTAATTAAGGAATGAGACCTTCTTTTTTCCCAAGCTGAGATTCAGGTCTCTTTGGAGGGGGATGTGGGTGCAAGTGGAAAAGAAGCTTGCCAAAGGGCTGATCTAGGAAATCTGTTGGTATGGAGGCAGAGAAAATCTCCAGTTCCCAACCCCATCCCAGCACCTACCCTTACCCCTTCATTATTCTAATCCACTGGCTCCAGCACACCAGAGGAAGAAAAATCCCTTCCTCCTTCTTTGGCCTTATAGGGGCCCTCCAGTACAGTACCCTCTATTGGCTAAAATCAAGTCAGCTGAAAAAGGAAAAAATGTTAACAAGGCCCAGTTGTAGTATCATATAGCAGGAAAGAAAGGTTGGATTTGGAGCTGAGAGACAATAAATTAGTAACAAGCTCTTACCCAGTTTTATGACTGTGACTACTGTCTACATGCTGCGTCTTCCATATTTACATGTCTAGTTCAGCCTCTCCCTTGAACTCCAGAGAAGTATAATTATATTAAACTGGCTTCTTGATGTCTTCACTTGAATTTCTCATAGGTATCCTTAACTTCATGGGTAGAAAACCAAACACACGTACCTCTGCTAGTTTTTGCCATCTCGGTGAATGACATCATCATTCAAAAAGAAATAGCCTTGACTTTTATCTTTTTTCCTTGTTTACTCTCAGTCAAAGTCCTGCCAGCTCTGTCTTCAAAGTATACAGCCCTTTGTTATCACCTCCACTCTAGCTACCCTGCTCCAGACCACCATCATCATCTCTTATTCCTAAATCTCAGAAATCATCCTAGATTTCTTCTTTACCAGTGTATTCTTGATAATTAAATGATAAATACATGACTTGTTCTTAATTCATTCTATAAGTTTTCATTCTGTAACAGCTGTGCCTCATCCCTCCATCTGTAAATTTTATGCAAGATGGCAAAAGCCTTAGCGCTTTTGACTATGTTTGCTGTATTCCTTGCTGTCATGCTAAGCCCATTTTTGTTTATTTCCCAGTACATAACCACGATTTTTAAAAAATTAATATTAGCATCATTATTTCTTCATGCATGGTTAGATCTTCATGCATTAATAGATCTTCCTAGCTTTACCTGATAATTGTTTATTGTTATCTTTTTTCAAATTTTAAAACATATTTATAAAGATTGCCTTTTTTCCCTTAAATTTCTGATTGTTGAATAGAAACTGCAGAGGTAGCAACTACCTACAAAAAAACATTTCCACATATGTCATTGGCTTTTTATGTTAGTTAAGTTAGTTTTTTAAGATAAATGTTAGTACTTACTTTAGTTACGTTCAGAAGAGAAAATAGTTTGTATTAATTACTGCCTAATTATGACTGATGTTAGTAGAAAACTTTGTTGCCTGCATCCTTTGACTCCTTTTGAATATTGATTTGAGGTCATAATGAATACAGGAATTCTCTTTGACATTAAAGGTTCCTTAAGCACATAATTTTTTTAAATAGAAGAAGAGCGCCTGATATATGCTCTCTATCCCTCTTAGGTGGGAGATGTTGCTGTTTTTCTCCTGATGGTAAAGCTTTAGCTGTAGGTCTGAATGATGGAAGTTTCTTAATGGCAAATGCAGATACCCTAGAGGATCTTGTTTCTTTTCATCACAGGAAAGATATTATTTCAGACATTCGATTTTCACCAGGTAAGATATCATTGAAATCATATTTGATTATTAACTTGAGCCTGGCAATGAGCAAATATATCCATATGTAATTTTTATTAACCATTATTTTATCTTGGAATTTTAATTTTTTGACTAGAAAAGACAGTATGGTAAGAGGTAAAATTCCTGTATTAGATCAGTGGCAAAATATCAGGCTTAGTGCCAATTCTGTCACTAAATTTTCTATGTCATTTGAGCCAAGGCACTTACTCTGAGTTTGAGTTTCCTCATTTCTAACATAAAAGGGATTGGATGACAATTTTCATTATGTGCTTAATACTTTTGAAATTTTGCATTAATTTTGCTTCATCAGTTTCTGTGTATTCATTTTCTCTGACAAAACTCACTATAATGTGGGAATTGCCAATGTTAGAGCAAAATTTACTTGTTATTTTACTTACATTTTTTTCTACATATAGAGGGTTTTTTCTTTTTTTTTAGTTAAATACATCATATTAGATTACACTGTATATAATTTTTGGCCTTTGCTTTCCACTGAACTATCTCACTACCAATGATGACATATTGTTCTGTTAATCATCATATACTTGAAAAATATAGTTACCATTTGTCATTTGATACACATTTTGTTATAATTTACAAAACACCTAAGAGTTCTTCCAAAAAAATGTTAAGAAAATTAAGTCTAGTTATAGAGTGTAAAAAACATTTCTAAAGATAGAAAATCTCAAGCAAATATGTTTCTATTCTAGGTTCTGGGAAATACCTTGCAGTAGCATCCCACGACAGTTTCATAGATATATACAATGTAATGAGTAGTAAACGAGTAGGAATATGCAAAGGCGCTACCAGCTACATAACCCATGTTGACTGGGATATTAGAGGTAAGAATTTAAATAACTTTCTATTTGGTAAAAGTTTCATTTGATTTAGTATAGCTACTTTAAAGAAACTTTAAAAAAGTGATTGAACAGTGAAGTTCAAAATCATTGTGAGACACGTTGTCCTCAGAGTTATTTTCCACTACTTTATTTCACATCTAAAGGTGCATGCTGTGACTTAAAACTTTTAATACCTCCGTATAATTCAAACAATAGTATGATAAATGACACACTCTTTAATTTGTAAAGTAACTAAAATATTATATAAAAAAGTTTTTCAGTTATTTGTCCTATTTTTAGTATACTTTTTAAAAGTTTATCCAACTGTTTTGAGAGAGAGAGTTGGGGGAGTGGCAGAGAGAGAGGGAGAGAGAGAATCTTAAGGAGGCTCCATGCTGTCAATGCAGAGCCCGCAATGCAGGACTCAAACTCACAAACTGAGAGCATGACCTGAGCTGAAACCAAAAGTTGGAGGCCCACTTGACTGAGCCACCCAGGCACCCCATTTGTCCTGGTTTTTGTCGGATAAGCTTAGTATAAATAATAACTGAAAATTTGGAAAATAGATATGTTAATGAGGATTTTAATGTCATTTCCCCATCATTTGATAAAACACATTTCTTAAAATAGTCACAGTTGTATAACATACATAATTTAAAGGACATCTTAGTTTTTTCAGCAGAATGCATTGCATGCGGCAGTGTTAAATAATTTGGATACATGCTAAGTATCATAAATGCTCCATTTTAAAGAATTTTTGTTTCATGTATTCATTTATATAAATCTAGTATTATTAAATTTTTCCCAAATATAATTAAACAAAATGCTTTTTTAAAAAAATTCCTCAAATTTGGGGCGCCTGGGTGGCTTAGTCGGTTAAGCGTCCGACTTTCGCTTAGGTCATGATCTCGCGGTTCGTGGGTTCGAGCCCCGCATCGGGCTCTGTGCTGACTGCCAGCTCAGAGCCTGGAGCCTGTTTCAGAGTCTGTGTCTCCTTCTCTCTCTGACCCTCCCCTGCTCGCGCTCTCTCTCTCTCTTTCTCTCTCTCTCTTCTAGAAATAAATAAAAATATTAAAAAAAAATAATTCCTCAAATTTATGTCTAGGGTTTTTTTATATGCATAATAACAGAAATCGTTTTTATGTATATACATACACAAAAATTAAACAGTTTATGAATTCATTATGTGGTTGACTGTGGAGGAAAATGTTTTTCATGTTTAAGCTTAATTTTTGCCATAAAAGTTAAACTTCCTAATTCCAAGGAAGATAGCAGGCAGAATAAGAGAATACTAGACTCACCTTGTCTCAGATACAACTAGATAACACCCGTATCAGTGTAAATAACCCAGAAAATGACTCAAAGACTGGCAGAACAGATTCTCCAAAGCTAAATGTAGAGAAGAGGCCACATAAAGAAGGTAGGCAGGGTGAAGATGCAGTTGGGAACTAAACGGACCCACAGGACTGTGCAGGAGGGAGGAAACTGTGGACATGGAGAGGGGCAGAGGGAGAGAAAGAGAATCCCAAGCAGGCTCTACACTCAGCATGGAGTCTAACATGGGCTCAATCCCAGGACCCTGGGATCATGACCTAAGCCAAAGTTAAGAATCAGGTGTTTAACCAACTGAGCCACCCCAGTGCCCCTAAGACCAGTACTTTGAAGAGCAAGAGGTGTCGCTGACTTTCCTAACAGACATAGAAACAGACATAGAGAGTTAGACAAAATGAGAAGACAGGGATATGTCCCACATGAAAGGAGGAGACAAAATCACAAGAGAGCTAAATGAAATGGAGATAATGAACATGTCTGATAGAGAATTTAAAGTACTGGTCATAAAGATACACACTGCACTTGAGAAAAGAGTAGATGACTTCAGTGAGACTCTTAATAAAAATATAGAAAACATAACCAATCAGAGATGAAGAACTCAATAACTGAAGTTAAAAATATCCTAGATGGAATAAATAGTATACTAGAGGAAGCAGAAGCATGGATTAGCAACCCAGAGGAAAGAATAATGGAAAGCAAGCAATCTGAACAGGAGAGACAAAAAATAATAAATGAAAATAGACTTAGGGAACTCAGTGACACTTTACCGTCAAGTGTAATAACATTTGCATTATAGGGATCTCAAAAGGAGAAGAGAAAGAAAGGAGGGTAAAAAATTTATTTGAAGAAATAATAACTGCAAACTTCTCGAATCTGGGAAAGGAACCAGAAATCCAGATCTAGGAGGCGCTCAGAGCCCCCAACAAAACCAACCCAAAGAGATCACACTAAGACACATAGTAATTAAAATGAGAAAAAGGAGTGACAAAGAACTTTAAGAGCAGCAAGAGAAAAGACAGTTATATACAAGAGAAACCCCATAAGGCTATAACCAGATTTTTTGCAGACACTTTGCAGATCAGAAGGGAATGGCATGATATATTCAGAGTGCTGAAAAAAAAAAAAAACCTTCAGCCAAAAATACTTTATCCAGCAAGGCTACACTTCAGCATAAGAGAGTTTCCCAGACAAGCAAAGGCTAAAGGAATTCATTACCACTAAGCCAGCCCTATAAGAGTTATTAAAGGGGATACTTTGGGAAGAAAAGACCATAAGTGAGAGTAAGAAAAGTAGGAAGCACAAAAGCAGTAAAATTAAGTATTATCTACAAAAATCAGTCAAGGGATTTACAAAATAAAAAGAAGTAAAGTATGACACCATATACATAAAATAGGGAGAAGAGTAAAGAATGGATTAAAACTTAAGATAGATTGCTAGAAGCATAAAGTGTTATATACAAACCTAATGGTAACCACAAATCAAAAGCCAGTAGTAGGTATGAAAAAAATAAAGAGAAGTGAATCCACATATATCACTAATGAAAGCCCACTAACCATGAGAGAAGAGAGCAAGGGCAGAAAGAGAAGAACTACAAAATCAACCATAAACAAGAAATAAAATGGCAATAAGTACATACCTGTCAGTAATTACTTTGAATATAAATGGACTAAACACTCTCATCAGAAGACCTAGAGTGACAGAATGGATTATAAAACAAGACCCCTCTATATGCCGCCTATAAGAGACTCATTTCAGACTTGAGTAACACATTGGCAGATTGAGAATGAAGGAGTGGAAAACCATTTCTCATGCAAATGAAAGTGAAAAGGGATTCAGGGTAGCCAATACTTACACTGGACAATATAGACTTTAAAACAAAGACTATAACAAGAGACAAAGAAGGACAGCATATACTCAAAAAAGGAACAATTCAATAAGATATAACAACTGTAAATATTTATACACCCAACATGAGAATACCCAAAAATATAAAGTAGTTAGTAATGAATATAAAAGAGGAAATTGATAGTAATACAATAATGGTAAGGGACTTTAACACTCCGCTTACATTTGTAGATAGATCCAAACAAAAAAATCAACAAGGAAACAGTAGCTTTGAATAACTGGACCAGTTGGACATTCTACCCTAAAACAGCAGAATACACATTTTTTTTCAAGTGCATATTGAATAATCTCCAGAATAGATCACATATCAGGACACAAAGCAAGTCTCACCAATTGAAAATGAATAATGATTGCGTCAACCAAGAAATCAAAGAAGAAATAAAAAATAAATTCTTAGAGACCAGTGAAAATGAAAACACAACAATCCAAAATCTTTGGGATGTAGCAAAAGCAGTTCTAAAAGGGAAGTTGTTTTTTTTTAAATCATTTTATTGAGGTATAATTGACATACAAAAACCTATAGATATTTAATGCATACAACTTGATGAGTTTGGAGATAAGTATATACCTGTGGAACATCACCACAACCAACCACTTACTCCTCATTTCCAAAAGTCTCCTTCCCGACCTCGTGTGTGTGTGTGTGTGTGTGTGTGTTTGTATTGGATCTTCTGTTGTGGTAAGAAAACTTACTATAAGATTTGCCCTGTTAGTAAATTTTTTTTTTAAATGTTTTATTTATTTCTAGGAGAGAGAGAGAGAGACAGCATGAACAGGGGAGGGTCAGAGAGAGAGNATAAATAAAAAATAAAAGGGAAGTTTATAGCAAAATAGGCCTCCCTTAAGAAGCAGAAAACATCTCATACAACCTAACCCTACACCTAAAAGAGAGAGAAAGAGAACCAACAAAAACCAAATCTAGAAGAAGGAAATAATAAAGAATAGAGGTGAAATAAAATAGAAACTAAAGAAACAATGGAACAGAGCAATGAAATCAGGACCTGGTTCTTTGAAGAGATCAGCAAAACTGATAAACCTCCAGCCAAATTCATTAAGGAAAAAAAAAAAAGAAATAACCAACACCACAGAAATAAAAGACTTGTAAGAGAATAGTAAGAAAAATAATATACCAAATAAATAATATGACAACCTAGAAGAAATGGATAAATTCATAGAAACATACAACCTATCAAAACTGAAACAAGAAGAAATAGAAAATTTGAATAGACTGATTACCAGCAATGAAGTCGAATCAGTAATCCAAAAATTCTCAACAAATGAAAGTCCAGGACCAGAAGGCTTCACAGGTGGATTCTACCAAACATTTAAAGAAGAGTTAATACCTATTTTTCTCACAGTTTTCTAAAAAAAATAGAAGAGGAAAAAAAGCATCCAAATTCGTGTTATGAGGCCAGCATTACTCTGATACCAAAACCAGATAAAGACACCACAAAAAAGGACTACAGACCAATATCTCTAATGAACATAGAGGCAATAATCCTCAACAAAATATTAGCAAACCAAATCCAGCAATATATTTTAAAAAATACTCATCACAATCAAGTGGGATTCTTTCCCTGGGATGCAAAAGTGGTTCAATATTTGCAAATCAATCCACATGATACTTTTTATCAACAAGAGAAAGGATAAAAACCTTAGGATCATTTCAATAAATGCAGAAAAAGCATTTGACAAGGTACAACATCCATTCATTTTTTTGAGTTTATTTTGAGAAAGAGAGTATGAGCATGGGGGAGGGGCAGAGAAAGAGGGGGAGAGAATCCCAAGCAGGCTCTATGCCCTCAACATCCATTCATAATAAAAACCTTCAACAAAGTAGGTTTCAAGGGAATATACTTCAACATAATAAAAGCTATATATGAAAAATCCACAGCTAACATCATACTTAATGGTGAAAAATTGAGAGCTTTCCCTTTAAGGTCAGGAAGAAGACCAGGATATCCACTCTTAACACTTTTATTTAACATAGTACTTTAAGCCCCGCCACAGCAGTGATACAAGAAAGAAATAAAAAGCATCCAAATTAGTAAGAAGTAAAACTTTCACTCCTTTGCAGATGACATGATACTATATATGGAAAACTCTAAAGACTCCACCAAAAAACTACTAGAACCAATAAATGAATTCGGTAAGGTCAATAGGATACAAAATTGATATACAGAAATCTGTTGCTTTTCTATACACTAATAATGAAGGAGCAGAAGGAGAAATTAAGAAAATAATCCCATTTACAACTTCACTCCAAAATAATAAAATACCAGGGTGCCTGGCTGACTCAGTCACTAGAGCATGTGACACTTTTTTTTTTTTTTTTTTTGTTAATTTTATTTCTAGGAGAGAGAGAGAGACAGCGTGAGCAGGGGAGGGTCAGAGAGAGAGGGAGTCACAGACTGAAACAGGCTCCAGGCTCTGAGCTGGCAGTCAGCACAGAGCCCGACGCGGGGCTCGAACCCACGAACCGCGAGATCATGACCTAAGCGAAAGTCAGACACTTAACCGACTAAGCCACCCAGGCGCCCCGGAAAGCATATGACTCTTGATCTCAGTGTTGTAAGTTTGAGCTCAATGTTGGGTGTGGAAATTACTTAAAAATAAAATCCTAAAAAACCCCACCTAGGCATAAATTTAAGTAAGTGAAAGATCTGTACTCTGACTATAAAACATTGATGAAAGAAAATAAGGGGGTATGTGGGCAGCTCAGTCAGTTAAGCATCTGACTCTTGATTTTGGCTCATGTGATAATCTCATGGTTCATGGAATCGAGCCCTGAGTGGGCCTCTGTGCTGACAGCATGGAGCCTGCTTGGTATTCTCTCTCTCTCTCTCTCTCTCTCTGCCTCTCCCCCATGCTCATGCACTGTCTTTCTCTTAAAAAAAAATGTAAAAAAAAAAAAAAAGAAATTTAGGATGACACAAACAAATGGAAAGATATACCATACTCACAGATTAGAAGAACAAATATTATTAAAATGTCCATATTACCTAAAGCAGTCTACAGATTCAACACAATTCCTAGCAAAAACCAACAGCATTTTTCACAAAACTAAAATGAGCAATAGTAAAATTTGTATGGAACAACAAAAGACCCCAAATAGCCAAAGCAGTCTTGAAAAAGAACAAAGCTGGAGGTATCACAATGCCAGATTTCAAGATACCATACGACGCTCTAGTAATCAAAAGAGTATGGTTCTGGAACAAAAATAGACACATAGATCAATGGTTAGGATTAAAGAGCCCAGAATAAACCCATGATTATATGGCCAATTAATCTTCAACAGAAGAGGCAAGAATATGCAATGGGAAAAAGTCTCTTCAACAAATGATGTTGGGAAAACTTGACAGCTACATGCAAAAGAATGAAACTGGACCATTTTCTTATAACCATACAGAAAAATAAAGTCAAAATGGATTAAGGATCTAAATGTGAAACCTGAAACTATAAAAATCCTAGAAGAGAGCACAGGCAGTAATTTCTCTGACACTGGCCATAGCAACATTTTTCTAGATGGGTCTCCTGAGGCAAGGGAAACAAAAGCAAAAATAAACTATTGGGACAACTTCAAAATAAAAAGGTTCTGCACAATAAAAGAAACAGCCAACAAACTAAAAAACAACCTACTGAATGGGAGAAGATATTTGCAAATAACATATCTGATAAAGGACTAGTATTCAAAATATATAAAGAATACACATCTCAACACCAAAAAATATATTAAAAGTGGGCAGAATACAGGACAAGTGGCTCAGTCATTTAAGGCACTAACTTCAGACTTCATGACTCAGGTCATGATCTTACAGTTTGTAAGTTCCAGCCCCACATCTGGCTGTCTTTTTTCAGGATAGAGTCTGCTTTGGATCCTCTTGTCTCCCTCTCTCTCTGCCTCCCCCACTTGCACATGCTCGCTCTCTCAAAAAAAACAAAAAACAGAAAACAGTGTGGAGGTTCCTCAAAAATTTAACAATAGAACTCCCCTATGACCCAGTGATAGCACTGCTTGGAAATTTATCCAAGGGATACAGGAGTGCTGATGCATAGGGGCACATGGACCCCAGTGTTCATAGCAGCACTCTTAACAATAGCCAAAACATGGAAAGAGCCTAAGTGTCCATCAGTGGACGAATGGATCAAGAAGATGTGGTTTATCTATACGATGGAATACTACATGGCAATGAGAAACAATGAAATCTGGCCATGTGTAGCAACATGGATGGACCTTGAGGGTGTTATGCTGAGCGAAATAAGTCAGGCAGAGAAGGACAGATACCATATGTTTGCACGTATAGGAGGATTAGGAGGAACTTAACAGAGGACCGTGGGGGAGAAGAAGGGGGGACATGGGGGGGAGAGGGAGGGAGACAAACCATGAGAGACTCTTGAATATTGAGAACAAACTGAGGACTGATGGGTATGGGGGGAAGGGGAAGAGGGGTAGTGCGCATGGAGGAAGGCACCTGTGGGGATGAGCACTGGGTGTTATATGGAAACCAGCTTGACAATAAATTATTAAAAAAAAAACATTAAAAAGATGTTTTTTTAATGGGCAGAAGACATGAATACAGATGGCCAACAGACACATGAAAAGATGCTCAGTATCACTCAGTCAGCAGCAAATCAGAACTGCAATGAGATATCATGTCACACCTGTCAGAATGGCTAAAATAAAAAACACAAGAAACAAGTGTTGATGAGAAGGTGGAGAAAAAGGAACCCTCGTGCACAGTTGGTGGGAATACAAACTGGTGCAGCCACTGTGGAAAACACTAACAACAGAATTACTATTTGATCTAGTAATTCCACTACTGGGTATTTACCCAAAGAATATGAAAACACTAATTCAAAAAGATATATGCACCCCTATGGTTATTGCGGCATTATTTACTATAGCCCAGTTATGGAAGCAGCTCAAGTGTCCATCAATAGACGAATGAATAAGGAAGATGTGGTTATATATAATGGGATATTAGCCATAAAACAGAGTGAAATCTTGGCATTTGCAACAATATGAACAGAATCAGAGTATAATGCTAAGTGGTATAGTCAGAGAAAGACAAATATCCTGTGATTTCACTCATATGTGGAATTTAAGGAACAAAACAAATGAACAAAGAGGAAAAAAGACCAAAAAACAGACTCTTAACTCTAGAGAGCAAACTGTAAGTAGGTGTGTGGGGGAATGGGTAAAATAGATGGAGATTAACAGTATACTTATAATGATGAGCAATGAGTGATACATGGATCTATTGAATCCCTGTATTGTATACCTGAAACTAATATAACAGGATATGTTAACAATACTGGAATTAAAAAAAAAAAAAGAACTTAATGGGAGAAAGGTGGTAATGTTCACTGAATGCTTTTAAATAGGATTGATGCTATATAATTTTACATATGTGATTATAAAACAATTTAAATATCATAATAAACCATGAAAGAAAGTATTTTAAAAGGTTAAACATGGGGCGCCTGGGTGGCTTAGTCGGTTAAGCGTCCGACTTTCGCTTAGGTCATGATCTCGTGGNAATAAATAAATAAAATAAAAGGGAAAACATCCTAACTACATGTATATTCATATTTTTTTTTTTATTTTTTTAAGGAAAGCTTTTACAGGTCAACACTGGTGCTAAAGAACAATTATTCTTTGAAGCTCCCAGAGGGAAAAAACAAACCATTCCCAGTGTGGAGGTAGGAAGATAATAGTGTCTGCAATGTTGTTAATATGACTAGATGGTTAGAAAACTGATGCCTGCCTTTTATCATTTACATATGAAGCCTGTTCTCAAATTATTCAAATCATGGGTATTCTTTCTGTGAGTTTATTTTACTGGCCTAGACTAGTAGATGAGTAAAAGAAGAGGTGCTGTATTAAGAAAAGGAATCAATCACTTTTATGTTTTGGTACTTTCCTCAAAGAACAAGAAGCAAGCAAATAGACATCCTATCTTAGATGGGAGTATTGCATGTCTATCAAATCTTTTGGAACCCATTTGCCTAATATGTTTGTTGGCAAATTTAAAGAAAAGGAAAAATCCTTGAAATTTTTTCTTCAATGATCTTTTTTTGAAGTTTATTTATTTATTTTGAGAGAGAAGGGTGAGGGGGAGAGAGAGAGAGAGAGAGAGAGAGAGAACACCCCCCGCAGGCTCTGTGTCATCAGTGCGGAGCTAGGTGTGGGCTCGATCCCACACATGGTGATACCATGACCTGAGCTGAAACCAAGACTGGACGCTTAACCAACTGAGTCACCCATGTGCTCTGTGTTTGGTTTTGTGACTGACAGTATTAGCATATTTTTTTTTGACATGTCCAGGAAGAGAGGCTAAATACATTCACTATTAAAGTGGCTTAATAAGGAGAAGGACTGTAAGGAAAGGTTCTTCATTTCCAGTAATGATTACTTGGAAAACATGCCTCTAAAATATTAGAAATTTAGACATGAAGTATAAATTACTTGGTTATTCTAAGAGCAGGAACTGTCTTATCACTGAATGCTCAGCATGGAGAACATAGGTAGGTGTATCATAAGTACATGTTGAATAATAATGTTATGTTAAAATTTTTCTACAGGAACTAGTGCACTTGGGAAGCTACAAAAACCAAGAGAACTAATAATTCAACTGTTTTTATTAAAATTTTAATTTTGCTTGTGACATATATAATTAGAAAGAAACATATTCAGATTTTTGTTGTTAACTTTTAAGGCTTAGATATTAACATGTAGCCTTTTTTTCCTTTTTAGGTAGAAAAAATTTGTTGGGCATCATGGACGAGTGTGCTTGGTTTATGCTGTGAGGGAATTTGGCCAGTAATTGGAGAAGTCACAGATATAACTGCCTCTTGCCTCACGAGTGACAAAATGGTCCTAGCTACTGGGGATGATTTGGGATTTGTGAAGTTATTTAGATATCCTGTTAAAGTATGTGTTTTTCTTTAACTCCCCTAATGATCATAATTGTAAAAATGGTTCAGGTCATGTACTTTCATAGTATTTTGTTCTTGTAATATGAATATTACATACGTAATATGGAAGGTTTAGAATTGTGTATCCTATTTTGACATCATATGTATAGCTTTTAAAAAAAATGTTTACTTGCTTTGATAAAGAGCACACACACACTCGAGTGGGGGAAGGGCAGAGAGAGAGAATCCCAAGCAGGCTCCACCCTTTCAGTGCAGAGCCCAGTCTGGGGCTCAATCCTTGAAACATGCGATAAGACCCAAGCTGAAATCAAGAGTTGGATGCTTAACTTACTGAGGTGCCACCCAGGCACCCATATAGCTTTTATTTAGAAGTATTATAATTTATGTCCCATGTCTTAAGTTATATTGTACAGTGTTTCTCAATATTGAGTAATATATAAATATCCGTTTTGGAAGAAACATTTCTTTTATCCCTAATATGAACTTAAATAATTTTAGTATTCTTTTGATTAAATACATACAATTAACAATAAATACAAATCCTTTATATTTATAGCTTTAAAATTTTAAATGTTGTAACCATTAGAGACAAAATACTATAAATATACCTATAAAATTAAAATAGACAGTACTGATTCAGTGTAATGAATGATGTTATTTTTTGCTAAAACCAGACTGTACAGAATCTTTGGAGTGCTACATGCCAGTGCTGTGTGAAAAATTGAATTCTCTTTCTTCTTTTCAAACTACTGGGAAACATTAGGCTTTCACTTAGCATAAAAATAAAATTCATATATCAAGTCCAGATGCATTATTTCTTAATTGTTACTAATTCATATATACAGTTGACCCTTGAACAATGTGGGAGTTGGGATGCCAACCCCCTGCATAGTCAAAAATCCACATACAATCTTTGACTTCCCCAAAACTTTACTAATAGCCTACTGTTGACTCGAAGCCTTACCAATAGCATAAACAGTCAATTAACACATATTTTCTATATGTATAATATATTGTATTCTTATAATATGTATAATATATTGTATTCTTATAATAAAGTAAGCTAGAGAAAATAAAATGTTGTTACAAAAATAATCAGAAAAATCAGGAAAATACAGGGCTGTACTGTATTTATTAAAAAATATCTGCATATAAATGGCCCTATGCAGTTCAAACCCATATTGTTCAAGGATCAGCTGTATATTATGACCTGGCAACAGCATGAACATAAATTTGAAATAGGGACAGAAATCATATTATGATATTGGTGGTCTTAAGTAACTGCTCATATTAATACTTTTTGATCAACATTGACATGAAAACACAAGTTTTAATGTCAAGTACCTGAGAAAATATTCCACACATCCCTGTTTTAGATATACTTCAGTGTAGAACCTTAATTGATAAGAATGTGTTCCAATAAGGCATTGATTGGTCAGAACCTTCACTTCTAGCATTCGAGGTGGTATAGATGCCTTAAGAATAAGCTCTAGGATAACCGTCTACAGATTCCTGCTTCACTTCTCTGTAACAAGAACCAAAATATCTTAGAGAAAGTACTTTCCTGCAGTGTTTTGATGATAGATCCCCCTCCCCCCTTCTATTGGAGCTGATATTTATTAAAGTCTTTTCCAAAGAATTCACTGTTGTAGCTATCACTATATTTTAAGGCATTTCCTATTTTAACGCCTTTGAAAAGATGTCCATCTAAAACTTGCTTATAAAAAAATTAAAAAAATAAAACTTGCTTATAGTAGATTGATCTGAAATTTACTTAGTAGTTTGTTAGTGTTCTAGATTTAAAAGTTGCCAGTGCCTGTAACTTTTATTTTTCTTGATTTTTAAAAGGAAAATATATTTTTGTGTGTACTGCTTATAAACAAAAACACCAATGAATTAAGATGAAAGATATTTAAATGAATATATTCCAAAAGGGTTGATAATTACTTTTTGTTAACGTGACCATGCTGTACATAAGCATTTATTTCCTTTCTCATTGTGTTTATTTCCAGCAATAATGTCTGCATAGCCATTGTTTTGAACAGATATGTACTTTTCCATAGACATACACTGTAGCTAACTCCTACTTGATTGAACATTTAAGGTATTTAAAATTTTTCACTGCTGTAGGTATTATGATGAATATTTTTTGCACACATAGAATTTTCTTAGCATATACCCCTAGAAGAGGGATTGGTGAGTCAAAAGTCAGAACATTTTTGGGGCCCCTGGGTGGCTCAGTCTGTTGGGCATCTGACTTCGGCTCAGGCCATGATCTCACTGTGTGGGTTCAAGCCCCGCGTCGGGCTCTGTGCAGACATTTGAGTGCCTGGAGCCTGTTTCAGATTCTGTGTCTCTCTCTCTGACCCTCCCCTGCTCACACTGTCTCTTTCTCTCTAAATAAAATAAAGACATAAATTTTTAAAAAAATGTCAGAACAGTTTTATGCTTTTAATGTACAATACCAAGTTGATTTTCAAAAAAAATTCCACCTGTGGTACTAGCAGTATGTGAGACTACTAGTTTTATCCTGTTGTCAACAGGAAATTGTCATTTTTTACTTTAGTGAATTTCAGCATTTTCTCTTTTTATTTTTACAAGATGACTTTGTGATGATTAATTTCCAATCATATATTAAGAAATAAATTTAAAATTATAACTGACCATTTGCAAGGTAATAACATTTTTGTTTTCATCTTTAGGGAAAATTTGGAAAGTTTAAGAGGTATGTGGCCCATAGTACACATGTCACAAATGTTCGCTGGACCTTTGATGACAGCATGTTGGTTACCTTAGGAGGTGCAGATATGTCTTTAATGGTTTGGACAAATGAAATGGAGGGCTATCGAGAAAAAAGACCTTGTGATAGTGAAGAATCTGATACAGATTCTGAAGAAGATGGGGGTATGTCATTTTAAAATATTTTAACAAAAACAAATAATTTAGCACAATGGATTTAAACTACAGCAGTGAAACAAGTAATAATAATGTTAGAATAATTGTGGTCTTAGTTTCTGTGGTCTGTTTGATGCCAGAATTGATTGTATGACTCAGACCATGCAGGCATGTATTGATGGCTTAAATACATTTTTCATCTACAAATGTATGATAATCCTACTTCAAGTAAGTGCTGTTAACATTTTATAATATCGAGCTTCATATTTGCAAATTATTTTCATCTTTTCCTTTATACAAATAAGGCCAGCTTGTTATAGAAAAATTAGAAAATACATTTTGCAATAGAAATAAATACAGTATCCATAATTTGACCACTCAGAAGTAACTTCGGTTAATATGTTGAGGCCTTATTTTTTTTTTAACAAAAATGATATTAAATTGATGTATACTTTGTAAGCTGATATTATCTCTTAGTAATATTTCAAAAACATTGTTACATATCATTAAAAATTCTACCTCATTTTTACTGGCTGTATATTATTTCATAATTTGGCTATAACACAATTTATTTAACTTATTTCATTTTGTTGAACATCCTTGAATCCAGTTTATAAGATCATAATAGAGCTCCTCAGTTGTAACTTAGAGAATAATTCCTGTGTTTTGATGGCAGGCTATGACAGTGATGTTACAAGGGAAAATGAAATCAGTTACACCATTAGAGCCTTATCAACAAATATTCGCCCAATGTTTGGAGTCAAGCCTCATTTGCAACAGAAAGAACCCTCAGTTGATGAGAGGTAACAATCAAGTTTAAAACTAAATGAAGAAAAATATATTGGTATTAAAAATTGAATTTAGGGGGTGCCTGGGTGGCTCAGTCGTTTAAGCATCTGACTCTGGCTCAGGTCATGATCTCCTGGTTCCTGAATTTGAGACCCACATTGGGCTCTGTGCTGACAGCTCACAGCCTGGAGCCTTCTTTATATTCTGTGTCTCCCTCTCTTTCTGACCCTCCCCAACTCATGTTCTGTCTCTCTCTCTCTCTCTCTCAAAAATAAATAAACATAAAAATTTTTTTTTATTGAATTTAGAGGCACCTGGGTGGCTCAAATGGTTGAACTTCCAACTTCAGCTCGGGTCATGATCTCACAGTTTGTGAGTTCGAGCCCCACATTGGGCTCTGTGCTGACAGCTCAGAGCCTGGAGCCTGCTTCAGATTCTGTGTCGTCTTCTCTCTCTTCCTCTCCACCAGTCACACTCTGTCTCTCTCTGTCTCTCAAAAATAGACATTAAAAAAATTTGTAATAAAATTGAATTTACTGCTTGAATGAATTTTTGCAAAAACTGAGTAACAGTGGTACTGTTGCATTTTACAGCTTCCATCACCTCTTAGGAAATATATTTGCCCTTAAATACTTTATGATGGTGACACTGTCTCTTGCAAATAGTGTAGGGAATATATAAAGTCTGTATGATTAAAGGAATATTATTTGCTAACTTTTATTAATATATGTGAGGGGGTTGTAGGAGATAATAAAAATTGAATCCTGTAACAAGTGTGTTTCAGGAAGCACATGAGCAGAGGTAAGATTAAATTTTGAAAAGGCGTTTTTATCCATGTGCCTTTAATCAAGGATAGAAAATCATTATTTGAACATTTTTTTCCAGGGCGCCTGGATGACAGGTATAAGTTAAGCATAAGCATCCAATATCAGCTCAGGTCATGATCTCTCGGTTCGTGGGTTCAAGGCCTGCGTCAGTCCCTGTGAAATTTCAGAGCATGGAGCCTGCTTTGGATTCTTTGTCTCACTCTGTTTCCCCACCCACCTCCGCTCGTGCGCTCTCTCTCTCTCTCGTGCGCGCACTCTCTCTCAAAAATAAACATTAAAATTTTTTAATGTTAAAAAAATAAATAAAAATAAATTTTGAAAAAGGCAAATTGAAGTAGTGTCCCATTAGAGAATAGGAATTACTGGTCTTTCTGGAAGCAGCAAATAAAAAATAAAGGCTGTGCACACAGCAATTTTATGAGGAGAGAACTTTTTAATAGTCTGAGTTAGATGACAGATCATGAGAGGGATTGTGAACATGGTGCTTTTAAAATAATTAGGGAATATGGAGAACTGTGAAGAGGTATATGGATCAGTGAATGGCATAGATTTTTAAGAAATGATAAAGAAAAAAATTAACGAGAAACTGCAGTGAGGAACCAAGGCATAGTAGGAGGTGGGAACATCAGTGACATCTTCTGTCGAAAACTGTGTTGAGGAAAACTTTGTTATGAGAAGTTGGCAAGAATATTTGAGGGAGAAGTTTAAAATGACAGGGAGTTCACTCACATTGGACAGAATTTGTGGAAAATTCGAGTGAAAATCTAGTCAGTGAGGTTAGTTCTGCAGACCCCTGGGGCTCAGCTGGATAGAAATGACAGCACAAGAAAGCATATGCAGAAGGGTTTGAGCTTGCGCTACAGGCTGACGTTCAGGGAGAAGGATGAAGTTGAGGGGGAGTGTTGAGGGGCATGTTACTGATGGAGAAGGGGGAACTAGAGATTCTCTGAACTGGCGAGCTGCCCAGTTCCCATGGAAGTTCTTGGAAGGTGGTGTTCAGTCATGATGCCTCCACAGCAGCTCTTGCGGGCACCCATTTGCTGGCGAATTCTCATATAATCACACTGGCATCACCTTATGGATAGGGGCACAAAATGGCGATTATCTATTTTGTCATCACGGATAAAGACACAGAGTATTAGAAATAGGTTTGGATGACTGGCCTGGATGACTCGGTTGAGTGTCTGACTTCGGCTCAGGTCATGATCTCACAGCTTGTGGAGTTCAAACCTGCTTTGGATTCTGTCTTCCCCCCTCCCTGCCCGTCTCTTGCTTGTGCTCTGTCTCTGTCTCTCTCAAAAATAAACATTAAGAAAATTTAAAAAGAATCACTAACTTATAGAGTATTCTATAAAATGAAAAATAACGTATCTAAAGAATTTAGGTAGTAAGTCTTCACCACCCCTCCCTGAGAATGAAATACAGAATCACCTGAGGGAGATACCTGGTTAATACTGAAACACTTTCTGAACCTAAATATCCATGAAGTAATGAACAGTACCTATATAATCCATTAATTGGAGAACTACATATAAGTGTACAAATGTAGATGTTCCTAATGAGGATGTGTGCAGTACGGTGCTTACTATTACTTACATTGTATTTCACAGGTAATGAAAAGCCAAAAGTGTACTATAAGGAGGAAGAAACTCTAGACCTTACCATAAATCTTTTTCATTTATTATACTGAGTTTTAATAAAAATACTATCATTTATCAGATAAATTAGGTAAAGCAGAAAATGTGACCTAATTTTAATCTGTAGGCCATCATTCATGGTAAAACAATTAAAATTCTTCCTTTATTAGTAAAGTGACCCACGTTCTGACAGATGGAAGGATTTTACTGCTCATGAAAAATGCTTGATCAGTGCCTGGTGGCTCAGTGGGTCAGGCATCCAACTCTTGATTTTGGCTCAGGTCACGATCTCCCAGTTCGTGAGATTGAGCCCCTCATCAAGCTCTGCATTGACAATGCGGAACCTGCTTGGGATTCTTTCTCTCCCTCTCTCTCTGTACCTCCCCTGCTCACGCTGTCTCTCAAATATACTTTTTAAAAAATGAAAAAAAAGAAAAATACTTGACACTGTCATAATCTTTGCTGTTAGCTTATGTTTTTTACACCTAAAGTTTTCAAAATTATTTTTGAAATAGCTTTGCATTTGTTCTCAGTTTATGCTGAATTCTTTTGAAAATGCTGAAGCCAAAGTCAGAAATGACTCATAGTTAGGAGTCTTCATTTTCATAAAATGAGAGAATCAAAGGAGAAAAAAATGAAGATACTTCTTTTACTGATTTTGTATATATTTGTGAAGAGATACTATGGTCTATATAAAAGTTTTGTATTATAAATAAAATATGTTATTGCTAAGAAATAAAACATTTTATAAACAGTTACAACAAATACTTGTCAAATATCCACTTAAGAAAATGTTTCTGATGACAGTTGATAACTGCTTTACTTGGTCAATACTTTTGTGGGGCCTTTTTTCCTAAATGACTTTAATAATTTTATGTTTTTCTTTTTGTAGCAAATCTTGTGTATTTAAAGTAGTTGTCAATCAAACTTCCAGTATTTTTTAATAAATATATTCAGAACAGTATAGCATAAAATTTAGGCATTTTTGTGTTTCTTTAGAATTGTATTGATGTTTCCTTTCTTCTGTTTACTTAACTGCTACCTTTTATTCATCAGCTTCCATCAATTATTCATCATCAATGCTTCTTTTTTTCCTTTTGCTCCTTTCGAAGGCAGGGGGTAGTAAGGTAAGTGTTTTATTAAATAAAATATTCCATTATTTAGTCTTCGTTCTGTTTTGATCTTTGTAGTATTTTCAGGTATTGATTTTTTCCTATAAAACATTGAACTACATTTGTCAAGAGAATTAGAAAGTGAAATAAGTCCTACAGAAAAGTTGCAAATATACATATCTGTATATGTAGTATGTGGGTGTTGCAGAGGGTCTTCTTTATGATCATTTGGTTTTACACATGACTTTTCACAAAGTCCCAGTAGTTTTAGTTTCTCTGTAAGTTTCAGAGGCTCATAAAAATAGTTAACCACACGTATTTATCTGAAAAATTATTCAATTTATAAACCTGTTAGCTTCATTCAATGTGTACTTATTTTTTTTTAATTTTTAATGTTTTATTTATTTCTGAGAGAGAGACAGCATGAGCAGGGGAGGGTCAGAGAGAGAGGGAGACACAGAATCCGAAGCAGACTCCAGACTCTGAGCTAGCTGTCAGCACAGAGCCTGATGCGGGGCTTGAACTCACGAACTGTGAGATCATGACCTGAGCCAAAGTCAAGACGCTCAACCGACTGAGCCACCCAGGCGCCCCTAATGTGTTCTTATATATTCATTTATAAACATTAACATAGGGCAGTGAAGATATTTGTATGTTTAATAAAATGGTAAGTACAGAAAAGGACTCTCTGGAATACTCTTAGAACTACCTTTAGTGAGATGAAAATGTCTTCAGGCAGTTTCTGAAACAGGACTGTATGGAAAAAGCCAGTCTATTTTAAATTTTTTTTTTTTAATGTTTTATTTATTTTTAGGAGAGAGAGAGAGACAGCGTGAGCAGGGGAGGGTCAGAGAGAGAGGGAGTCACAGGCTGAAACAGGCTCCAGGCTCTGAGCTGGCAGTCAGCACAGAGCCCGACGCGGGGCTCGAACCCACGAACCGCGAGATCATGACCTAAGCGAAAGTCGGACGCTTAACCGACTAAGCCACCCAGGCGCCCCAAAGCCAGTCTATTTTAGATGTAAAAAAGGGTACCATTAGGAAAATGCTGGAAGATAAGGATGAAAAAAAATAGATTTGAGACGAGATTGTGTAGAAACTCAGGTATTAGGCACTCCTTATCTTACTTGGTAAACAGCAAAAAT
Organism: Crocuta crocuta; assembly: GCF_008692635.1. Classification (NCBI taxonomy): domain Eukaryota; kingdom Metazoa; phylum Chordata; class Mammalia; order Carnivora; family Hyaenidae; genus Crocuta; species Crocuta crocuta. The sequence continues at coordinate 12,835,501 of NW_027532747.1, forward strand.
TCGTTACTTGTTTTAAATGAGTGATGTGTGGGAGGCACCTGGGTGGCTCAGTCCACTGAACATCTGACTCTTTATTTTGGCTCAGGTCACGGTCCCAAGGGCACAGGATTTGAACCCTGCATCAGGCTCCACACTAAACATGGAGCCTGCTTAAGATTTTCCCCTCCCTCCCTCCTTCCACCTATTCCCCCTCCCCCACTCATGCTCTCTCTAATTAAAAAAAAAAAAAAAGTGAGTGCAAAGATAGAAGTCTAGAGTCTGATGTAAGTTCTGCAGAGCTCCACATTATCTTAGACTATTTTAACAGAAATAATACATTCAGATCTAGCCTCAGTTCTGAAGTAACTTATTTAGGACTGATCTCTGCATTTTAAAGGGACGCTGACAGTTTACAGTGGGAGTTACTTGTTTCAAAACAAAGCTAAGTAGAGATATAATTGTTAATCTTGGGTGTCAATGAAAGAGAGAAGTGACCTTCCTTTCATGAGCAGTTTCCATGCAGGGTTTAGATGATTATTTGTCATCAGTGCTACAAAGAGATGTTCTAGACATGTAAAGACGATTCTTCCTTTCAGTAGGAGGATGGATGAGATGACTTTTGTGATCTCTTTCAGTTCTTTTATGGTCATCATATTATTAAAGGGATTTTTTTAAAGTTATCTCCTTTAGGGGCACCTGGGTGGATCAGTTGGTTGAGTGTTAGACTTTGGCTCTGGTCATGACCTCACGGTTTGTGGGTTCAAGCCCCGCATCGGGCTTTGTGCTGACAGCTAGTCTCAGAGCCTGGAGCCTGTTTCACATTCTGTCTCCGTCTCTCTCTGACCCTCCCCTGCTCATGCTGTCTCTCTCTCTCTCTCTCTCTCTCAGAAATAAATAAAAAACATTTTAAAGAATTTATTAAAGTTAACCTCCTTTGGAGACTAGAAAAATCCCAAGTCTAGCATGATCTTGAGTAACTCTTGTTGCCTGCTGGATTGGACTGGCTGACTGGGACAGCCCCTTGGGTTAGGAGGACCTACTTTACCTTAGACAATTTCCTTAATAGCATCCCCAGTGCTACCAGCCTTTTAAGTTGGTTAACATTTCACTGCCCGTTCTTAAGAACAAAGGTAAGCATCAGTATTTTGTTTGAAATTTGGAGTGCACCATAGAAAAATAGCACTGGTAAGCTTTAATATTTACAACATAGAACATGTTCAATGCCCATTTTCTGTTTTCACCTCCTGATTTTCCTGCTGATTTTCTCAACTTGAGCAGTAATAAATAACAATAAGCCTTTAATACATGCAGTATGGCCTGCATTAAACTTGTAAAAATAGTCTTTTATGGAAGTATTTTACTAGTGTTTTAAATTCAAATTTGTGTTCTAATCTTTTCCCTTTTTTCATCTGCTGCTGAAAAGAGGTTCCAGGTAATCCTCTCTCTTTGCTGTATTTTATGAAACCTAATTATGTATTTTTATCATCTTTCATATTTACCATTAATGAGCTGTATTGCTTGATGTTCACAGTTGTCCATGTTTTTCTCCTCTGAAATCAGCATCACTGAAATGAATAGCATCTTAATTATTGTATTTCTGCTCCATAAGTAACTGCTTTATCAAAACTTTATTTGTTCAACTTGTATAATTTTATAAGTTGTATAACTTTATTTAAACAATAATTATACCAAAAAAATTATTTTTAAAAATTAAGATATACTTAATTGTTACAGAGGCTTATATAGATCAAAACTACCTGTTTGTTGTTTGGATTACAATTAAAGCTGTCAGATAATAACACTGAATGAAGTTCACCAACAAAACTGACCTGGAAGAAAAGCCAAGGCTGCTATCATTCCTTAAAATGGCCCTAAGAGAAACTTTTTAAATGTTAAATATTGGGGCGCCTGGGTGGCTTAGTCGGTTAAGCGTCCGACTTTCGCTTAGGTCATGATCTCGCAATTCGTGGGTTCGAGCCCCGCGTCGGGCTCTGTGCTGACTGCCAGCTCAGAGCCTGGAGCCTGTTTCAGAGTCTGTGACTCCCTCTCTCTCTGACCCTCCCCTGCTCACGCTGTCTCTCTCTCTCTCTCCTAGAAATAAATAAAACATTAAAAAAAATAATAAATGGTAAATATTATAAGCTAAATTATATTTATTACTTATAGACATTCAAAATAGTATGTGAAAAAGGTTCAAAACCAAAATTTCTGCGATAATTTGAAAAGTTCTTTATACTTTCAGTGCATGTAATTTTTATGTCACCAGCCATGGTTTCTTTACTTCTACATACTACTGCACATTACATATGAATGTATGCACTTCTTTTATATTACATTTTCAAGATAGGGCACCTCATTGACTTTTATAGATGTATAACCTGGAAACTATTGTGAAAATACAAATATGTTTTTAGCCTTTAAATTTATACTTTTAATCACACATGTTGGATTTTCCTACAGGAAAGTCAGTTTGTATCATTTTCTGATTTAGTTGTTACAAATTGAATACTAAAAGTTTGGAAGGGGAGGCTGATAGCATGATTGATTTGTATTCAGTGTTTGGGTTATTAAATATTTAAACAATGGTTATCTGAGATAACAATAAACCAAATGAGGTGGTGTTTTTAAATTAGACACATAAATTTAGGAAAAAAGCCTCCCCACTTTTTAAAAAATTTGAGTGCAGTTGGCACACTATGTTACTTTCATTTGAGGTGTGCAACATAGTCATTTGACAAGTTTATACATCATGCCTTGCTCACTGCAAGTGTGGCCACCATCTGTCCCCCACATTGTTATTACAGTATCATTCACTGCATTCCTTATGTTAGGCCTTTTATTCCTGTGACTTCTTCATTCTGTAATGGGAAGCCTGTATCTCCCCTTACCCTTCACCCATTTTGCCCGTCTCCACATCTCCCTTCTGGCAGCTGTCAAAGTTCTCTGTATATATAAGTCTCATTCTGCTTTTTGTTTGTTGATTCATTTGTTTTTTTAATACTCCACATATGAGTGAAGTCATATGGTATTTGTCTTAGCATATATACCATAATGGTATGGTATATATACCCTCTTAGCATAATACCCTCTAGATCCATCCACATTGTCACAAACAAGATCTCATCCTTTTTAATGGCTGTGTAATAGTCGTGTGTGTGTGTGTGTGTGTGTGTGTGTGTGTGTGTGTGTGTTCCTTACCCATTTGTCTATCAGTGGACATTTAGGTCACTTCTGTATCTTGGCTATTGTAAATAATGCTTCAGTAAACATGGGAGTACATATATTTTTTTGAATAAGTGTATTCATTTTGGAGGGGGGGTTAAATATCCAAGAGTGGAATTGTTGGATCATATGGTATTTGTATTTTTAATTTTTTGTGGAATCTCCCTACATACTGTTTTCCACAGTGGCTGTATCAATTTACATTCCCACCAGCAATGCACAAAGGTTCCTTTTCCTACATATTGTTGCCAACACTTGTTATTTCTTGTCTTTTATTTTAGCTGTTTAACAAGTGTAAGGTGATATTGGGGTTTTGATTTGCATTTCCCTGATGATTAGTGATGTTGAACATCTTTTTATGTTGGGCATCTGTTTTCTTTGGAGAAATATCTTTTCAGGGACTCTGCCCGTTTTTTAATCAGATTTTTTTTAAGTATCGAGTTGTATAAGTTCTTGTGTATTTTATATGTTAACCCCTTATCACATATATCATTTGCAAATGTCTTCTCCCATTCACTAAATTACCTTTTTATTCTGTTGATGGTTCACTTTGCTAGGCAGAAGCTTTTTATTTTGGTGTAGTCCCAAAGTTTATTTTTGCTTTTGTTTCCCTTGCCTTAGGGGGCCCATCTAGGAAATGTTGCTACAGCTGATGTCAGAGAAATTGGTTAAAAATTGATCCAGTTCTTTTACATGTAACTGTCTAGTTTTCCCAGAACCATTTACTAAAAAACTGTCTTTTCCCCATTGTATATTTTTGCCTCCATTGTCATAGATTAATTGACCATATAACCATGGGTTTATTTCTGGGTTCTTTATCCTCTTCCATTAGTCTTCATGTCTGTTTTTGTGCCAGTACTATCCTGACACTATTACTGTAGCTTTGTAATATAACTTGAACACTGGAATTATGATACCTCCAGCGTTTTTTTTTTTTCTTCCTCAAGATTGCTTTGGGTATTTGGATTCTTTTGTGGTTTCATACAAATTTTAGTATTATTGGTTCCAGTTTTGTGAAAGATGCTGTTGGTATTTTGATATGAATTGCATGGAGTCTGTAGGTTGCTTTGGGTAGCATGGACATTTAAACAATATTAACGCTTTCAGTCCATGCATATGGAAAATTCTCCATTTCTTGGTGTCATCTTTGATTTATTTCATCAGTGTTTTATGGTTTTCAGAGTGCAAGTACTTCACCTGTGTGGTTTATACCTAGGCATTTTAAGAGCCTCCACATTTAAATGATTCAAAATGGGAACTCTGGGGTCGCCCGGGTGGCTTAGTCGGTTAAGCGTCCGACTTCGCTTAGGTCATGATCTCGCAGTTCGTGAGTTCGAGCCCCGCGTCGGGCTCTGTGCTGACTGCCAGCTCAGAGCCTGGAGCCTGTTTCAGAGTCTGTATCTCCCACTCTCTCTCTGACCCTCCCTTGCTCATGCTGTCTCTCTCTCTCCTAAAAATAAATAAAAATATTTTTTAAAAAATGGGAACTCTGTACACCTAATGGGATATTATAAAAAGATCCTAAACTAGTAGTAGAAACAGAGAAGAAGGGATAGATAGGAGAGCTCCTCTTTAAGTGAAGTTGATGAATGTCTAGTAAATAGAATGGAGAAGAAAAGAGTTCAAGGCCATAGTAATAGTAATCATCTTCTGCAGAGTGTTGTGTGATTTGTAGTGCTATGTAACTATTAAATGTTTGCTTGACTGACTGATGGTGATGCCATTAACCTTACTAGAGACTTGAGGAAGAAGGAAAGGTAAAGGGCCTGGAGGAGAGTAAGTAATGAGTACAAGTTTGAAATCAGACATAATTTATGTTGCCAATAGTATAGAAAGTTCACAGAAATATTTTCAAAATCCAAGAAGAATGTATCATATACCTGCCATTTGCACAGTACTGTGATAGAAACTTCAGAGCAGTGATCCAGGCTCTTTTACAATGCATTCCATCAAGAAGTTTTTGAGTCATTAAACTAACATTTGTATATTTATTTATAAACAGTCTGCTCTTGTATTAATGTATTATTTACATTATGAAACATACATCAAAGAAGTTAAAATGAATAAAAGTTCTCATATCTTCTTTCCACCTTCCTGCCTTAGAAAATATAAAGAGGCCACAGCATAGTGAGGAACAGATGGGGTTCATTTTTGTGAAGGTGTGTCAGATCTCTCTCTTCAGAGGGCAGGTGAGGGAGGCTGAGTGAAGGTGCACAGTGATTGATGCCTTTCCTCATTCCCACTTTCCCGTTTCAGGCCCCCCGTGAGCAGAGCCCCACCAAGGCCAGAAAAACTCCAGACAAACAATGTTGGCAAGAAAAAGAGACCCATAGAGGTAAGGTGAACCCACTCCCCAGTGTTACCTTGTGCTTTAAAATGTATTCAGAATTCGTTCTATTTTCTTCTTGTAAGACAGCCAAGTCTTGTCATTAGTTTGTATGAAAATAAGCATTGAATAATGTTTTTTAATATTTCATTTTTTAAGTAATCTCTACACCTAGCATGGGGTTCAGTCCCTCAGATGAGTCGCGTGTTCTACCGACTAAGCCAGCCAGGCGCCCCTGAGTAATCTTTTTTGTTTGGTTGTAAAAACTGATTGCTTAACTGTCAAGTCTGAGTTTTGGATTGATGAATTTCATTTCTTTTTATTTTTTGTCTTTTTTTTTTTAGTCTTCCGTGAATAATATTCTGAATTGAACTGTATCTCAAAGAACTTCTAAATGTAAATGTATGTGAATGACTTAAAGACAGCTTATAGAATAACAGATACCTAGACAGTGTCTTATGCTAGTATTTTGAATTTAGAAGTAAAAGTTTATCCTTCATGTGATACATTCATTCTAGGATTCAGAGAAAGGTCTACTTTCAAACAAAGAAACTTTCTACAATAATTGAGCAAGAAGGAAAGTTCTCCCAGACATTTAATTAATTCCAGTATCAGCAGCCACAAGCAAACTGTGCTGAATCAGCTAAAAAATGAGGCACAAATCTGTGGGATGATGATTGTTGTACTTCTCTCCACTGGAAGCCTCACAAGGTTAAAGAAACCGACATTTTCAGTGGCAGATTATCTGCTAGAACTTTAGCATGAGTTATCATAGATGGTGTAGTTTTCCATACCATTGTCTGATGTACTATTTTGGCTCCTCAAAAGTACGTCACTTGGACATAATATATCCTGAGTTATATGTGCAGATTACATATTTTTACTAAGAATGCAAATCGGAATATTCTTTTGAACACAAGCAGTATTTCCATGTTTAACACATGAACTGGTAACAAATTAAAATTCTTGAAATCAGATGACCTTGTGATTCCCTTTTCCTTTTAATATATGTAGAAAAGTGTGAAGTGTGTGTTTCACCTACCCAAAGCAGGTTACATAGAGAAGCATATCTATCTAAGTTTTGTATTCAAAGGTTGTAAAACATTAAAATGCATCCTCCATTTTGAGTGAAGGTATCAGTGCTGTATACAAAAATAATGAACATTTAGACATAAGGAATTATATAATGGTTTTATTGTTGTTATAGGACCTTGTGTTGGAGCTTGTTTTTGGCTATCGAGGAAAAGACTGTAGGAATAATGTTCATTATTTAAATGATGGAGATGATATAATATATCACACTGCGTCCATTGGAATTCTGCACAACGTTGCTACTGGTAGGAGACCCCGATTCTCCGTCTCCCACTTTTTATTTAGAATTTTGTTATTTGTAATCTTAAAATTCTTTTTTAAAACTATAAATAAATTGCGTAAGTCTGGAATGTACTTCATACTATTGAATTTTCTAGTAGTATTTCAAGTAACCAAATTTACAGGCTTAAGAGAGTATAATGCAGCAGAAAAAGATTTCATAATGTGAAGTGCTCCTAGGTCTCTATTAAATAGAGTGAAGGTTGACTGTATGTTGACATCATGTTTTATAATGAAACCATTTCTAACTCTATTTCCCCATAACCTTGACATGAAATGGATGGTTTGGTGGTTGTCTCTGACAGATAGTGGTTAAAAGTAGCACGCTGGGCGAGTGGTTGCTGGGGAGTGGGGTGAAGTGGGCAGCATTCTCACTGAGGCCTCAGAAAGCCAAGGACACGTGAGCAAGCTGCTTCCCTCTGTCTCTGCTGTCGTGGTACTTGTTTGACTCAAGGTGAGAAAGTACTTCACGATGTTTATTTAACTGATTTGGATTGTCAAAAAGCAAATAAATTCTTGTAGCATCATTTGATGATGAATGACATCGTAATCCTCCTAGTGCCATTCATTATTTAATTTTGAATTCTCTTATGTGTAATTATAAACCTCATAAAATCTGAAAGATGGAAGTAAAAATAGAGATTTTTGGATCCAAACATTTCTGGCTTTTTTCTCTGATGGTTCACTCTGAATAGATAAAGAATGGCTTATGTGAGTCCTAATCCCCCATGTCTTCTCAATATTAATCATTAATATGGTTGTCCTATTTTGGATTCCTGAAGAAAAGAATTCACCAAGATGACATAGAAACCAATGGTGATTTTTGATTTAATAATTGGGGCCATTTAAAAAATGCTTAGATAATCCTCCTTAATGGAGGCTTCACCAAAGAGAATAGAGAAGAATAAGATGATCTAGAAAGGAATGTGTAAATACACTTCCGTGTTTATCCTTGTAATTTTCTTTAATTTTCTGATTTGTCCTTAATCACCTTTCTAGTGATGGGATGCAGAGAGACAGGGCAGAAGGGGGGACTCAGCACCTCTCCACTTCTCATTTTTTGTCCTCTCTGGTTTGGGATACATCACCATGTTCACAGTCTAGGAAGTTTTGATCTGTTAGAACTGATCTTTGAACTCAGCCAGTAGCACATATAATTGCTTGTCTGTTCTTCTCACTAAGCTCTGAGCCCTGGGAAATAGAAAGTACATTTCACTTTGAAGAGAAGTTTTAAACTGTTAGATCTGGTAAATGTCATTGTTAAATTGTTTTGTTTTGTGTGGCTTCATTTTTGGAGAACCTAGTGTGGATGGCCCTCTGTAACCTGGACCTCACCTACACCCTACCATCCGGACCTCATTTCCCACCTGGCCACTGTACTTCACACAAACCCACCTTTATTACGTCCTGCATAATCAAAGGTCTGAGGTCTCTTCGTTGTCAGTGCTGCTAGATAAATCATATACCTTCTTTGAGCAGAATTCTTCAGTACCTCCCCACTGACTACCAAATAAATCTGAAATTTAACAGATTTGCATTCATAATCCTCTATCATTCTAGCTCCAATTTGCCTTTCCAACCATATTTCTCACATTTATTCTTGACCTTACATATCAGCCAAATGAACATATGTGCATACTTAGTACTTTCCTGTCTTTGTACCTTTGCTTGAAGTATTTCTGTACCTGGAATGCCCTCCCCCCTGCCCTTCACATTAACAGAATCTGTCGTATTGGTCCGAGAGCGCCATATGCCTGTGATAAGAAGAATCTTTTCTGCTATGAATCCCCACAGCAGGACTTTAACTGTCTTGTGGTACTTGACATCTTTAGCCCATTGTTAACTTGGGGGACTCTATCCCTTTAAAGATTTGAGTTATTTTACCATCCTCATGATGAAGTGTGCACACTCAGTTCTCAAAAAATATGTATTAAGTTAAACAGAGCAGTTTTTGTTGTTCTGGATAAATGCATTTGGCTGTTACGTCTTAAGGTTTTCTCAATTTTTTTTTAATAGGGACTCAGAGTTTTTATCAAGAACATAATGATGATATACTGTGCCTGACTGTAAATCAGCATCCCAAATTTATCAACATAGTGGCAACGGGCCAAGTAGGTATGTTTCTATATTTTAAAAAGAAACAATTTTAAGTAATTGTATTGTTCAAATTCCGTATCCTAGGGAAAAAAGTAAAATATATTTGTGTATTGTTGAAAATGTATTTGTATATAAAATACATACCCAGGGGCGCCTGGGTGGCTTAGTCAGTTGAACTTTTGACTTCGACTCAAGTCATGATCTCACGGTTCGTGCGTTCGAGCCCCACATCAGGCTCTGTGCTGACAACTCAGAGCCTGGAGCCTGCTTCAGGTTCTGTGTCTCCTTCTCTCTCTGCCCTTCCCCTGCTTGTGCTCGCTCTCTCTCTCTCTGTCTCTCAAAAATAAATAAACATTAAAAAAAAAAAAAGCCACACACACAGTTTTACCATTGATTTTCTTCCAGACACCTTTCTCTCACTGTGGTTATCGTAACGGGTTCAGACAGTTAGAATTAAGAATAAACTATTTTATGGTGATCGCAGTAGTTAGATTTAGTCCGTTAGCAGGTATTTCTAATTGGCAAAAAGGTTTAATTTAGCACATAAAGCAAAAAGAATTCAAGGAAGAAGCTGTAAATAAGGGGGGATAGTAACCAGACCGACGGGTAGAATATCTGCAGCAATAGGTCTGAGATAGGAAGGAGAGAGAAGCCCCGTCTGTTCCATGCTGGTAAACCCTTCTGCCTTTTTCTTTTCTTTGGAATTGATTTAAGTTGTCAGCTGTTCTAAAAACCACCTGGCTTGCTGTCTTCTTTTAACCCTTTAGAAAACGTAAAGGATGAGAGGATAGCAGGTCTACTTAGAACAATACAGCTACCAGTCGGTGATCACTGTGAGCATCGCACCATAGATTTGGTCAGTGGAAGCTTCGTAAGCCTGGTGCACTTTGTAAAAGTGATCACTGTCATTGAGCTTTTTGGACCTTGGCGGGCCTCAGTTGCTAAGCCAGCCTCCCAGGTGTCTTTTTCTCCTTGGATAGAAGAATTTATGCTTTAAATACCTTCATTTTTCATACAAGTACTAAACTGATCAGTCCGAAACTCTGTCTCTGGGTTGTGAAGTTCTGTAGTTATTCCACAAAGGTGCTTGTATTCTTCCTTTCTGTCAGTTTTTCTATTTGTAACAAGTAGACTGATCCTTCATGAATTACATACAAAAAATTCTAATCTTTGAGTATAAATAGATAGGCCTAGGTACTTTTTGCACTAAATTTTTAAACATTTTTACTCTGCACAAAAAATGAGATCATAGTACCATTTGGGTCATAAAAGAGCCTAGTACAGTGCCTCTTGGCATATAGTTATTGTTCAGTTAATTTTTATTGAATAGATTCATTTATTCAACAAACTTACTGAGCACACACCATGCACAAGGTACTGTCCTAGGTGCTGGGGATATAGGCTTACCAAAAAAAGATAATATCTCTATGTTAATGGAATTTATATACTGTGAATAGAGTTCTAGAAGGTATGGTTCTTCCATTTCCCAACTTTGCTTCTTTTTTTAATTTCCCCTTCTCTCCCTTTTTTGAGCAATTTTGCTTAACATATTAGTGCTGTAGTTTTGTCTTTTGATTAAGAAATGTTGTAGTCACAAATATACTCTCATTAAATTTGACCCTCTTCTCCTTTTCCTTTTTTTATTGAGTTATAATTGACATATAACATCATATAGACACAACTTAATAATTTAGTATCTGTATCTTTTCCTTTTATTTTGAAAGGCGACACTATAGGGAAATGTAAAGTGGCTAATTATCTTCCAAGTCAAATTCCAGGCACTACAAAGGTGATTTTAGATCATATATGCAGTCCTGTGCCTTGCCCCACTGTACCCTTCCACAGAATGGATGTAGACCTTTTTTACTGATGACTAATGGTATGTAAGACTTGAGAGACCACCAAAGAATGAGGGACGTTTTCTCTTCTGAACCCAGACAGTTGAATCAATAGTAACTTTTCCTGCCAACCTTGTATCATACCTGCAAAGCACAAAACACTCTCTAAAATATTTATGGCTCTCTCTGTTCAAAATTGTGTAGGTCAGTCATAGGGGAAATACTTGCTTTTGTGGTATTTTAGCCAGTGACATTCAAACTTTTTTTTTTTTTTTTTGGTGGGGTGGGGGGGGGGNGATGCGTTAAAACTCCAGTCTGTTAGAGGGCATTTTGTAAACTAAGAGTTGTATCATTTAAATCATATCTCTGTATTATCTTTAAATTGTTAAAAATTTCATGTGACTCATTAAATACAAAGAACATAAAGTTTTTATCCAGTAATTGAAAGGTCTTATACATGAGATGTTAATATACGTGGATGATTGAACTGAATGGCTTCACTTACAGTTTACTCTATTTAACATCATAAAACTAATTTTGCATATGACAATTTATGATTTATAACATTATTTTATAATTGAATTTTTAAAATATTTTTAATAAATATACATTATAAGAATTTGCTTAATAATACTTTTAAGTATTTATGTTATTTATGGACAGTTATTTTTCTGCTGTTTTTCCATTGTAGGTGATTTAGCAGACATGTCAGGTAAGGAAAATTCAGCATTTTCTGTTTTAGTTATGTTGTTTAGTATTGATAGTCCAAATTTGTATTGAGCAATAAGATACTTGAATGTATTTTGAATTTGCTTTAATGAAAAATCCATTCTTTTAATGTGATGACACTGAGCCAATTCTGCAGTAACAATGATAATTGTTTACTTTTAAAACTAATATATTATTACCTTTTTAGTGTGGCAACACTATTGTAAGCACTTTCAGCATATTTCCTGTGTAATCATTGCAAGAATCCTCCATGGTAGGAATCAACTTGCCAACATCATGTGCCTGCTCAGTGCAGCTGGGGGAGGGGGTGCCCGGGCAGCTCAGTAGGTTAAGCTTCTGACTTTGGCTCAGGTCATGATCTCATGGTTTGTGAGTTCAGAGCCCTGCATCAGGCTCTGTCCTCGCAATGCAGAGCCTCCAGCCTTCTTTGGACTCTTTGTCTCCCTCCCTCCCTCCATTCCCTGCTTTCACTCTGTCTCTCTCTCACAAAAATAAACATTAAAATTTTTTTTTTTTTTTATAAAGAGTGCAGTTGGGAGTAAAAGTAATCTTAAATGTGAATCAGTAGGTTGTGTTGCCTGAAAGTAAAAATTTTTAATTGCTATTTTTATATATCACTCCAATTATTGCACATATTATATCAACAAATCACTTTAAAGATTTTAAAAATAACTATTACTGACCTTGGCCATAGCTTTGTGAATCTAAACAGCTACTGGATAATGTGTCCATTGTTTTTAGATATTTACTAGGATTTGTCAATTCCCCTTTCAGTTTACACAATATAGGAAAAATAGCAGTTTGATATGAAAATATGTCATGATCTATGTCTGTTTCCCTCCGGGGTAAAGCCTGATTCTGTGATTTGACTGTTAAACTACAAATGTATTGAACACAAACAGGCGATGTTTTTGCTCTCCTAGTTACATTCAAGAGCAGGAGTTGGCTAACCAGAGCCCTGGGGCCAAATCTACCTGTTATTGGATAGCCCATGAGCTAAATATAGGTTTTACTAAGTTAAATAGGAAAAAAAATCAAAAGAAAATTTCATAGCATATGAAAATTATATGAAGTTCAGATTTCAGTATCCGCAGATGAAGTGTTGGACACAGACTCCTTTGGCTGCATACTGTTGGTGGTGGATTCTGCACTACAGTGGCCCCGAGCAGCTGCGACAGACACCCACATGACCCTCTGGCTGCTTTGTACTGCCGGCTGGCACACTGGAAATGCAGCAATGCTCTTATAACTTGGCAGGTTTTGAGCTAAACCACATTTCATTTTGTTATGTAACCAATGTATATCCATCGTGTCAAAACAAGGCAAAACAAGGAAAGTGGACTTTGAATGTCACACTTCTAAGGCACAGTGGGATGTGGATTATATTGTTATCAAATTATATGGTAAAACACTGTGTTTAGCATGCAGTGACACCATAGCTGTGCTAAAGGAATACAATATATAACATTTTCACACTAACCTTGATAATAGTATTCCCAGTTCATAGGAAACCAACAGTCAGAAGAATTTGGAAATGTGAAAGAATATGTGTGAGCGTAGCTTATCACAACAGAATTTCTTCACAAAAATAAGAAATAAAATGAGTCTACAACCAAATTTTTTGAATACTTCATTAGTCATGAAAAATTTACTGCGAGTTAATTAAATCATGTTTGATTGCAGCAAACATGTGTCCAGAGAACATGTTTAAAACCATTAGCTTTTTGGCAAAACCTATTGCTAAAAGAGTGGAGGTTGTTGGGAACAGCATTAGTAGTCAGTTAACAACAAGACCCTAAAAAAAGCAAATTCTGAATGGTTTCCCTTGGCTCTTAACAGATTGATAGTTGTTGCCAGTTGCTCATTTGAGGCAGTCACTGTCAACCTTGAAGTGACTGAAGAGTTGGCCTCTATGACTAGTTTCCATGGAACAACTACAAAAGATAATATTTTCAGAGAAGCTTAAGAAAACATTAACTTAGTACCGTCTGAAGTGGACTCTGCTAAGACATGTGACACCTAATGGTGCTAAAAATATATGTGGAGCTGGAGCCGGAAAAGAGTTAGTTGGTCAATAAGTTTACAAAACTGGCGAAAATTTAGGGTGTTTAAAGCCTATGATTCATTGTGCCGTTCATCGTCAGGTAGTTTGTGGAAAACATCAGGGTATCGTGTTGTTGACAACCTCAGTTTGTCATTGAGAGTCAACAGTTAACTTCATTTGTTTTCATAGAATTAGCCATCATCAGTTCCATGAATTCATGTTGGAAATAGAAGCTGAGTGTCCTGACTCACCCAGTGGTTTAGCAGTAGTAGCTATATTGCAGTTTTTGGAGCTCAGAACCCAGACTGAAATTTTTCTGAATGAATGAGAAGAGTATTATGGAAAAACAAAATGGCCTTGGAAATTAGTTTTGCTGCAGACTTGCTCATGTTTCTTAATGAATTCCCCCTGAAATTTCAAGGAAAGTACAATTACAGTAACAGCCTGAAATTACAGTCACAGTGAGATTCTGGAGTCAGGTCACTGATGGCGACTAATGTTGAATCACAAGTAACACCAGGCTGCATGACACACTTCTCATGGCGCCAGACATTAAACAGTGAGAGCCCCACATGCAGCAAATGTATTTTCTGGTCTCAGACTACAGTTCCAGCAGCACTTTTCAGATCTTGATGCAAGTGCAAAGGAAAGTTCCGTATTTCAGAATCCAGTTGAACTGAAATTGAAGAACTTCCATGTGAGGTTCAGTTGATGGTAATTATTCTGCAATGGAAAACATGTAAAAAGGCAGATATCAAAACAAGACTCTTAACTGAATGCTCTAAATGCCTTCGCTTTTGGATCTATATTCAAATTTGTCAGTAACTGTCTACATGAGACATCTTTTTGTTTTTTTAATGTTTTTTTTTTAATGTTTTATTTATTTCTAGGAGAGAGAGAGAGAGAGACAGTGTGAGCAGGGGAGGGTCAGAGAGAGAGGGAGTCACAGACCGAAACAGGCTCCAGGCTCTGAGCTGGCAGTCAGCACAGAGCCTGATGCGGGGCTCAAACCCACAAACCGCAAGATCATGACCTAAGTGAAAGTCGGACGCTTAACCGACTAAGCCACCCAGGCGCCCCTGTTTTTTTAAATTTTATTTATTTCGAGAGAGAGAGAGCACAAGCAGGGGAGGGGCAGAGCGAGAAGGGGACACAGAATCTGAAGCAGGCTCCAGGCTCTGAGCTGTCAGCACAGAGCCCAATGCAGGGCTCAAACCCACGAACTGCAAGATCATGACCTGAGCTAGTGTCGGACCCTTAACTGACTGAGCCCCCCAGGCGCCCCTACATGAGACATTTTCAAAGTTGAAATATGTAAAACTTTTATAGGCAAACATTGTGATTTATTTTGATGAGAAATAACTCTGAAACCTCACTTTGGAAACCTCACTTTGTTATCTCCAAAGAATTTCACTCTTCTCATTAGTAGATCTGTATGATAAAAAATTTCACGCTCCAGGTGCCTGGGTGGCTCAGTCAGTTGAATGACCAGCTCTTAATTTTGGCTCAGGTCATGATCCCAGGGCCATGGGGATGGAGCCCCACGTTGGGCTTTGTGCTGAGCATAGAGTCTGCTTGGGATTCATATTCTCTCTCTCTCTCTCTCTCTCTCTCTCTCTCTCTCCTCCCTCCTCCTTCTCTGATCCCTCCTCCTCCCTCATGCTCACTCTCTGAAATTTAAAAAAAAAATCACTCAATGATTTCCATCAATAAAAATGTAATGAAACTTTTCTCTCATTAGATAGGTACCTGCATAATATCTTCAATTTTGTCACTTATCTGACCCTTGACAGAAAAAGTTTGCAGGCTCCAGCTCTAGAGGGAGAGAGGCAATAAATAAGTAAACTTTTTAAAACTTTTTTAATTTTTCCAAAAAGAAGTTTTAAATATTTTTATTTATTTATTTTAAGTAATCTTTATACCCACTGTGGGCCTTGAACTCACAACCCCGAGATCAAGAGCTGTACATGCCTCCAACTGAGCCAGCCAGGTGCTCTAGTAAGTAAACTTCTGAAACTAACATGACCTGAGATGGTGATATGATAAACAAAACAAAACAAAACAGGATGATATGCATAAAACTAGGTGTTTGTTTTCTTGGAGGTGGTCACATTCAGCAGGGCCAATAACGTGAACAAAAAAGTGACAGCTAAGGGATGAACTGGAGGACTCCAGGTTGAGGCTGTTTTGGGGGAGTCCCAAGACCCACCCGTACTTTCAGTGATTCCCTAGAAGAAATCCCAGGGCCCAGAGATAGTGAGGGCTATAGTTTCGTATAGTAATCAGCAAGGAAAAAAGACACACTGGGTGAAGTCTAGACGCTACAGGAGCTTAGGTGCAATGCTTTGCCCAGGGCCACCCACTTAAACCTTGGAGTCCAGGCTTTTTGGGGAGGCGGGGCTGACTGCATAGGTACAGACCAGCCACAACTACGGAAATACCCAGAAGAAAGCAGGTGTTTAGCACCCCAGATCGACAACACAGCCTTATCAACAAAGGGACCATTTCAGAAGTCAAGTTCTCACACCCTTGCAAGCAGACCCTGCTAATGATAGCACCTTCAGGCATGTTTCTGTTAACTCTTTCCTGTGCAAGACTTAAATCAAGAAACAGGAAGGTCAGTGTGGAGGAGTAAGGCCTCTAAGATGAACTTGGAGAAGGAGAAGGGGTAGGAATTGGTAGCATGGGGCTTTGCAGATCATGGAGAGGAATTTGGATTCACGCTAAGTGCAGAATCCGTCATGGAGAGTGTTAAGGAGTGAGGTGATCTCATTTATACTTTGAGAAAATCACTCTGCACTATTAAGGATGCAGAGGGGAAAGAGAAGTAATCAGAAAGTTGAGAGGCTGTTATAAGAATCCACGTAAAAGACCTTTTTAACTGAGGTGGTAGGATTGAAAATTGTGAGAACGCTAGACAAATACAGCATATATTTTGGAGGTAAAGCCAATGGTCCTTTCTGATGAATTGGATTTGAGGGTGTGACAGAAAGTGAGCAATCAAGGCGGCTAATTTTTGCAGGAGCAGCTGGCTCACTGAGATGGGAGAACACTTCCAGAGAGACAGTTGGGCAGGAAGAAACTCAGAGACCTAATTAGGAGTTAAAGGGGGTGCAAGAAAACTGAGAAAATAAGGAAGCTCGTGTCTGATAGCTTCTATTTAGTTCATTTCATCAGCTGAGAGTGAGGAGGTAGTGAAGAAGGGGGGATAAAGTTTTGAAATGGTCACTTTGGAATGTGGGAGAGTAAATATGTATTAGGAAATATATGGTATAATTGCCATTTGAATTCATTAGATGTTTTTTGAGTAGACACGAAGGGGATCTCTTCTGTGTCTGACAAAGCTTTCTTGGCCTTCCTAAGACGGTATTAAGAATTTGGCATTTTTTGCTGAGGCATAGGAGCACATGTACCCCAATGTTCATAGCAGCACTCTCCACAATAGCTAAAACATGGAAAGAGCCTAAGTGTCCATCCACAGATGAATGGATCAAGAAGATGTGGTTTATCTATACCATGGAATACTACATGGCAATGAGAAACAATGAAATCTGGCCATGTGTAGCAACATGGATGGACCTTGAGGGTGTTATGCTGAGCGAAATAAGTCAGGCAGAGAAGGACAAATATCATATGTTTGCACGTATAGGAGGATTAGGAGGAACTTGACGGAGGAACAAGGGGGAGAAGAAGGGCGGAAATAGTGGGGGAAAGGGAGAGAGGCAAACCATGAGAGACTCTTGAATGCTGACAAAAACTGAGGACTGATGGATGTGGGGGGGAGGGGGGATGGGCATGGAGGAGGGCACTTTGGGGATGAGCACTGAGTGTTATGTGGAAACTAATTTGACAATAAACTATTTGTAAAAAAAATAAAATAAAAATAAATAAAAGGCATAAGAAAAAAGAATTTGGCATTTTTGATCCTTAAGGCAATTTAGAGGGAGAATTATCTGTACCTCCCAGCCCCCCATTTTAGTTACTATTTGTCACAATAGGCAGTTGTCCATTAAGTGACTCTAGGGGTCTTCCCTATGTCCTCTGTGACAGGAAATCAGGAAATGTACTAGCCCTAAGGTTGGTTGCCTTCATGGTCATAAAAGGGTCACCAGCACCCCAGTGAGAGTTACGTGCTGCTTTGCTTTCATCTAGCGGGAAAGAAGATAAAACCCTTTTCAGAACCATGAGCTTGAAAGTCCTTCCTTTTAGTCTGGTTGAGTCGTTTTAAGACACAAACCAAACCCCTTACTAAGAAAGAAGACACCTGGGGAATACCACGTGCTAATCGGCTCAAATCCGGGTTACTGAACTATATCACTGCTGCCGCTGCTGGAAGCAGAGAGTGGGCAGGGTGAGTGTGCGTGGCTGGGGGTGCGGGGAAGTCATCCCAGGGGGCTCAGCCTGATGAACTGAGCAAGCAGGGTCTTTCCCCTGAATCACTTGCTCTACGTAAGGGAGGAGGGGATTCCTGAATAAAAGTATAGCTTGATTAAGAAGGAAGGAGGTAATGGGCGGTGGTGGGTATGCAGCAAGAAGCTGTCCACTGAGGAAACTAAAGAGTAACATACAATTGGCACACTTAATGGCCCGTATTAAAATTTTATTTAAAATATAGTTTTTATCATACTGCACCAAAGGCCAAGTAGAGGATGGAGAAAGAATGTCCTTTAAAACTTTGGTTCTTATGAGATCCAATTAGTAATTGAAAGAGACCCTTGTGGCGTCTCTGTACTGGAGACTAAGAGTCAAGAATGCTTATCAAGTCAGTGGGATGCGGCGCCTGGGTGGCTCAGGCAGTTAGGTGTCCGACTTTGGCTCAGATTATGATCTCATGGTTCACAGGTTTGAGCCCCGCATCAGGCTCTCTACTGTCAGCATGGAGCCCACGTTGAATCCTCTATCGCCCCTCCCCAGCTTGTGCCCTCTCCCTCGCTCATCCCTTCTCTCTTAAAAATAAATGATCATTAAAAAACAATAAAGTCAGTGGGATTGATCTTCCAGAGATAGCTTGATGTGACGGAAGGAGCATGCCCAGAACCGGGATTCAGTGACAGCACCCTGAGGCGTGTGTCACTTAGGGCCTGGCTGACTACACGGGAAAACACGCCTGCCTACAAGTGGAGCTTTGATGTGTCTCCTGTTGCCGGCCTAGCCCGTGACAGGCACCCATTGGCTGGTGGGCCGTAGGAAGGGGAAGAGTGAGAGGAGTGTCTATGTACCTCTAGCATTGTGAATGACCGTTTTTGAATCATAGGAGAAAATAAAATGTAACGAACATAAATCTTTCTTTAGTAAGTTAGAAAAGCCTTAAAAATGTTTAGTGATTGGAGTGCCTGGGTGACTCAGTCATTTAAGCATCTGACTCTTGATTTTGGCTCAGGTCATGATCTCTCGGTTTGTGGGTTCGAGCCCCACGTCAGGCTCTGTGCTGACAGCTCAGAGCCTGGAGCCTGCTTCAGATTCTGTGTCTTCCTCTCTCTCTGCCCCTCCCTTGATCACGCTCTCTCTCTCTCTTTCTCTCTCTCTCAGAAATAAATAAAACGTTTAAAAAAAAACTGGGGTGCCTGGGTGGCTCAGTTGGTTAAGCATCTAAGTTCAACTCAGGTCATGATCTCGCAGTTCCTCAGTTTGAGCCCCACATCAAGGCTGTCTGCTGTCAGGGCAGAGCCTGGAGCCTGCTTTGGACCCTCTGCACCTCTCTCTGCCCCTTCCACGCTTGTGCTTTCTTTCTGTCTCTCAAAAATGAATAAACAAAAAAAATTTAAAAGCAAAAAAAAAAAAAAAAAACTACCATCTTATAAAGGGATATGAACTTAGCTTTTTACCTGATATCTATCTATACGATTGAAGATTTCTTTTGAGATATATTCAGGTGGTGTCCTTCATACCTGTTGCCTTTCTCAGTTTGTGTTTGCCTTTCATCTCTCCTTCAGGTAAGATACTGAGTAACATCGATAACTAATGCTCAGTACCAAAGATAGATAACTGAATATACTCTGATATTTAATTATTGTGTAATATTTATTTCCCCACATAATCATATAAAGATTTAACATGTATCTAAAACACGCATATTTCTGAATAATTTAAGGTTTTTGATTGCCTGCTTTTCTTGTCTAAATGTTCGTTTCTCAAAAAAATGCAGTCTAAACTGTAGCCTGAAGAAGTATTCTGTATTTTTGCCTTTCCTTCCTCTTTCCTTTTCTTTCCTTTTGTTGTTGTTTTTTAATTGAGGTATAGTGGACACATGTCGTTACATGAGTTTCAGGTGTACAGCATCGTGGCTGGACTCGTTTACACGCTCTGCTGCACTCACCACGGGTGTCGCTACCATTCGTCCCCATGTGATGTCATCCAGTCCCCTTGACCGCGTTCCCTATGCTGTGCCTTTTATCCCATGACTTACTCATAACTGGAAGTCTGTATCTCCCGCTCCACTTCACCCATTATGTCCTCCCCCCCACCCCCCACTCATCAGTTCTCTGTATTTATGAGTCTGTTCCTTTTTTCACTTAGTCTTGAGCTGTTTTTTATTAAGTACACAGTCATTCTTTGGTACATATTTTTCCGTGTTTCAGAAAGTATGCATCAGCTGTAGAAATGGAAACCTCTGTAATGGGTATATTACAACTTTTGGATTTTATCATTGTTTAGCTACAGCTCCTTCTATCCACATCTGGGACGCAATGAACAAGCAGACTTTATCTATACTGAGATGCTACCATTCAAAGGGCGTGTGTTCAGTCAGCTTCAGTGCTACTGGCAAACTCTTGCTGTCTGTGGGGCTGGACCCGGAACACACGATTACCATTTGGAGATGGCAGGAAGGTAAGGTTCTTTTTCCTTTGTAACTTTACAAAATCAGAATACCAGGGTAATAGGAATGCGGTTTAATATTAGCTTTAACTTAGTGATTGAGCTGATTCTTCATTTCAGTCCAAGATACACAGTACACAGTTGGGATCTCTGTACATTCCACTCTAAAAACTCAATGAAAGAAGCTCACAAAACATAAATGTATGAAAGTTACTAATACTATACATAATTCACTGCTCTTTCAGTAAGAAACCATATGTAAGTATTAATATTAAGAGTTATTTGGTTATTTTAGTTATTTAATAATTTGGTTAATTATTATTTGGTCATAGGAGGTCTTAAGAATGGAATACAAGTGATAATGAAAGATGAGTAGGAGAATATTGCTTACCATACTTCAGATAAAACTTCTCAGTTATGTGGCTGCCACAGAAAGTGAAGTCACAGAGCCACACAGAAGAAAGTAGGGTGTGATTTCTAAAATCTAGAATGGCCCTGGGGCACCTGGATGGCTCTGTCGGTTGGGCGTCTGACTTCAGCTCAGGTCATGATCTCACTACTTGTGGGTTTGAGCCCTGCATAGGGCTCTGTGCCCACAGCTCAGAGCGTGGAGCCTGCTTCGGATTCTGTGTCTCCCTCTCTCTCTGCCTCTACCCCACTCGCTTGCTTGCTCTCTCAAAAATGAAAAAGTTTAAAAAAAAGTAAAATCTAGAATGGCCCTTCAGTGATAATAAAGCTCCCATTAATACCCATGTCACTTGAGAAAATACATAAAAAGGACCTTCTCCACGGTAATCGTCCGTCATGCAGTTGCTGGGCAGCAGTGCAGAGGACACGCGTATTTGTTTTGTGAACTATGTACTTTGAGTACCTGTTTGATCCGGTAAAAGTTAGCTTAGTTCCTCTGCTAACCTAGATGATTTTGTTGTCTCTTTTTGTCAGGTGCCAAAATTGCCAGCAGAGCCGGTCACCACCGACGTATTTTTGTGGCAGAATTCCGACCGGATTCTGATTCCCAGTTTGTGTCTGTGGGAGTCAAGCACGTGAAGTTCTGGACACTGGCAGGAAGGGCTCTTCTTAGCAAAAAAGGGCTCCTGAGCGCGCTGGAGGGCGCCCGGATGCAGACCATGCTGGCCGTGGCTTTCGGTGCAGTACGTCTCTTAAAGCGCGTGTGCTCACCGAGCTCCGAGTCCCGGAAACTGGACGGCTTTGAGTTTTTCTTGGTTTAGACAGAGAAGCCACATTCACGTGGTTGTGTGGCTCCGTGACCCACTAGTCATTCCATGTGTCCTGGTCATGCATCTATTCCACCTTTCAAAATCTCCTACTTTCAGAAATCAGAGAGTGGGAAAGAAAAGTAGTGAGGGAGGGGGATTATAATGAAACATTTGTGTCCTTGGGCCACTGCCAGCCATTCTCAAAAGCCTTCATTAATTTTGTAATTATTACCCTAAATCCCCTAAAATTTCTATCCTCCTAGCAGTTCCTCATAATCCTAAAGATTTGTCAGAATAAAGGAAGATAAACCAAGAAATGTAATTTTCTAGTGTTTAAGGTGGTGCCTGAGTTTAGGATTTCTTTTGCTTCCTATCATGTTAGCTCACTGCTTATCACATAGTTGGAAGTGCTCTGGGTGGGTCAGAGGAGGAAGGGGAGCCGGATTCCTGGTCTTCACGGAGGTTGTAAGAGGACTGTCCCCGCCCCCACATCGCATCGGGCCTGCGGTTTACAATCCACATCTCTAATACCCTGAGCCCTGGCCAGGCTTTTTAAATCCTTTGGTACATCAGAAGCCTTGGTGGATTTCTGTAATAATGTTTACGGGGCTGGGAATGTAATACATGAAGAAAATTATACTTTTAGAACCTTTGAGCACATGATTTTAACAAAAAGACCGTTGAAAGATGTTGGTCATATCATGTCAGACTTCCATTAAACGTTTTGGGGATTCACAGTATAAGACCGGTAGTTCCTGCCCAGAAGAAAAACCCACACATTCAAATGGTTCTGGCATTGAATTTGCCCGTGTAGATTAACTTTCTTAATGTATAAAATTCTTTATGTACCCAGTTGCCCATTCCCAATAGAAAATAAACTTGAAGACTAAAATATTAATCCTAATTGACTTAAGGTTAGAGTAGCAGTGAAATCAGAATGTTTGGTTACATAGCAAGATGGGTCGATGTTCAGTTTAGGCCTATTTGAACGTCCGCCATGCCGAGGGCTTACAGAGAAGAGCACGGGAGGTGAAATCTTGGTTCCTCACCTAGAGCGTGTACATTCTGATTGCTGACAAGGCATGAATTAATGATGCTCCTAGGTGACAAGTACAATTATTGTTATCCAGACTGACAGAGACCATGCGGGGCTGCTGAGACACTCAAGTGACATTAAATTGTTGGAGGGAGAGTGCACAGAGCATGCGACTCTGGATCTCTGGGTTGAGATCACTTTAAAAAAATTGTAGGGAAATTAAACATGGAAACTGTCGTATTCTCAGAAAGAGGAAAGAAAATCTGTTTTGTTGTAATTCAGAGTCTTATTTTCCTATTGGTTCTTTCCATATTGTTTTTCGTGAGAGATTTCGGACCGGTTGCTCTGAAAGTGAAACTAAGATGGATGAAAAGAGCACATGATGCAGAATTTCATTTCTCCAGTTTCCACATAAAGGAAGTCTGTCAGGATAGCGATTCTCAAAGTGATCTAAAGCACTGTTACTTTGGCCCCTTAGCAAATTTATCTTCTTTTCTATTACGGAAATGCACTGATTTCTGCTGTTTTGATTTTAAGAAATCATGGCAAATGTTAATGTCATCTACCTCATGAATTAGTGAAATCTAAAAAATTCCTACCAAGTGGCCGTAAGTTGTGTACGTGGTTTTACTTTCTGTGACAAAATACTGTATCAAACCTAGTGAAATGTTATTTTCACTTCCGGTTGCTACTCTTTGTTTGTTTGTTTGTTTGTTTTCCCCACTCTCAGCTGTCAATGACCTCAAGCTATTTCTCGGAGGGAACTGGAGGGAAGCAGCCCAAAGAGACCGTGTAAAGCAAAATTCTAAAAGTTTAGCAGTAGAGGGGAACTTGGTGCCTGAACTCCCTCATCTTACACAATAAAAAGCTGATACTCCTAGAGGTTTAAAAACCTTGTCCAAGGTTATTCCAGCATATAAGCAACAGAATAGAACGGAAGGCCCTGACAAAGCTAAGCCTCAGGCTCAGGTGTCCTGGCTCCCGGGCCCCTGGCTTGTCCCACTCTGTCATGTTCTTTGCATCTGAGAAGGTGACGTAGGCCACACTTGCGGTAGAGAATTGCGTCTGTTTCAACTCTCTTTGAACTTTTGATAAGTTTATCTCCCCCTTCCCCACTCCTTTTTCAGAATAACTTGACGTTTACAGGTACCGTCAGTGGGGATGTCTGTGTGTGGAAAGATCACATATTGTGTAGGACCGTGGCCAGAGCCCACAACGGGCCTGTGTTCGCCATGCACACCACGCTGCGGGACGGACTTATCGTGACTGGAGGCAAGGAAAGGCCGTGAGTCCTGTTCCCGCAGCCTTAGCGCGCGTTCGTGCACCGGGGGCCGCCTGCGGTTTGCAGGGAGTTGTTCTAGTTTTTTCTAGACTACACGGATCCTCCTCTCCGACTTTCTTCCTCACGTGCTTCACCTTTATGGCCTTTTATGTGCCTTCCTGTCGATTCTTAATTCCTGGTCTTACGTCACTTCTGATTCATTTCATAGTGTAGAGACACCTTAACCCCGGCAGTCGGGGGGGCAGCTTCCTTCTCCGGGGCATGGTCTCGGTGGGTGTGGCGCAGGCGGAGAGCTGCCTGTGTGGGCCTTCGCTGGGGAAGAGGCGACCCACGGGAGGCTTGGTCCTCAGTCCCGGGACGCGTCCTGGCCGCCTGCTCTCTCCTTGTTTGTCCAGAGCGAGGCTGAGGGCCGAGGCGCGCCCTGCCGGCTGCCGGGGGGAGGCGTGAGGGCGCCGGGAACAAACTGCCTCGTCTGCTCTGGCTTGAGGCAAATCCGTTACGTAAAATGCCTGTTACATAAAATTGCGTAAACCAGCCTTTACATTTAAGCCTAAGAAAAGACTTTTTTCTGAGTGATTTGAAACCCCCCGAAAGAAGCCAGATACTGATTTTTCTGCCGACATTCTCCTCTTGTTAAAACGTAGCGTCGGCAGGACGGGGAGGACGCGCCCAATCGGGCACAGACGCAGGGAGCCCTGCCCGCGGCGCACGGCCGGCCAGGCTTGTCTCCCGAGGCTCGCAGTTCCCCTGACGGAAGGTGAAGGAATACGCCTTCCAGGCCTTCCGAGAGAAAGACCGTAGATGATGGGCTCTAGCTCCTCTTTTCCGTCGTAGGCTGATGCTGGCGTTTCCCCCACGCCATCCGGTCGGCACACGCCTGTGTGCACACGCCTGCCGGGCGGTTTCAGGGGTGTTTTAATAATGAGGGGAAGGAGGGCGCACCCCTCTGGGCCATGAAAAGTGTCTTGTGTAGCGTAGCGTCTGCAACCCTGTTACCGAGCCTCGCGTTTCCGTTGTCATTTTAACATGAAACAGCATTCCGCACGTTTCCTTAATCGAGAAGATACATTATGCGGGGAATTGGGGGAACTGAGATCGTACTGTCAGAAAAATGAATTCTCACCAAGTAAAATTTGCTTAACCTGAATGGCTGAAATACAGTGTATCTTACAATTGCTACAGAAAGTTGAGGGACTATAAAAAGTGAACGTCAGGGCCCTTTTTTGTTTTAAACAGTTCTGCTTATGTCATTTACTATTTGCTTACAGTAAAAATGATTTGTAATAGCTCATAACAAATGCTTATTTGGCTTGGGTTGTTCTCAGGTCAAGAGAAGGAGGAGCGGTCAAGCTGTGGGACCAGGAGCTGAGGCGGTGCCGAGCTTTCCGGCTGGACACGGGCCAGGCCACGGACTGCGTCCGTTCCGTGTGCAGAGGCAAAGTAAGATGTTCGAGCGCCGCTCGGGGCCGCAGCAAGCGGAGGACGGTTACTCGTGCGGCTCCCCTCCCTCTGCAGCTTGACCAGTGGCACCAACGGGGTTTGCTTGCTGGCTGCGCGCCGCGTGGACCCGGGCCCCCGCGCGAGATCGAGCAGCCACTATCCCGGCTAAACGCCGTATTTAAACCTCCGTATTTTCCTGAACCTGCTGATTCACCCGTGGTGGGCAGAAGCGTGTTCTCTTGCCAGTTGACTCCATTTTGATGAGAGCAAAACTGCTAAGTTTTATTTACTTTTAAACGTTCATTTCTTTTTACGTTTTCAATTAAAATTTTTTCTCAAGTTTACTTTTGAGAGGAAGAGAGAGCACACCCGTGCGCAAGAGCCAGGGAGAGGGAGACACAGAATCCGAAGCAGGCTCCAGGCTCTGAGCTGTCAGCAGAGTCCAACGTGGGGCTTGGACCCACAAACTGAGCACCTCAGGCGCCTTCACTTTACTTTTTAAGTACTCAGCCCCCCGCCCCCCGAAGCGTAGGTCTCAAACTCAAGATCCCCGACATCAAGAGTCTACCAACTGGGCAGCCAGACGCCCCATCGGTTTTGGGGATTTTTTTTTTAATAATTTTTTTTTAATGTTTGTTTATTTTTGAGACAGGAAGAGACAGAGTGTGAGCAGGGGAGGGGCAGAGAGAGGGGGAGACACAATCTGGAACAGGCTCCAGGCTCTGAGCTGTCAGCACAGAACCTGATGGGGGCTCGAACCCACAAACTGCGAGATCATGACCCGAGTCGAAGTCAGACACTCGACTGACTGAGCCACCCAGGCGCCCCTATTTATACTCTTCAACTAAAATGTAATAGTCTCTTCCTGTGTCCTAACGCACTTATACCACTTTGGTGACTGTCAGATTAAAATACAGTCACAGTGCGGGGGGCTGTCTTCGAGAAGAGTCCTGTTCTTTGGCACAGACTGGGGGCTCTAGTCAAAGAAAACCTCATGAGCTAACGATGAGCTTGCTGCTATGTTAGTTCAGAGCACAAAGTTCTCTAAGGTCGGTAGGGCCCTTAAGTTGTTGAAAGCAGCTGCCGTATTACAGTAAACCTATCGGTCCCCTTTGTGTTTCAGGGCAAGATCCTAGTTGGGACAAGGAGCGCGGAGATCATCGAAGTTGGAGAGAAAAATGCAGCCTGCAATATTTTAGTTAACGGTCACGTGGATGGGCCCATATGGGGACTGGTGACACATCCATCCAGGGATTTTTTCCTTTCTGCTGCAGAAGATGGGACAGTGAGACTCTGGGATATTGCTGATAAAGTAAGTACAAACAGTTTTTGAGGTTGTTTTTCTTTTCTTGTAAGTTACAATTTTTAAGGACACCGGAAGTACCACATTGCTAAGCACTCAAAGAACTATTTGAGAATTATGTTGAGAGTTTTGAAAAGGAACTGGTTTACTTTGTACTTAATGTAGTTTTCTCTGGCTCTTTTGGTTCTTATGCAGAAGATGTTAAACAAAGTGAACTTGGGACATGCTGCTCGGACCGTGTGTTACAGCCCTGAAGGGGATATGGTGGCTATCGGAATGAAAAATGGAGAATTTATTATTTTACTGGTGAGCTCTCTAAAAATATGGGGAAAGAAGAGAGATAGACGATGTGCAATCCATGATATCAGGTTAGTCAACAAATGGAATAGAATTTCTAATACATATAATTCTTAAATGACCCAGGTTGCATTTGAAAACAGGTCCTTACTAGTGCCTGTAGCATTCTACCACAGCGTCAGCTGTATGCTGAAATACAGCCGTTGGTGTCATTTACTTCCTGCCGAATTACTAACCCAGTGGCATCAACCACAGTGCCTTCTAAGAGCATGCATTCAGGGACCATCTGATGATTAAGTGTCCCGCGGGCCAGGCCCACCGGGCTCACCCTGCCAGAATCCGCTGCCGCTGTACAGAAGGGGGCCGTCTGTCCTTGAGAAGTTGTCAGCCTGGAAAACTAAAGGCGTAACTCCACATCTCAGCTGAATATATAGTCACTCATTTAATTAATACCCATCAAACATCTATGTCCCAGAATCTGAGTTAATTAAGCTTTAAACTTTTCTTGAACCTTCACATTCCAGCGCTTAAGCTTATTCAGACAATGGCTACCATTTACCAAGTGCCTCAGTGTGATCAAGATGGGTTACTGAACCTGGCTCTGACAAAAGCTTGGCACCCTTCACCAGTAAAACCCTTTCACAAATGGAATTGGCCTCAGAACTTCAGTATATATTGAATATATATATATTCTTCCTTCCTGTAGGCCCCATTTCCCTAAAGAACCTGAACTGTCCCAGATTATTTGCTGTGGTCACTAGGCACATATTTGTCTCTTCAAATAACTTCTTCCAAGCTCCAGGTCGTGTCCCTTCCCCAGATAACCTGAGGGGGGTTTGGCAGATCTGTGTCCTTTGCTGTTACGATACCATGTTTCCAGAGGAAAGAATCCTCTCGTGGTGAACTGGGTGAATTCTGTAACTTATGAACTCAGTAATTGTTAGTGGCTTTTTCGAAATCTAGACTTTTATGGGAATTAGATGAAAATTGAGCCACTTGAAGTAAAATGTAAACTTTTTGTTCCATGTAACACAAACAGAATCTCCATACACACAATCAGTTGTGTCCACCAGGTAAATCTACTTGAGGCCAGATCACACACATACTTCATTTTGAGAGCTAGAATGGAAGTCACTGTTCTTAAATATTTATGATTTCATGTGGGCTGATGCATCTTTCACGTATTTTATCCTCTCTCCAGATTTAGTCCAGACTCCCGGTTTCTGGCAGTGGGTTCTAGTGAGAACTCAGTGGATTTTTATGACCTAACATTGGGCCCCACCCTTAACAGAATCAGCTACTGCAGAGACATTCCCAGCTTTGTCATTCAGATGGACTTCTCTGCAGACAGCAGACATCTCCAGGTACAGTACCTCTGTCCTACGTCCAGTTCACAGGAGCTGTTGTTACAGCTGTTGAAACTCCTGAGTTTCATGGGGCACCCGTGTGGTTCAGTCGGTTGAGCGTCTGACTTCGGCTCAGGTCATGATCTCACGATTCGTGGGTTCAAGCCCTGCGCTGGGCTCTGTGCTGACAGCTAGCTCAGAGCCTGTTTCAGATTCTGTATCTCTCTCTCTGACCCTCCCCTGCTCACACTGTTTCTCTCTCTCCCTCAGAAATTTAAAAAAAAATTTTTTTTTTTAATAAATAAAACTCCTGAGTTTCAGAGGGGCGCCTGGCTGGCTCAGTCAGCAAAGCATGTGAATCTTGATCTCAGGGTCATGAATTCGACGCCCCACGTTGGGCGAGAGCTTTCTGAAAAAACACCTGAGTTCCAGAGCTTGTGAACTTTTGCCTTTATTTACTCTTCACTGTTTCTGCATTCTTTAATATCCTGTTCTTCTCAGATCTTTTTTCCATTTTTTTCTGAGATTTTTATAGTCATCTGTAATGTTAATGTTAGAAATGTAAAGCAAATAGCACACTTTGCTAGTATTCTCTAGCCTTCTGATGTGTCTCTCACATAATGGAATTCTTGTCCCCTTTTTAATACAACGAAAGGTCTCTACCGGTTGCTATAAACGACAGGTCTATGAAGTGCCTTCAGGAAAACCTGTTCTGGATCAGGCCGCCATGGACAGAATTACTTGGGCTACATGGACTAGGTAAACGGGAAAATCCTGTTGCTGAACAGTTACAGCCATTCCACTAGGGAATAGCAGTTCTAAGTTTGTTACTGTATCCTGAGTTCTTTCTAAGAGAACAATGATGGGCTCCTGCTGGGACGCCTTGTGACCGAACCTATGCTCATGCTTTATCAAGGTGAAAAGCCTTTAACGATACCCTGATATTTTCCTTAACGTGTTAGGTTCAGAAATTGGCAGTAAAAACACATACCAGGTACTGTTAAGCAATCCTGTTATTTCTCTACCTAAAAGAATACATTGTGCAGCTGTTAGAAATAAAATCTTACGGATTTGCTGGCTGTGTAACAGGTAACCAGGAGTATCCATCTTTTTAATCCACCAAATTCCTATAGCATATGCATCTTTATTAATTTTAAAGAACATAATTAAGTAGAAACTAATTACCAAAAAACTGCTTCAGTGGAGTACATCTGTGTTTGCTATGGTGTATTTTCTTTATTCCTCCCCTCTAGTATTCTAGGAGATGAAGTTATGGGAATCTGGTCCAGACATGCTGAGAAAGCCAATGTCAACTGTGCCTGCGTATCTCATTCAGGAATCAGCCTTGTAACAGGAGATGACTTTGGGATGGTTAAGTTATTTGACTTCCCATGTCCTGAAAAATTTGTAAGTTTCTGTTTGGTCTGTTTTTTGATGTAGTTTTGTTTAGATCTGATCATTAGTACCTCTTTTCCCATAATTTAATAGCTGTTAATGTTAGTCTCCTGATTTAGAAACACTTGTGTTCCTAAGATTTTTTTAAAACCTACTAAAAATAAAGCTTTTAGTTGTCTCCTCATGCTCCTTACACATCTTTGCTAACTATCCTAATAGAGCTGTGATTATCCTTTTATTAAACCTTTAATCTATTATCAAGTTTCAAATTCTTTTCCTCAAAAGGAAAATTTTCAGAGTACCTGGAGACATCGGACTGCTGAAAAAACCTGGTCTGTTAGGTGCAGATCCGTTACTAACTGTGAAAAAGCAGTGTATTTATGTTTTGAGAAAGTACAGGAGCAGGGGAGGGGCAGAGAGAGAGAACCCCAAGCGGGTTCCGCACTGTTAGTATAAAGCCCGACATGGTGCTCGATCTCATGATTTGTAAGATCACAACATGAGCCATAGTCAAGAGCTGGACGCTTAACTGACTGAACCACCCAGATGCTCATAAGAAAGCATTTTAGTAACATTGCATGTGGTCTGAAGTGCCTACTCTCTTCACAGCCCCCATGACAGAGACAGGGTTCCCGATACGAACCTTTGATTTCTGCGTGCCTCACACAACATCCTAAGCTTTGTTTTTTGTTGTTTCTCAGGCAAAGCACAAAAGGTTCTTGGGTCATTCACCTCACGTGACCAATATTCGATTTACCAGTGGGGATCGACATGTCGTTAGTGCCGGAGGTGATGACTGCAGGTTGGTAACTTTCCTAAGCCAAAGAGCAGAGAATCTTGAACTAGTTACTAAGAGATCTCATATCCCCATGTTAGAGACTCAGCTAGTCAACTATAAAAAGGTAGCCTAACTGGGAAGCTGGTGCTGTGGAGTCACACACTATGGAAATACAAAGTAAAAGGAATTCATGAAAAGTTTTATTACATGTATGATTTAAAACCTCAAAAAACTAGAAATATAATGAACTCACTGCATTTTTTTTTTAATTGCAGTTTATTTGTCTGGAAATGTGTACATATGCCTCACTAAAAGATACGGATGCAGAGAAGACTGTATAAATTAACAGCCTTGAGAGACCAGAATTACAGACGAGGAACAAAAAAAAAGCAAACCGAACCAAACCCTGCATGGGCAAGTGGTGCTAATTTAGGATTGTAACAGGGATAAACGCCCAGAGTCATCAAAATAGAAGACAGATAAGTTCAAGACACTTGCTGTATGCACTGGGGAACTGTCCATAATCCACACACTGCCAGACAGTTACGTTTCAAAGAAATATACGTTTCAAAGTATACAGATACTTGGTGAAAGCCAGCCCCCCGTTTTTGGGAAGGGTGCAAACTCGGCAGGCCTGGTAGGGAGGCTGAGGGGACTGAGCTTCTCCCCCAAAAAACCCAAATCAAAACCTTAAAACCCCAACTTGCAAAGTTTTCGTCATCTTTTTAAGCAAACGGTTTTTCTTCGTTAGAATTTCTATTTTATTTGGAAGGCTCATTATTTAATGACTTATTTTTCCTTGTGTTTACATAAGGAAAGAAACACACCATCACCCTAAAGGATCACAGCTTTTAAAAGGCGAACATGATTTCCCTAAGGAAACACACACAAGCTTTACTGGAGAAGATAATGCTACTTAAGCATCAATAAACCTCTTTATAAAGGACACTTTCCCCTGTTTTAAGTTCAGGAACGAATCCAAAGTTAGTATATGGTCACTACATTTTCACGGTTGAGCTGTCGATCCTTTTATGTTCAGCAGCCCCCTCTATAGCTGAAAAATGAGAACATGATTATAGCCTCATTAATGAGAAAGCAGTATGCTGAACACTCCTTCCCAGTGGTGCACGGGTTTAAGGTGTAGACAGCATGAGGATTGAACTGGGAGAGCATACTGAATATTCAAAGATGTAGTCTAGTAGAAACACCTGTTTAACATGTAGGCTGAAATGTTCAAGGTCACATTTACAAAGTTAATTTAGTAGCTCTTGAAGTTTCTACGGCTTTTTTTTTGATTGGAAAAATTTACCAATTAGATGTATGCAACCCCATAGGCTGACTTCCAAAAGGAATGAGTACAGGTCCGCTTGTAACACCTGTCTATTAAAATTCCTTTTGGGCGGATTAGGGCTGAGCACTTAGATCTTTATCCCTCTTCACTTTAATGCTGCCAAAGATCAGTACTTGCCATTCAGGAATTTGCTGTTTAGCCTGTCTGTAGTTTCCTGAAGACTGGAGATTATGTAGATTGCTATTTAAAAATATATTTTTCTAAGTGTGAAAAAGTTTAAGATGCTCTACTGGTCCTATGAATTTTTACTGTGTTAACTCTCTTTGTAGTGTAATAGACCCCTTCAGGTTCTGGAAGTCTCAGTTTGGCCTGACCTGTATTTTGTATGCCCAACACCTTGTAAATACTAAAAACAGAAATGGCCGAATCCTATCACAGAAAGCCTGAGCAGTGATTGAACACGGCCAGTTTTAAAGCTCTGAATAATAGCTGTGTTTGAAGGCCTGCTTAAACCACGATTAAGCTTGAAACAGAAGGTCCTGTTCACATCAATGGATTGTCCTAAATTAAGCCAAATTTTAGAATACACTAATGTTAAATTTCTATTCATGTATATTATAAAGGGCCATTCAATAAATTACAGGAAAGAAATTTCCTTGAACCACCCTCTCTCTTCCGCTCCATTTTTGAGCCTGTTGCAGTTTCAAACTTTCCTTCTGAGCCAAGTTTGCTAGCTTCTGGCTGAAGAAGAATCCCATTTCGCAGTACAGGTAGAAACTCTATATAATAAAGTATACAGGACGGAAATGCTTCCACCGCATTTTTGCTCCAGCGGCCAGCCTAGCAAGCCAGCCGTACTCGCTGCTGTCAGCTTCAGGACTGAAACACGTTGATTTTAAGTAGTTCTCCCACAACCACCTTGGCTGTGCCAGCCATCAACTGAGGCAAGGTGAATAACCGCGATGGGCTCTGAAGATTCTGCCCCGTGTATTTTTTTAACCCAGAGCTTTACTTTTATGTGCAGTATTTGACTAAGCTCCCGCATTTTAACTTGAGACTCCTGGCACCTTTGGTCCCGTCTGCGGATAAACGCACGCCAAGGCACACTGTGCACGAGTGCCGCTCGCTGCCACCGGCACTGCTTGTGCTTCTCTTTCAACCAAGTTCTCCAACAGATGTTTAGAGTCAACCTCAGCCTGCCCATAAACCAGAGCAGCTGGGATGGTAGCATTAAACTCTGAAATGTGTTTCCAGGTAGTGTTTATGAAATGGGGGGGAGAAACCCCTGATGTTAGCTCATTACTAACTTGTAAAATGGTTGAACCAAATCACTTAGGCCCTGTTTCCCATTTATGTTCTTTGCAGTGAAATTATGAGAATGCAACTGTACACCGTTTATAAATGATGTTACTAAAAGTCTGTTTAAATTTCTAGAAATACAACTTAAATTTCTTCACAAAGATGTAAAGCTCAATCTTAAGTAGCACTGGAATGACAAATGCCTTAAATTCAAAGGAGTCAACTTTTTAGAATGAAGCAGAATGGTCATTTCACCCCAGCCTAACAACGTGAGGGCCCTGTGCTCTGTCTTTACTCACCAAATGGTTTAATAACTGGTTAATTCTTTCTTCTCCCCATGGAAAAGCAATGGCCACAAAATAGACTGTCGGTTTGATGCTCTTAAACATGGACTTTTACACGTGGTGTTCTGTTATTCCTTGGGTATATAACTAATGAACTTTTTGTTTTCAGTTCGGTCCTGAGACTATTTAGGTCTTTATCTTTTTTGCATTAGTTAGCTCTGTTGTAACCAGCTTTTAGCTGCCTTTTTTTTTTTTTAACTGCTGTACATCAAGTCTTTAAAATCAGTGATCCGTTATTTAATTCTAAAGCATCTGACACTTCTTGCCTTAACTATTTTAAAAACCACACACAGAAAACTGTTGATTCAATAGTTCCAAAAGTTTAGTCCTATTTTGCAGTTTACCCATCTGATTTCTGTAATTAGTCGTTTAAAATATACTATTTAAATCTAATTTTTACATTAAAATTTTTTTCTGTGCAGTTCTTTCTGGAAATATTTTTCAGAATGTGAGAATATATTATCTTGTGAGTTTGAAGTCTGTTTTCTGATACCTTCTGTATATAGAACTATAAAAAAATTTGTATAATTTTGTGATAATGCATTCCCAAAATATTTATTTAAAAAGTATATGTTAATAGTAAAGCATTTTAAGGAACTGTTGCTATTGTTTCGCACTTGCCATTCCAGCTGTCTATCCCGGACACATCCTATCCCAGAAGGTAAGGGACTAGCTATTTGAGAACCATTTTACCACAGTGTCACTGAACCCAAGAAGCCTGTATTACCACGCTTTTCAAACTAAATTCACTTAAAGTTAAAAAGCAGGCAGAACTGAATGACTATGTTAAGCTGCCTCCACACTTTTGGCCACTTGTTTTCACAATGGATAATCCTTGGGAAAATTTAGAATAAGGATGCTCTTCTCACTGGACACACACCAACACCATAGCCCCGAAGTGGATTTTATCAGTACTGACAAGATCACCACGCTGTAAATGTTGATACTGAAAATAGCAGTGTACAAACACACCTCAGATGTTTTAATGGAATTTAGCTTTTGCTTTAAACGGTCTTTTCATAGTCGAAACAAACAAAACACCCAATGTTAAAACCACTTAATAAACTTACAAACTAGAAAAATTAGACACTTCAGATAGGCAATAAACTTCATATTATGAAATCAATATATATTCCAAGTTTCAAAGATTTGACAAGTTCTGCGGAGTATCTTTCATCAGTAGGTGGAAACTTTCAAACTCCACAATCTTCTGCCAAGTAGGACTGAGTGTCATTCACTGAATAAACAAAAAATTTTTTAATTAATGGCTTTACATCCATATATATATATCTCTAGTTAAAAAGATGAATATTTTCACACAATATCTGTTCTACAGATTTACAATATGAGGATCAGGTTTGGTTTTTTTATACAAAAAATACAATTATATAAGGTAATGATGACATGTATTTAAATTTACAGGCCACACTAAGACTTTTTGAAACGTGGTTTACTAATGCTAAGAAAATTCATGTGTAACCGTATACATTCAGAAGGGAAATCTGATCTGGAGATTACCTAGGTGAATAAGCAACCACTGGTAAAACAAAATCTCCAAAAGACCCTGTATAATTAAACAGCAGAGGAAAAAAGTGACCATTTGCCTCAAATCGGTATACTTCTAATGTACCTGGTTTGGGGTCGAATCCATTTCAAGGCATGTCGCGGTGGTACAGTAATGGTGGGATGATAAAAAGTGCAGTCAGGTCTGGTACACTGAGTGTTAAATCTGCAGTGCTAAATACAGACAATAGAGTTTCAGCATTTGCAAAGCTAATACAAATAAAAACGGCAATTTGAGAGAAACTTTTAATGGGGAAAGAGATAATCTAACAGTATTTTAATACTGAAACCTGGAAAAATGAGGCCGCCTGACACAAAATCCTAGTTAAAGAATAACCGTGTTATTCGGCATATGATAAAAACTTGTAATCACCCTGCACATCTGACCCAACATCCCTTTATATATCCATCCTTCTCTGGACACCTTCATTTTTGCCCAAACCGACTTGGGAGAAGTGAAGGTCTTTCATAATGGCCTTCAGGCTTCGATTTCGGAAAGATCATTTACTGAGAGCAACTAAACAGCTGGAGCTACATCAATCGTTAGTATACAGAAAGTGAGAACCGTCGGGACAAGTCTGGATGGTATGAAGCAGTAGTACGAGATTTCATCATCACCGTTTCTGATGGGGGTGGGGGGAGACCATGACGACACAGAGAAAAAACCTACCCCCTAATGGAAACTAAGCAAAGGGGAGCTTTAGTCTGAGAGCTTACAATACTAACACTTGTTTCAGACCACTTGTCCTAAGGAGCCAGACAGGGGCTCCCCCAATACCTAAGAAATAACAAAAATGAGGCTCCAGGGGATGTGGGTGGGGAACCACGGATACACAAGGCAGTCAATTTGCTACTGATCTTCTAGGTCTCAGAATTAGAGGTTATCACTAAATCATTTTTGGGAAAATGAAAATTCTTACTTTTGGATGATAGAAGGGACATTCCATTTTCTTACAAGCAGGGAAATAACGGCACAGCTGACTACTAGAAGGTGATGCTGGTGTTGTAACTGCTGACAAAGATCAGAACAAAGACTGATCAAATCTGGCAAAACAATCCATCATGCAGTCTACTGGTATTTTTATGGGAACGGTTATAAAATGAAAATGAGGTGGGCTCAGCTGGTTGGGCGTCGTCCAATTCTGGACTTCTGCTCAGGTCATGCTCTCCTGGTTCATGGGATCGAGCCCCGTGTCAGGCTCTGCACTGACAGCAGAGCCTGCTTGGAATTCTCTCTCTCCCTCTCTCAATAGTGATTTTTATACTCATTAGATAAAATATTTCAGAATGACACTGGACAGGCACACTTGCTCTTTAAAGACTGGTTAGTGATTCTGGCACAATTTCTAAAATTATTTTTTTCTTTTAAACTCCATTTATAATCATAAATGCCATTTTCCACCTGAATGTAGCAGTGCACAGGGTCACTCACCTGGTTTCGGAGGCAGTACTGGAATTCTTCTACTCATATGAGTGAAGGGACAATCTGGTTTAGTACATTTTGCATCATATTTACAATTTGGATGAACAAACAAACACTTCTCAGCAAATTTACAATTGGGGAAGGCTCTAAAACAAAAACAGTCACATATAATTTTCTCAACACATTATCAGTTTTTCTGTAGAGCGGCTCCTTAGGCCCACTACTTGTTTTGTGAAACACAGAACAGAAAAAAGGGAAAGCAATTTTTCGAAGTAAACTCTACATCCAACATGGGGCCTGAACTCACAACCCCGAGATCAAGAGTCACACTGCTCTTCTAACTAAGCCCACCAGGCTACCTGGGAAACTCAATTTTTAAATGAGGCCAGATTTCAAAACAGAACATAGTAGTTAATCCCAAAGCTGAAGGTAATAACAAATTTTCAATTCAAGCCACCACCATGAAAGACAAAAGGGTTTCTTATGGTTAAGAATTCACACCATGTACTCTGTAAAATCTACGTCAGCAATCTTTTATCAAGTTAAATTCACTATACTAGGCACACTATAGTGCAAGGCATTGCTACAAAAAAGAGACCCCTTCTCTGGTATCCCTCTATGGACATCCATATCATTCTATCAGAATTTCCTTAAAAAAGTTAAAACACAGAGGGGTGTCTAGGTGACTGACTCCGTTGAGCATCTGACTCTTGATTTCGGTGCAGGTCATGAGCCCAGGGTTGTGGGATCGAGCCCTGCACTGGGCTCTGTGCTGAATGTGGAGTCTGCTTAGGATTCTCTCTTCCTCTGCCCCTCTCCCCGACTTGCACTGTCTAAAGTAAAGAAATTAAAGTTAAAAAAAAAAAAGTTACATGGAGAGATTCTACCTCTAGGACCATAAAAATTTTTTTGTTTTAATCTAACAGTCATCTCTCAAAGCTCATGCCACTGAACCAGCCAACTAGTAAGGAAAAATTATACCCAAGTCCTAAATGTTTTGTCACTACCTGTGACTTTTTTCTCCAATGCCTTAATAGCTGTGTATGTACACAATGCACACAAACCAGAGCACTTACATACCTATCTCCTTAAACATGCAGGCTTCTCCCGTTTCCCTACTCCCCCAAACATCTGGGAGGGCAATGGTTAAGTGTCACAGCCGTTTAGTTACAAAAGTCAAACTTGTCCACAGGAAAACAGAATAGGCTCTAAGATCTAGAATTAACCCTAGAAATTGGCATTAGCTTCCTGCTACTCACTTGCAAGGTGAAACAGGATGATGGTAAGCACACTCGTCCCCATTTTTACAGGCAGGCCAGTACTTGCAACGCTCCAAAAGTTTTTCTGGTTTCTGGGCCACACTCAGTTCACTCATCTCAGCTAGAATGGGGAAAGAATGAACAGTATCTCATTAAGTCTGGTCAATTCAGTACACAGCATCTTTAAATACATTTCCCTCAAAACCCAGGCTCAAACTTAGGTTCCTCTAGGTCTACAGTCATAGAAAAGAAACGAGTCCAATAATCTGGTTAACACAGGTGACAGCCTGATACACAAGGTCACCGGGAAGAGCAAAGTACTGAGGGATGCTGTAACTACAGCCAAAGTTCTCACCCCGAAACCCCAATTCTCAGTATTATTTCAGAGCCAAATTAAATGGGAGAGAGAGGGAAGAATGTCAAGTAGGGAGCCAATCAAATGACAGAAAAGTTGAAAACACAAAACGATAGAGAACATGAACGAATTCTCACAATCACACAAGACTAGGTGTGGTTCAAACATGAAAGTCTTCCACTCACTGAGACAGATGCAGTTAGTCCTAAGTCCAGGTGAGAAACTCACATCAATGTGAGGAAAAGTTTTTGGCCTAAAATGGGTCACAGATGTTGTTACCCACAGGGGCCCCGCAGTCCACCGACCGCCTGGCTGGGTATAAAGAGGAACCGTGGCAGAAAGCCTTGGTGTGGAGGAAACAAAGGTGGGGAAGAGTAGCCTGGAGAGAAAGTGCATGCGCCATCCATAAGGCTCCCTGCCACCCCTCAGGAGGTCATGCCCAACAACAATGTCAATTACTAGGGCATGGAAAAAGGGAGCCCCATGTTGCCAGATTATCTCCTGATTCAGAAAACCAAAAACCTTTTTAGATGGCATCAATTTTAAATGCTAGCAACTACTGCATATTTAAAACATAGAAAAGCCAAATAAAATTATACCTAAAGGCCATAATAATCTGCCTAAGACATCCTCACTAAAAAAAGAAAAAAGAAAACAAAGAGCCTCATGGGTGTTACATATTACGGTTCACATTCTCATCTATGAAAGCAAATACCACTTCAACCACACTCCTCTAGTCCTCTGCTTGCCCGAGGTCAGGCAGTTCAAATCTGGCTCTGTTAACTCTGCGGAAACTGACACTTGGGGCAAGTGTTACCTGGTCCCTCAACTTCAGTTTCCTCCTTTATGCATAAAGAAAATAACATCATCCTTAAGAGTTTTAATTGAATGGAAACAAAAATGCCAAACAGGCAACCTTTTCAAACCCGAAGAGCGCAGCAGCCAGTATTCTGAGAACTTAATGACCCAGTGACCCAACCTCAGTCTTCGTTACAGGAGAGTAAGGCACACAAATCCAGCCCTGGAGCCCAGAGAGGAGGAGCATCAAAGAGCTACTGTAGAACTGCCTCAAATAGTTTTCCATTGGTGCTTTAAAAGCCGTAAAAGCCACTGTTTAGCTCTAGGGTATAACAGTATCCTTAGTCTCAGGGAGCCTTCTCCTCCTCCTGAAAAACATACTTTACACTATGGTATATACGTAAGAGCTCAGGCCAAATGAAAGACATTAATCTGGCCTGGGTTAATGACGAATACCCAAAAACAGACTGGCTGGAAAATGGAGTAGATACTCATGGGTAGTGCTAAAGAAGTTAAATACTTTACAAGGAAACATGATCTAATGGAAATGTTAAGTCATACATACAGAGATCACGACTCTGGTTTCCCCAACATTCACTTCATAAGCTGTTAAAACTTCTGTTGAAGTTTTAAGATGAGGCAAATTCACTTTTTATTGCAAGCCATACAATCTGTGCTGTCATTTGACGGCTAGGGGCAGAGCAGGGGGGGCTGGCAACAGCATCCTTGAATCACTGGACAAAAAGCCAGCAAAAGAAATTGCGAAGTTTCAAATTCCCTGCTTGGAGGGGGAAGAAAAAGAAAGACCAGAGGCCCCTTGTGACTGTTACACTTCAGCTCTAACTACTACAGAGCTTCCTCCTTGGGCAGCAGTGAAACGCTGAGTCCCAGGTCAAAGCAATGGTGAAGGAGGCTCACCGCTCATCACAGCTGTCTCCGTAACGGCCATGGCACTTGTGAAATGTAGGCAAGAAGTTCAACTAGCATGTTATTGAGAGTGCCACTGCGATGACATACACATCAATAGAGCCTAGTGTGGATGTGTACATTTAAACAAAATTAGACCCCAACATACCTACGCTACCAATTTTTCTCTCGTTTGTAGACAAAATACACGGGGTCAAGAAATCTGTACTGCCTGACTATGGTAGTTCTTAACTGCCTTTGTTACCACTTAAAATTCTTCCTTCCTTTTTATAGGGTCAGACTTTCAACTCCCTCCACTAATCAAGGCCATGACATTATATTACTGACTCAGCAAAAAAAGCATTCCATTCAATAGCAGTATGTCCTCCCTCACTCATCATCTCCCCCTAAAGGCTATTATATTTTTATCGACTGAAAAAGGTTATTTAATGTATCTTCATGTCTCTACCAAGAAAAGGATTAACTTGGGAAAATATCAAAACCCATTACTGTTTTTACTTCAATGCTATTCATTTTAAGTTTCAGTAACTGTCTCCCCTACCAATGAAGGTGTTTCTACCAATTCTAGAAGCCGTGGGAACACGACTACCATCCTGTGTCACAAGTGAAAGCGTTCAGCAGCGTTATGTACTTGCCACTGGATCCAGCGAGAGGAGGACAGTGAGTGACAGAGGTTCATCTGCCTAAAAGCGTGCCGTTATCAGAAGAGTTCATTTCACTTCTACTAAATACTGTGCTTTGATATTAAATAACTTAAAGATAAGATTTGTGGTAAACTTCCATGAAGTATACTGACAGATTAGGTGAGAGACTCCTCTCAAAGGCATTTCATTCAGGTGAAAATAGCATCAACATCCAAATTCATTTTTCTGTCAAGTTAACTACAGGAGAGACTACTGCTGTTACGAGGGGAAAGTAACAGGTACAGTTAGTTTCTACAGGAAAGAAGTGCACCAGGTAGCAAGAGGGATGGTTCACCCTTCTGCGAGCACAGCTGAGACACACTGTGGCTCTCACGGCCGAGCTCCACTGCCGCCCTCCACTGCCGCCCTGGCGTCACAGCCCGCCACCAGACATACACAGGACAGTCTCAAACTGAACTAGTATGTTGTCTGAGAAAAGAAAAAAGGCCACTCCTGGTTTACAAATAAAAGCAAGGCCTCCAGCCAATATCCATTGAAGGTAGAGAGACAGGCCCCAGACTTCCCTCACAATGACAGCACCCTGCAAAGGGAAAATCTGAGCTCTCAACACACCATTTGCAAAGCTACCATTTGGGTCATCAAGCTGCCTGCTCATCAACTGCAACTGCTGTGGGTGGAGGAGACCTCTGAGTCCCTTGCTTGCGGCTGCAGTTTGGTTTACAGGTTTCATTCCTTCAAAGCACATGTCCTCCTCTTGATCTGACATGTATCCTGGGGGGCTGGGGACACCATCCAGCGTCACTATAAACTTGGGACTTGCAGGTTTATCTGGTTGTACAAGATCTCTGCCAGACAGATAGAAAATACCAGAGAATTAGGGAAACAAACACAAAACGCTGAGCCTCCTACAGTGCTCTTCAGCAGAACTATTGCTCCCTTACTTGTTGGTTTCTTCAGTTAAAAACAAAACAAAAAAATAAAACAAAAGAAAAAAACCAAAAACGACTTGGTAGGACTTTCAAGTACAGCCCTGATGAATTCTGCTAACACACAGTGACTATGGCCAATCGCGGCGGGGTCATCCAGGCTGCACTAAGGACCTTCTCCCCTGTGCCCTGAACATCATCCTTTTGATCTTCATAAGGTCACTTGGAAATAAGCTGAAAAATCAGCATCTGTGTTCAGAACACAATGGCCAACAGTTCTATATTAACACTAGTTTTACTATCTGTAGGTCTGTTCCTTTATCAAACATTTATCCATTTTCTAAGGGAAGAATCACCCCAACCCGATCTGCTAACTCTCTGTGCAAAGATTTCCTGACTTTGATCACCTGGCTTTTAAATTTCATTTCCTGGATGTGCATAAAGAAAAGAATCTTATTTACAGGGCTAAATCATGGACTGACTTATCTGCAGGTTAATGGGTTTCTGAACAAGAAAGATGAACTGGAATCCCTGGAAACGGAAACTGGGTTATCACACCTGGCCTAACCACTGACCTAGTTAAAGCACTCTGCACTGGGGGCCAGGATGGGGAGGAGGGAGATGGAAACTAATGGTTAACCTGCACTATCTAATCAACACAAAAAAGCTACACAAGAAAAAGAAACCATCTACCGTGTCTGCATAAGGTGTCCTGAAAGTACCCGAAGGGTATCTGCAGTCTTCATCCCCGACTCCTGGTTTGGTGCCACTACTATTTCCTCAGACAGCTTTGGCTTCTTCAGAATAAATGATCTGGTGTCTGCATGGACCATGGATTCCATGTCATAGTAATCTGAGCCAAAAAAATTGGCCATAAATGTTTACTTTTGAATATACCTTGTATTCCCAACATCACACAAGTGAGAAGAATGTCAATCGTTTATATATTTCTAATTACTTTCAAAGGAAAATCACAACAGTTCTGCCCCAGAATCGTGCTGCAATCCTGTGGCACTTCTTGGGCAATTCTATGCCAAACATTTTTTTTAAGGAAGTATTCCTTTCCTCATGAGAGCACATTACCTGGAGCTTTGAATGAATCACCCTGCCTACAGGACAGAAAGGTTCTTCTATGAGGCATCTAATGGAATACGAATATAAACTTACTCTTAAGTACAGTATTTTCTAAAAATACATAGAAGAATCCTCATGTTCCCTGGAATTATGACACAAAGACTGCTTAAAAATCTTTCTAAAATCTGTTTTGTTCACTTTGCATAGTATCCCTTACAGAGAACAATCTTGATGAAAATAATTCACCTGGTGTAATTTCTGCCTGGTTGTACAGAGAAGACTTATCGAAACAGAATTTTAAGGTGAAGGGGCACTTAAAAAAAATACAGCACAGAAAACACTGACCTTCAATGCAAAGAACCACAGTTCACATCATCTACAATACGCTTATTAAACCTGACTAGTTTATAAAATATGCTAAGAGACCAGAGTGGAGACGGTTGACCTATATTAATATGTCATCAAGTGACTAAAGTTAATGAGTTGCACTTAAGGTTAAGAGGCAAATAACAGAACAAAATCCACACCATTCAACTGAGCACTGTGCTAGGCCCACAAAGAAGAAAAAATAGAAAAAGAGATGTACATAACATTTCAGAAAAGCATATCCTAAAAGCTGATCCAAAAGGAGGATGAAAAAACAGTTGGGAGAATACAACCAATCTATTCCAGCTAGGGATCTAGACAAAGCCTACAGACGATGGACATTTGACGCAGGAATTAAAGGAAAGAGCAGAAATAACCCGGGGGTGAGGGGGGTGTAGACTTGGATAATAAACAGAGCGCATCCGGCAGAGGAAACTGCATGGAAAAAGGCAGAGGCTTTCATAAGACACAAGAAATCTAAGACCTGCTGAGAAATGTGGTGTGGCTGGAGGGGGGTGGTGCTGGGCAGCAGGGAAGGCCTAGGCATGAAGGATCTTCTATGTGTCAGTGAGTTTGGATTCTAGAAGTCATAAAGAATCACAAGAGGTTTCTAGGTAGAGAAGTGACATGATCAAACTGGTTTTTAGAAAAACAGTACTAAGAATGTACTGGAGTCCTAGATCTCAGCTACCAGGCTGTGAAATGATTCTCACCCTTCATCCTATTCGAACCTACAAAAGAGGGAGAAGACCCTTTCCACATTGCATCAGCGCTGGCCTTTCACAGAAGCTGCACTTGGAACTCCCACACTAGGAGTGAAGGAGTGGAGCAGAGCGGCCCTTCCTGCAAGGGGTGGTGGAGAGGGGATAGAGATACAGACGGAGGGGAGTGGGGGAGAAACCGGACCCAGGAGAATAAGGAGAAAACAAAGAGCAGACTGAAAGGGGGGCGAAGATAAATTTCGATTTCAGATTTATTTAGTCTTTGTGGGGCTCTCAGTTTAGAAGCTGAAATAAGAGGAGAGAAAAGAGAAAGCGCATCCAAACTGAAGGTGAACTAAGGGTTCATTACTAAAGCTCGCAGTCAGTGCCACCATCCCCACTGCACCCTCATAGGAGCCGAAGGAGTGGATTTCGCCCTGTGTTAGAGAGACCAGCACGTACCCTGCCGCTCTCCAGTGGCGGCCAGACGTGCCCAGCTGGCAGAGTCCAGAACTTAGTCCGAGGCTGCTGCCTGCTTCTCCCCAACCTGCACTTGGCAAAGCAGTTCTACCAGTTTACATCTTGGGAGAACAGAGAAGAGATGAAGATAATGCTCAGGGCAGGACACAGGAAAAAGTTAACATTTTAAGGGACGGGACAGGAGGAGCGGAGATGACAAGGAAGAACGAATGGAATTAGAAGAAAAACAGAGATGGTAAAGTCTCTGGTAAAACTGGTAAAGTCTGGTAAAGATGGTAAAGTTGGAAGCCAAACGATCAAAGATCGAAGAAAACATGGGGACGACGTGTCACATACGACAGGGTTTAGAGAAGCAGGCACCGAAAACAGAGCTTTCATTTTTCTGCAAGCGCCACCAGCCTCCTCTGCAAGGGTACCGTTACCACCTGGGCCCAGCAGAAGCAGACA
This sequence comes from Crocuta crocuta, assembly GCF_008692635.1. Classification (NCBI taxonomy): domain Eukaryota; kingdom Metazoa; phylum Chordata; class Mammalia; order Carnivora; family Hyaenidae; genus Crocuta; species Crocuta crocuta. The sequence continues at coordinate 12,879,914 of NW_027532747.1, forward strand.
GACACGAGTCAGGGACATCTTCTGGGTGCAGCCCACAAGCTGAACCCATGCCTTTTGTTTCCTCCTAAAATCCCAATGAAATGTCAACAAAGGGTTACATTATTAAAACATAAAGTCACAAAGACAATAACCATAAAAGGAGACAACTACATTTTGAAAGTGAAAAACTAACGTCTTCAAAAGCTGAAACTTAAGCCAATAATGAAACATTCCAATGTGGGTCCCAAGATTCTCCAAAGGCTGAGAAGCCAGTAGCAAAGGGACCCTAGGAAGGGGTGGAGAGAAAGACAAGGCAAAGAGGTATGTTCAAGTGTCTATTTCAGAAGCAGTTTTTTTTTTTTTTTTTAATGTTTATTCATTTTTGAGACAGAGCACAAGCAGAGGCGGAGCAGAGAGAGGGAGACATAGAACTGGAAGCAGACTCCAGGCTCTGAGCTAGCTGTCAGCACAGAGCCTGATGCGGGTCTTGAACCCACGAACTGTGAGATCATGACCTGAGCTGAAGTTGGCCGCTTAACCGACTGAGCCCCCCCAAGCGCCCCAGAAACAATGGTTTCTTCCTAAACTATAAATCTGTTTTGTCACTTCTAACCTGCACCACACCTACGCCCCTACCGCTATACTGAAGTTTCTGGAATCACTAGAGACATGTTTCCCCACTGACCAGAGTTGGAGGCCTATAAATGAAGCATCGTGGTCTTTGACAGAACAGTGCTACAACAAAAATTGAATGTATACTATTAAAATGTTAAAAAGTAGTTTGATTTCTTGATAATCTTTGACTATTTTCTCCCTTAGAGAAAAGCGGAACTTAAGCCTCTTGGAAAGGTCAAAACAGAGGGTCTCTGGACCAAGGGATGCCAGCCTTGTTGAAAGAAATACTGTTCTGAAAACAGGGAGGAGGTGTAAACAAACATTACATAGTAATTAATGTTGAGGTACCTCTCCCAGGCTCTTTTCCTCATTTTGCTTCCAGAAACGCTGGAAGCCAATCCACTACTCTGAAAGATCTTTCTGTGGAGAAGCTCACCAGTCTAAGAAGAAAGGCCTACAGACAGTGACATCAGGGTTATCTCCACACTAAAGACACAAAACAATGAGTCTCCACTGCAGGATCTATATTCAAATGTGAAGTCACAAGCCCTGCATCCTAACTAATGAACCCAGAATGCCTCTCTGCTTCTGGAGATACCCACTCATATATGTATGACAGCCAAGGAGCCCCAGACATCTGTAGAAAACCTGCCATGAAAGACAGCAATCAAAACAAACAACCTGGAGAAAATAAGACCAAGAAGGGAGGGGAGAAAGTACCCAAAATTATCTTTAATAGCCTCAGAAAAATAAGAGAAACTGTTGCATACGTGAAACAAGGTCAGTATACAAAAAATAAATAAGGGGAATATGCAGAAACTAGAAGGCTCCCAGAAATAAAAACCACAATAGGAGATAAGCAAAGAATGTAGTCCTTGTAGGACTAGATGCTTCAAACTGTATGTGCACCATGGAGAAAAAGAAAAATTAAAGGAAACAAAAAATGTGGAAATGTCAACGAAGTGGATACAACACACAGAGCTTAGCTGCCAAACATTTTGAAAGAAAATACCCTTATGTGGAAAACTGGATGGAATGCTGAGAGATGACAGCGACATCAAGGATGGAGGGTATCTAAGCTCTTTCACAGGCAGAGAGGAGAAGCCAGGAGAGGGGCAGGACTAAGCCTACAGGAGTGGGGGGGACACTAAGTGTTCATCGACTGGGTGGGGTCTGGCATCTGGGCGGATGGTGATCCTGAGAGGACAAGTGCTTCCTGCTGAGACAGAGGGAGGTGGGGTACTGAAATATACCTACTGACTGTGGAGGCCTGACCAAGGGGGAAGCAGCAGGAGCCACAGGGAGGGGCCAGGGCACCAGAGCTTCCAACAACACCAGGTTTAGGGGAAATAAACGAAAGCAGGAGAAAAGAAGGTTACTGAATTTAAGACTGCAGGTGTCCAGTGGCCCCTCTCTTACTCAGCAGACACTAGGGCCTGTACACACAGCTGGCAAGGGCGGGCACTGAGAACAGAGATACATAAGGCCCTGTCCTGAAACAGACCATGGCATAAGTGTCGGGGGGGGGAGGGGGGGACACTGAAGTTACAGTGGCTCTAAGAACAACTAATTCCATGTGTGGCCCTGGTGAGGCGATTCTAAAGTGAAGTGAAAGTGAGGATAAGGTAGAACAAGCTAAGGAACATGAAAACAGCTCAAGACAATGGCAAAGCAGGGCAGAAAGGAGAGAAGGTTAGGGATTCAAACTATCTCTGGAGCAGAAGGTGACAGCCAGCAGATTCCAGGGACTCAAGGGAAACGGCATCAAAGCAGGAAACATTCTGAATGAGGCGAAACATACAAACACCATAAAACATGAAGAAAATGCAGATCTTGTCTCCTGGCCCTAAAATATTTTCACAGATCTTAATATAGCATCTTAGGGCAGGATCTAAGATATACAGGATACATTAAATGAGGCGTAAGAAATGGAAATAGCAACTGAAAAATGCTAGATTACAATGAAAATTTAAGGTTATTACCAACCTTGACTGATCTGCAGAGTTTCTGCCATTACTGGGTCGATCTGCAGCCGGGATAACAACTGCCTCTGTGGAGTTCCTAGGATACAAATTTTCAAGCTTTACTAAGTTTTAAAAACAAACAATATGTGTGTATTTCCAGAAATGAAGCCTAAAATAATCTTACTGGGTTCTTACTTGAAAGTCTTAAAAAAATAATTTATAGCTTCAACAATGCTATTTAATAATATTTATAGACCAAAGTCTGTAAGACAAAAATCCTAGTTGTTCTTCTGTCTGGAAGCCAGTTTTCTTGGACCGGAGGTAAAACCTAAGAATAAAGGTTAAAAGGCTAAGGTAGTACCACCTCCTGGTGGTACTGCGTGGACCCACAGCTTGAACTATAGTTGACAGGCAACAGCCAACTGCAAGATCAAAATAAGAAATAACTCCCTCCATAACCTGGGCTCTCACCATTACAACCCACTCCCACACCCCTGGAACTGCAAACAAGACACAGCACAGTTATCTGATCCAGTTTCCAAAAGACAAACTATGGCCTGGACTGATATGAAGAGAACAATGAGAAGTACGATCTCAGAGGTCTGGAGCCCAGATACCCCAGCAGCACGAATCTCGTGAGAAAACATACTCAGCTGGAGTATTATTTCATAAACGAGTTCATAATTTCCTCACTGTTACACTGCAAAACAAGACCAAGCAGGGACACAGAACTGATTTTCAATGTCTTCAATTTGATGATAAGCTCTTTGAAGGATGGAAGGAAGTCACACTTTTCCAAACCACCCCCCTCCACGCCAGTGCTTAGGAGGTATCAGGTGCTCCCTTGATTTAAAACCCAAGTATTATCGATAATGCATTAACAATTATTCATCATAAGCAAGTGGCATTTATTCCAGGAATGCAACGATGGTTCAAGGTCCACAAATCAATCAACACGACACACCACAGTAACAAAACAAAGGCTAGGAATCTTATTATCCCAATACATGAAAAAATAGCATCTGACAAAACCTGACATCCTTTTATGATAAAAACTGAACAAGGGGTGCCTGGGTGCCTCAGTCTGTTGAGTGTCCAACTCTTGATTTTGGATCAGGTCATGATCCCAGGGTTGTGGGATCAAATTCCACGTTGCACTCCACACTGAGCATGAAGCCTGTTTAAAATTCTCTTTTTCTCCTCTCTGGCCTTTTCCCTGGGTTCTGTGTGCTTTAAATAAAAAAATAAAACTTCTCAGCCAAATGAATTTAGAGGGAACATAACTCAACTTAAAAAAAGGACAGGAGCGCCTGGGTGGCTTAGTGGGTTAAGCATCCGACTTTCGCTTAAGTCATGATCTCGCGGTTTGTGGGTTCGGGCCCCGCGTCGGGCTCTNAATGCTCCGTCTCTCAAAAATAAATAAATGTTAAAAACAAACAAACAAAAGACAAACCCAAAGCTAACATCCTGAAGTGAAAAGCTGCAAGCTTTTCCTCTGAGATGAGGAACAAGGTAATAAGAATGTTCACTCTTGCCACCTCTATTTAATATAGTACTAGAAGTCCTAGCCATAGCCATCAGACAAACAAAAAGGGGGGGGGGGAGGGAAAAAAGGCACCCACATTGGAAAGGAAGAAATAGATGATTAATACACAAAACACTAAAGACTCCACAAAAAAACTTAGAATAAATGAATCCCTAAAGTTGAAGGATACAAAATATAAAGAAATATGTTGTGTTTCCATTCACTAAAAACAAAGTAGCAGAATGAGAAATTAAGAAAACAATCCCACTTACAATTGCACCAAAGAGAGTAAAATACTGAGGAGTAAATTTAACCAAGGAGGTGAAATATCTATACTCAGAAAACTGTCAGATGAAAAGAAAATGAAGACGATACAAATAAATGCAAAGATTCTCAAAGAATGGAAAACAGTATTAAAATGTGCAAAGTTAATTTTCAATTAATTATTGTAAAATAATTTCAATTAATCAATGATAAAAAGGCAAGAATCTACAGCAAGGAAGAGTCTTCTCAATAAATGGTATTTAGAAAATGGGCAGCTATATGAGAAAAACACTTTCAGTATATGCAAAAACAAATTAGAAATGAACTAAACATCTAAATGTAAGACCTGAAATCATAAAAAAAAAAAAAAAAAAGAAGGCAGTAAATTCTTGGGTATCACTCTCACCAGTATATCTTTGGATTTGTCTCCTTAGGTGCGAGCAACAACAGGAAAAACTGGGACTCCATCCAACTAAAAGCTTCTGCACAGTAAAGCAAACTATCAACAAAACAAAAAGGCAGGGCAGCACCTGGGTGGCTCAAACCATTAAGAATCCTGACTCTTGACTTCAACTCAGGTCATGATCTCGTTCGTGGGTTCAAGCCCTGCACCGGACTCCACTGCTTATTCTCTCTCGCTCCCTTTCTCTGCCCTTCCCCTGTTTGCTTGTGTGCATTCTCACTTGGTCTCTCTCAAAATAAATAAACTTAAAAAAAATAAATAAAACAAGGCAACTTACTGAATGGAGATATTTGCAATAGACATATCCAATAAGGGATTAACATCCAAAATATATAAAGAATTCATAAAACACCAAAAAACCCAATCTGATTTTTTTAAAAAGGGCAAAGGAGGGGGTGCCTGGGTGGCTCAGTCAGTTAAACGTCCTACCTGTTGATTTCGGCTCAGGCCATAATCTCATGGTTCATGAGACTGAGCCTGATGTTTGGCTCCATGCTATCAGTGTGGGGCCTGCTTGAGATTCTCTCTCTCCCTCCCTCCTTTCATGCACGCCTTGATAAACGTCCTACTGTTGATTTCGGCTCAGGCCATAATCTCATGGTTCATGAGACTGAGCCTGATGTTTGGCTCCATGCTATCAGTGTGGGGCCTGCTTGAGATTCTCTCTCTCCCTCCCTCCTTTCATGCACGCCTTGAGCTCCCTCAAAAAAAACACAGGAACAAAAACAAAACAACAAAAAAACCAAATCTTAAAAAAAAAAAATGAGCACAGGACCTGAAGAGACATTTTCAAAAGAAGACATAGAGACAGCCAAGAAATGGAAAGATGTTCCAACATCTAAATGAGATACCGCTTCACATCACATCTCTCAGAATGGCTAGTATCCAAAAGGCAAGAAATAACAAGTCTTGGCAAGGATGTAGAGAAAAGGGAATGTTCATACACAGTTGGTGGGAATGGAAGCTGGTGCAGCCACTGTGGGAAAACGGTAAAAAATTAAAAATAGAAATAGCACGGGTGCCTGAATGGCTCAGTTGGTTAAGCACCCAACTCTTGATCTCACTCAGCTCCGGTCATGATCTCACAGTTCATGAGACTGAGCCCCCACTGGGGCTCTGCACTGACACCTAGGAGCTTGCTTAGGATTCTCAGTCTCCCTCTCTCTGCCCCTCCCTCGCATGCACATGCTCTCTCAAAATACATCAATATACTTAAAAAAAATTTATTTTAAATATAGAAATTCCACAGGATCCAATAATTCCACTTTTGGTTATCTGTCCCAACTAAATGAAAACACTAATTTGAAAAGACATATACACGCTATGTTTACTACATTACTTACAAGAACCAAAATACGCAAGCAATCTCAGTGTCCACAGAGAGATGAAGGGATAAAGATGTGATACAAACACACACACTCAGGAACATTACTTGGCCATAAAAAAGAATGAAATCTTGCCATCTGCCACAACAAATGGACGTACAGGGACGGTACTGAGTGAAATAGGAGAAAAACAAATACTGTATGATTTCCACTTATACGTAGAATCTAAAAAACAGTACTGATGAACAAACAAGACAGAAACAGACTCACAGATACAGAGAACTAGTGGCTGCAGTAGGGGAGAAACAAATAGGTAAAGAGGATTAAGACGTTCAAACTTCCAGCTGTAGTCACAGAGATGTAAAGTACAGCATGGGGCATACAGCCAATAATATTCAGTAACTTTGTATAGTGAGTGATGGTAACTACACTTAACCATGGTGATAATTCATAATGTATGTAAATGTCAAATCATTATGCACACCTGAAACTAATATTGCACCGTCAACTACATTTCAATTAAAAATAAACTTAGGGACACCTAAGTGGTTCAGTCAGTTAAGCGTCCGACTTTGGCTCAGGTCATGATCTCGTGGATTGTGGGTTTGAGCCTCATGTTGGGCTCTGTGCTGACGGCTCAGAGCCTTGAGCCTGCTTCAGATTCTGTGTCCCCTTCTCTCTCTCTGCCTTTCCTCTGCTCACGCTCTGTTTCTCTCTCTCTCAAAAATGAATAAACATTTAAAAATTAAACATGAAAATAAACTTAAAAATCAAAGTTAAATAAAAGTCGTACAGTACAGTGTAGAATAGGATGTGACTGATAGGGTTCCAAATACTAAAATTATTAGTCAGATGACTATTATTAGTTTTTAGTATATATATAACTAGTGGTTTCACAGACTGCGATGTACTGAAGTACACGTACATAAGTTGGCAACTGCCTGCCAACTACCATGTTTCACTAAAAGGGGTTTTTCATTTTAAAAGCTACAGTCAATTCAAAATTCTATCAGCTCTTTTCTTTTAAAATAGAAGCTAATGTACTACTCTTTAGGGGTATAACAAAAAGAAGTTAATTTCTTCCAAAATTATCATAGCATAAACACAGCAAATCCTGGCAAGTTGCCCTCAAATACAGGTATCATTTGGTCAAGTTGTACTCTGAAAAACAGCTTGGGAAACTGATAAATATTAGGGTTACAGGAAACTCTTCCAATTCTAATATTACAACAGGTCCCTTTAATGCAATGAACAATGGAAGAATTACACATTTTAAGATAACTTCATGAAATAGATACATGAAAGAGGACTATTCTCTCACATTTCAAGTTTTATTTCTCTATGCTCATCTCTCTCTTCAAAACATTTTTATAGAGATCCACTAAGAATTCTGGTAACTTCTAGGCTTCTAAGTTAATCCTACAGACTCCTTCTTTGTTGTTTAATGGTCCATGAGAAGTTCATGTTTTGGGACTTGCTGCCTCTAGAGGACAACTAGTCCAGTTACATAAAAAGACACAGTTGCAAAGGTGAGTTATATACAAGACATCACATACTAAAGATTTACCTTTTTCAATGTTTCTAAGGAAGCCAATTATTTTTACATCAGTAGTCCTTGACTGTGATTCAAAATCGACTTCCTCTTGAAGATCTTCAAATTGTTTATTGCATTCAGATGCTGATGTTGAACATTCATTCATTTTAACCTCCAAAGATGAAATTTTTGCTTCATTCTGTGACACTCTTACATTTAAATCAAAAAGATTTGCTTCCACTGTCAAAATTGCTGCTTTCATTCCTTTAATTTCATTGATATCAGTTGATATTTTTCTTAGAAGATGGGAAATACTGTCTAGCTCATTCAATGAACAAGAGGAGCTTGTTACAGAACCTAAGTCAATTGGCCCAGGTGAGAAGAAAATCGGTAAAGATGGTGATGGAAACCTTGAAGACATTTTCATAAAATTCTCCTGCTTAGTATTTGGTAATTTTTCCTTCACAGCCCATTATATTGTTTCATCAAAAATAAAAACAGTGCTTAAGGCTGTTATTAAAAAGTATTAAGAGTGAATAACATCTTAAAACCTACAACTAAAAAGAAAGGATTGTACATTTCTGGAGTCAGAACTCAAAAGTAAATTTGAAAATGCTAATAAGCAAACCAGACCAATGTTCTCTTTGCTACAACTAAGAAGCCTTAATATGAAGCCCTGTGTATCCTGTAAGTCCTATTTAAAACTCGTCTCCAAACAATAAACCCTATTATTGCATACAAAATAATTCTGGCTTCTGATTGGCTGAAAGCACACATGTGAGACACAAAGAATTTTCTATTATTTACCTCATTTGACAAGGAGCACCAAAGATCTGAAGTCAAAATTATTAGAACATTAAGTACTTTATACCTGGATATGATGTTAATTTAACACATTTCTGTCCCTTCAACTATTAAACCATAACTTACAGGATTCAAATTATTTTTAAATTGTTTTATTTGGTATCCTGAGTTTCATTTAACCTTGAAAATAGTGTTGCACAAGTTTTTAGCATATCTGTTGTAGGGAGAGAATAGATAGGGTAACTGGACCCACAATTACAGACAGATTTCTTAAAATATGTATGGTAATAATGCAATTCAGCTGCATGGGTATGGTATGGTAGGAATTTATAGTAAGAGAAATGAAGACTTGGCCTTGGTTTGATGATAGACTATAATTAGATGAGTGATTTTTCTACCACTGTGTAGGCTATCTTTTAATTTTGATAGTATCCTTTGGAACATCAAAGTTTTTAATTTAGATAAAGTCCAATTTATCAATGTTTTTCTTTGCTTGGGCTTTTGGGTGTCACATCTGAAAAACCACTGGCTAATCCAAGTTCATTATTTAGACTTACATGTACTCTTTTCCTAAGTTTTACAATTTTTGAGTTAATTTACATAAAGTAAGCATCCAACTTCATTCTTTGCCTGTGGATGTCCAGTTGTCCAGCATCATTTGTTGAAATGAATGTATTTATTCCCCCACTGAACTGTGTTGGCATTCTCGCTGAAAATCAACCCATCATAAATGTATCCGTTTATTTTCAGGCTCCAAATTCTATTCTACTGAATTGTATGTATATCCTTATGGTAGTGCCAGTCAATTGTTCTGTAATAGGTTTAGCAACTGGAAAATGTTAAGTCCTCCAACTTTCTTATTTTTCAGTAGTTTTGGCTACTCTAGGTCCTTTTCATTTCCATATGAATTTTAGGACCAGTTGCCAATTTTTTCAAAAAAGCCAGCAGGATTTTAACATAAATGGAGTTGAATTCATAAATTAATTCGGGAGGATCACCATCTGAACAATACTAGAATCTTCTAATCCAAGAACATGAAATGTCTTTCCATGGCTTTAGTTTTCATTTTTACTTTGGTTAGTAGCCAAGCAACAAGTTCTACAAAGCATAAAGATACAAAATCGTAGATATGACCCCCCACCCCAGCCTCTACAAAATTCTTATGATGAATTGTAACCTTTGTTTCCCAGTTGAACAGATGTTGCTCACAACAACAGGAAAAAGTACGGAAATTTATAAAAGAATCTTTATTCATTTATCCACTGTATCTGTAAATTTAATCTAATTCCTTAAAATCTTTAAATAGAGGGGCACCTGGGTGGCTCAGTCAGTTGAGTGGCCGACTTCAGCTCAGGTCATGATCTCACAGTTGTGGGTTCGTGCCCCAGGTCGGGCTCTGTGCTGACAGCTCAGAGCTTGGAGCCTGCTTTGGATTCTTTCTTTTTTTAATGTGTATGTGGGTTTTTTTTAACGTTTTATTTTCTTTTTTGAGAGACAGGGCATGAGCAGGGAAGGGGCAGAAAGAGAGAGAGACACAGAATCTGAAGGACGCTCCAGGCTCTGAGCTGTCAGCACAGAGCCTGATGCGGGGCTCGAACCCACAACAGTGAAATCATGACTTGAGCCAAAGTCGGGCACTCAACCAACTGAACCATCCAGGTGCCCCATTTAAAATATTTCCCCTAGCAACTTTTTTTTAATCTATTTTTTTAGTGTTTTATTTATTTCTGAGAGACAAAGAGAGACAACGTGAGCAGGGGAGGGTCAGAGAGAGAGGGAGACACAGAATCTGAAAACAGGCTCCAGGTTCTGAGCTAGTTGTCAGCACAGAGCCCAACACGGAGCTCAAACCCATGAACGTGAGATCATGACCTGAGCCAAAGTCAGATGCTTAACCGACTGAGCCACCCAGGTGCCCCACCCCACCTGCTTCAGATTCTGTGTCTCCCTCTCTCTGCCCCTTCCATGTTCGTGCTCTGTCTCTCAAACAATAAATAAATGTAAAAAATTAAAAAAAAAAAAAAAACCCTTTCGAAAGAAAGTAACTTTCAAAATTTACAAGACTTTGGCTTCATACAGAATTAAGAGCCCTAGCTAACAGATATATCTATAGTATAAACATTAGGGAAAACAGCACATCCTTAGCTAAAGGCCACCTGAAAACCAGCTGGCTCACTAGAGGGCAGCAAACTTCACTTCAAAGAGAGAATCAGGAAAGGGCTCTTAACAGGAGTAACAAAAGGTCTAAGAGCTCATTTGAGGCTTCCTACTCCACCTGGTGTGCCCAGCCCAACCTTAGAATGCAAAATCAGGACAGATCCTTCCACAGATCCCACTGTAAATATCCATCAGCAGAGGACTTTTACATATTTTAAGGAAAATGGAGTACCGAAAGGTTAAAGTCACTGAGTAAGCAGCAGTGTCTGGTTTAACACTGAAGCAATCTGACTCCCTCAGTCCCTCCTCATAATCACCATGTCATTATACTTTTCTCCAAGGCATATTAAGTGGAACAAAACATGTCACTGAAAAACTCATGTCATGTATTTTATATGTACATATATGGTGTGCATATAAATATACACATAATACTTCACACAGAAAAGATGTACGTGTACATACATATGAAAAAAATGCCAAGAAGACTACAAACTGTTTATACACCAAACTGTTGTACATGCAGTGCTTACCTTTGAGGAAGGCAATGGCAGAACAAAGGGCAGATTTTCTTTTTGTCTGAATATAAAAACCCTAAGACTCCTTCAAAGTGCTCCTAGTCCAACATGACACACTGAGCATATGCATTCATAGCCTCTCCTTCTGGAGAGTCCATAAAAATGAAGAACTTAAGAAGGACAAAATCCTAACAACATACAACAGTGGACTCTAAACTGGGTTTCTAAGATTATCCACTGAGGTAGAGGAAGAAAATAACCAGAAATTTTATTACCTTAAAAATATTTATCTCTATCCTCCTTAGGGTCCTATTTTTACATGTTCTAACATACCTACCAATCAATAACAACGTGGATAGATGTAAATCAAGTACTTAAAGTGTACACAGTAAAAAATTATTTCACTCTCTGACCCTCCCCTGCTCACGCTGTCTCTCTCTCTCCNAAAAAAAAAAAATTATTTCAGCACACAAAAAATTACATAATCAGAAATTAGGAGATCACAGATTTAAAGACGTGGGTTAAAAAGGAGATCCTAGTAGAAGAGATTTCAACCACCTCTGGAAAACAGAATATGTACGGACAAGTACTGTCTGTGAAGCAGAGCAGAAAAGCCAAAGAGACTGGGAAAGCTGCAAGTGAGATGCAAGGTAGAAAAGAACATGTTCATTACGACATAAGGATTTACTGAGCTCCTACTATATGTCCGGTACCATTCTGGGCATTCAATCACAGCAATGAACAACACACACACACTAATCCCTGGTCAGGGAACTTCTATTCTGGTGGGGAGGGGAAGCAGATGAACCTCAAAAAACCCAAAATGTACGTTAAAGGATAACATGCTTTATGTTGATAACCTGAGCCTGGATAAAAATATCTAAACTATGAAAACTTAAAATACCTTTTAGATGATAAGAAATACAATGGTGAAAAATAAAGCTTTATAAAAATGGGTTAGGGAGCGGGGGCTAGAGAGGACTTCACAGAGAGGACTTCTGAGTTCTGTGGAATGTTTGGAAACAATATTCCAGGGGAAAGGGTGAATGCATCTCAGACACACCGTTCTTTGAATGCTCTGGAAGAGGAACACACCAAGTACATCTGGCGGACAGCAAAGAGAAGAAGCGGAGGGAGGGAGAGGGCGGTAGGTGACGATCAGGAAGGAATCTTACTTTTATACGTGGGAGTGTAACAGGGAGCCACCAAAGGGTTCTGAGAAAGGGAGTGGCATGATCTCACTGACAGTTTAAAAGAAAGACTTGGTACTGTGTGGAATAGACTGTAGGAGGGCAAGTTTGAAAGCAGACAGACCAGTAAGGATACCATTCCAATAATCAAGGCAAGTCATTGCTTAACCTAGGATGGTAGAGGCAGAACTGATGACAAACAGGTGAATTTATACTCTGAAGATAGACGTGGACAGGATATGGTAAAGGTGGAGGAGGAAGGAAAATAAAAGGCAAGAGGAAAAGAAGAGACAGGAACGAAGAATGGTCCTGAGCTTGAAAGAAAAGAACAGCATTAGGATTCTGGCTTGAGCAACTGGAAAAGTGGTGTTGCCTTTAACTAGAACAAGGAAGACTGGAGGCAAACACAGATTGGAGACAAGGACAGTAATTAAGTTTTAGATAAGCTTAAAATAATTCAAAGTGGGGCGCCTGGGTGGCTTAGTTGGTTGAGTGTCCAACTTTCGCTTAGGTCATGATCTCACGGTTCGTGGGTTCGAGCCCCGCGTCGGGCTCTGTGCTGACTGCCAGCTCAGAGCCTGGAGCCTGTTTCAGTCTGTGACTCCCTCTCTCTCTGACCCTCCCCTGCTCACGCTGTCTCTCTCTCTCCTAGAAATAAATAAAACATTAAAAAAAAATAAAATAAAATAATTCAAAGTATATCCAAGAAGAATGTAGAGTAAGTAGTTGCATAGGAATTAGGAATTCAGATGCAAAGTCTTAGCTGGAGATATAAATATGGAAGTTGACAACGCTGAGATATTTAACCCAGATTAAATAAATAAAAGGGCATCCAAATGTGAAGTGAGGAGCAAAAGAGACTATAAAGGATGTGAAACTGAAAAGGTTGACAAATGATACAGCTTTAGACATTTTTTAAAAAATTAAATGCTTTGGGGAACCTAGCTGGCTCAGTCAGGACAGTATGCTACTCTTGATCTTAGTTAAG